>NC_072852.1:125384301-125695176 GCF_028858705.1 Grus americana | reverse complement strand
TGTGCAAGTGTAATGTGTTGTGGATAATAATTGGAAAATTGGATTTCTGGATTGTAAAAATATGTGTCCGAAAAACATGGAACCTGGACTGTAACCAGGAAATCAATCATCTAATGGCTTCTGGCTACAAATGTCTTCAGACGAACCAGTATCAATGATCCCCTGGCTCCTGGTATCAGACCTTAATGCGCTCATTTCTTTTGTTAAGATTTGAAAAATTCTAACCATGTCCCTCTAAGATTTCCAAACCTGAATTCCTGAATGCAAATACTAGTAAGCAGAATAAGGCAATTCACATGGGATTGTTAGCAGGCATGGAAGTGGGTTTTGTTTATGTGCACAGTTGTTGGCCATGCAAGGGTATGCGCCTCCAGAATAAGATATGAACTATGCGTGTCAAGTTTTTCATTTCTTAAGCAATTGAACCCTGAAACCCTAACAGCGTCTTTTCCCCTTATGCTGTGTGCCTGTGCAAAGGTGTGGAAAATGTAAATCAAAATTCCTCTCTAGAGATTAGAAATTTGAATGTATCCTGCACTGTCCTAAAGTGGAAAATAAATGAAACAAAACTGAGTGACAGAAGCTGACCAAATACAGAACAGAACATGACGACTAAAACACCTGTTTGTCATTTAGGATTATCTGGATGAAACAGAAGAAGATATTCATGACATAGTGGCCTCTCGTTATTCAAGGAAACATGGACATTTGACAAGTGGATTATCAACAGTAAGATCTTGAGTAGAAAACATATGCTTTTTTCTTCCACAAAAGTCCATTGTTCCTCCAAAAAGAAGTTTAACTTCATACCACTTAGCAGCAGATCATCTTTCATCCTGCATTTGAGAAACTTCCTTTAATGTTTATATAGTTTTTCTATTATATTTTTAATGCTGTTCAAAGGTAAAATCTTGTTCTCTGCAGCATATGGAGAGAGAAAACCATTTTGCATACTCATCAGCAGATTTCTTCACATGTTCAGGTTACTACCAAGCTGACATGTGGAGAAGGCAAACCATAGGTGTTTGCAGTACATGACTGCTCAGCTTTGCAGAGAAACACTTAATCTTAATTTACTTGAATGAAGAGAACAAGGCTGTGGTGGGATCTTCAGTTTCAAACCACTTTCTGAGTGTTCAGGTTCTTGGGACACAAATACTCATCTGTGTGTTTGCATACACACCACTTGTGTGTCATACCACTTCTGTTCATCTTCCAACCCAGCTTCTCCCTTCTCCATGACATGATTGTTATGCCACCCACATCCGAAATGTATTTCTCTTTACAGCGAAGAGGGAGATACTTGGGGATTTTGGCTGGTGACAACTTTTCTACCTTCTGCAATAACTGTAGTCTTTTTCTGTTATATCCTTTTGTTTCGAGTCTACTGTAAACTGTAAATCAGATGTTTGAGTCTTGTGGTAGTCTAACTGTTGCAACTTAATTTTGATTTTAAAAGGATAGCTGCCTTTTCAGGTTGTAACAGGTGCTTGAGATGCAACAAAATTGGTATAATAAACCTTACAAAGTTCCTTATGCGTCTGTTATTCACTGGGAAAGAAAATGGCTGATAAAAGTAGTCTTTAACATGTCTAGTTTATGACTACCTGCTGTGTACCTCATTTTTGGGATCTGATACTTAGGATGTGGGCAACTGATAGCACCTTCAGAAAAGTCACGGAGCCCTCTCTGGCCACAATTCTTCGTGACTTGTGCCTAAGAATAGCTCTGGTCATCATATAGAGTACTAGAAAACTGCAACAAACTCCAGGTAGAAGATGAGAGAGTTGAAGAGGATGAAGAGAGATGAGTCTGTATGCTAAAAGGGAGGAGAAAATTTGGTCCATGACAGTAACCAACGAACTGTCCTTTCTAGACTGCATTCCCATTAATCCCCATGCAAGCAGTGCCCAGGGAATGCCCACTTAAGTTCTTGATCCCAAAGAGATGGACTTGGCTGAATCCAAGCTTGGCTTACCTGGGGAGGATAAAGGGCTGAGAAAATTGTCATCAGAGCATTTTGATACCTTAGATCTGGCCATGTCCAGACCCTTTTCCCTTCTAATTTGCATAGTTCACAGAAACAGACACAACAGAGACGTGTGGCACTTCACATCAAATCAGACTTGAGCAAATGTAGCCTGTTGATGCTGCTCTAATTAGACCCACTTACCCGAGGTTGACTCTGACTCATTGTCTCCAATGCTTGCTGGTGCCTTAGATTTTACAGACAGAATTACTTTTATTTCCTCTGAATATTGATATGAGGCTTGCAGATGCTTAAGTGCTTTCTCTGTTTAGGGCGCTAATTGAGGAACTGCATTTAGAGAGCCTTCCCTCTGTGTGCTGTAGGCAACATTCTGTCTGTGCATTGGGTTTTGTCCTTTGCCGTAGCATTCCCTTTGACCTTTTTCTTAAGCAGAGCGCAGCTTTTCCACTGCTGTAAGTTTGAGATAATCTCACATCTCAATGCTCTCGTTTGTCTGTATTCACCATGACATAATTTTTAATGTCACTGCAATGCTACGTTAATGGCGAAGTTGCAAATGGCAAGCTGCTTCTCCTTGCAAGAACAGGTCAATTTTATGGGTTCTTTTTTTATTCCCCTTAAGTGTGTGTTACTAGTTACTAACATTTGTCCTCTGTCTTATTTTTGCCTTTACTCTGCTTGTTGTAAGCCTTTGAGCTTTCTGCACTGTACAGGTTTTTTTTCATATATTTCTATGTCAGATGACTGTACTATTAAGTCACGTTGAAATAATGTTGTTAATGAATGGTAGACTCTAACTGCATGTTTTTTTCTTTGTTTTTTCTTTTTCCAAATATGAGAATTTAAAGTACAGTATGGATACTCTGAAAATGAGCATTTGAGGTAAAGGAAGAAATATCTCAAAGGGTAGATATACTTGAAATCTACAAAATGGAAATGGAAAGTGACATTGAACAGGAACTGTATGTCAGCATTAGGGCATTTTTCTTTGTGTTTTCCCAAAGCCAGTACATGAACTGTGTATTTAGTTTTCCCTGCATCCTTCACTGATGCCTCTCCTAAACATGTTAACGTGGTGTTGTTGAGACCCATCGCATCAGTAAGACTGAATTGTTTCCGTGCCTTACTGCAGCAATAAGATATGATGCAAGCCAAATATAATTCTTGGCTACTAAAATGAGGCTTCTCTTACTCAATGTGTGGTGGTTGTTTGCTACTTATGAAACTGGAAAATGAGTAGATTTCTTAAGGACATTAAATTTAGTGAATGTGATGTGAACAGAGTCTGTGGGGAAAAAAACCAAGTATATCAAATACTTCTCCTAAAGTGGTGTTATTTTGTTTGTGGCTTGTAAGCAATTCAGAAATTGTGTTTGCATAAATTCTAGGGTCAGAGGTCACCTATTTGTTTAGGACTTTCTGTTGGCTTTTTTTCCCCAATCATTTATCCCTCACTGCCCACTTACCTAAAGATGAAAGAAAAGAGTGTTTGGATTCAGTAGAGAAAAACTTGTCCACCTCCTCATGTTGGTATAACCTTGCTGGTTTTCTGAAGTGGGCACACAAATTGTTACTTCCCTGTTACAGGAATAATTTAGCCATTTAGTAGCACGTACTGGGACTTTTAAGTTCACTAACAATGTCCAAGGATACCCATTTTCACGTATGCTAGAGGTGGAAATGCATAAATGGTAAAGGCTGGAACTTAACTTGAGGCATGTTAGGAATAGGAGGAAATACGATACATTTGTTGGTGTGTTTTGCTAATTCTCCAGAAATTTTAACCAGTCTTGTTCATGGAAGTTCAGCCAATAGTACAAAGGAATAAAAAGACAAGCATTTTTCTTTTTTTTTTTTTTTAAATGAAAGATAACGAAGGCCAGCAGAAATACAAAATACAGCCTTTTTGCCATTTATTATTCCTACATGATGTATAAAATTAGCTTTATGGATAATGATTTCTTGTTTTGTTTTTTCACGTCTGTTGTTGTTTACCATATTAACACAGGCCTCCAGCTTTCTCTGCTGCAAAGCCCTTAGGCAACGTGCTCAGAAAGCTGAGTTTTGCCACAGACCAATTCTTTTTTTGTGGCTTTTCCCCTTGACTCTACTCTTCCTTCCTCCCTGCAGCTGATAAGGAAGAGGAGGTGGATCAAGATGTAGTTTCCCTTGAGGTCATTGGTGCGATTTCCAGATACTGCTCTAGCAAGCAGAGGGGGGGAATATGTTTCCCCAAATATTCTATTACTGTATTTTTTTTTTCCCCAGAGTGTGACATGTTTAAACATTTGTGTACGTTTTTATCTATTCTTACAAACTCCACAGAGAAACTGCATTTTCTTACAGAGGCACCGATCCTGCAAATATATGAATGCTTAGCTTCTGACTAGCTTCAGTGAGGACTGACTTCATGCAGATGTAAATGAGGACAAACCCAAATACAATCCAATACAAATCCAAATGTGCTGAGCTGGTGTTCTGAAATGTAATTTGTTAATTGTAATACAGCAGATATTTCTATTTAATTACCTTGAGCCATGCGTCCTTCGGTACATGAAGTATATGGAAAGCACAGCATTTCTCTAGTTTGGCGACACCTTTTCCTTTCTTTCTTGCTGTGGCTTTGCAATACAAACTTCTTTTACCTGTCTGTATAGGTGAAGATTTATCACTGCACTTAATCTCTCTTATTGCAGCTATCTAATGCTCTTTTCTCTTGATCTTTTGCACTGCCTTCTTTAAAGAGCTCCCCAGAAGGCTCTGACAGAAAATGGATGTATTTAAATGTGCCTGAAACAGACGGTGATACTGTGAGTTCTCCTGAATCCTCTGCTTAGCTTACTTTTAAGGTTTCTCTCTCTTTTCTCCCTTTTTGTTGAAGACTACTTGTGTGTCTTGCAAGGTTTCTATGTGTTAGGATTTAGATGGTTATATATGTTTCTGAGCAATCTCGTTCCATGACTCAAAAGAAAGCATGCACCAGATTTCTTGGATGCCTCTGGTTCTGGCATTGTGCATATTGCTCTGGTTTTCTTTAAAAATATTTAGTTCTTTCCTAATTGTAACCTTGTGGAAGAGGAAATCCTCATAGCAATGCTCTGCATGGTATGAGTGAAAAAAGAGATTGAGAGGTGATATATTACGTTGCAGTGGAAAACTTTGTGGGATTATTGCTAAACATTTTTGGCTTTAGGAAAATTGCAGAAATGGTGGGTAATGAATTTGGCTCATTCTTTTAGAGTTGCTAATCAGAGGCGAGCGTCACTTTAAACAAACACGGATTTATACCATCTCCATTATGGGAAGCATGCTTAAAATTTTTTTTAATGGCTCTGTCAGCAGTTGTCTTATGAGACTCAGTAAAAATTAGGTGGACAGCTGAGCCAGAGGGGTGATTTTTTTCTGCTTGGAACTTACGTGAGCTTATAATTTATGTAGCCTGTCTGCTCTTCAGTTCATGCATGAATTAAATGGTGGTAATTTAGATTTAGTCATGTTTATAAATAGGTTTGAGTCCTGCATGGAAAAACATCAACTGTCTAGACATTTAAGCCATTATTAACTATAGTTCTTATTCCCTTTTATGTGAAATTGTGGTATTTCTGTTCTATGATATATCTGTTTTCATTAGGAAGTCCTAAGAAGTGTGACAATATTGCGAGGCTGTAGCTGTATGACAAAAAGCAGACTCTGGAAAAGAGTAAATTGTTTAAACCTCTAAGTCTTTTTTCTCTGCCCCTCCAGACTAGCATTAACAGCATGCTGAGTGTATATAGTGAAACTGGTGACTATGGCAACGTGAAGGTCAGTGGTGAAATCCTTCTCAACATCAACTACAGCTACAAAACGGGTGCCCTCAACATCCTGGTGAAAAGTTGCAGAAATCTGGCCGTTGCAGATGAGAAGAAGCAAAGGACCCATCCGTAAGCACAGAGAAGAATTTCCTTTTAGGCTCTACTAGGGGTGTCCACCACGTCACACGCTGTAGTCAGTGACGTAGCCTGGGGTTGTGATATGAGCCTGAAAACTCATAGGATCCAGTTGCTACCAGCCAGCATTCTGATGGTGGTTACAGTGCGAATGGAAGTTCAGCATAGATCAGTGAAGGCCTAATGTTCTATTAGCAAGGATACTCTGAAGAGCGCAGTCTTTCTGGGCAAGATTCAAACATTTATCAAACAAAAAGATGCAGAAATAGGAGCTGTGTAGAAGAGGGAAAAGACACTGGGAATCACAGTTTTCAAGGAGTTTTTCTATTTCAGAGCTGCTTGATGATGGTTGAGTTTCGACTCCCCATTTTCAAGATGTTTATTAGGGCAATGTGTGCCTGTTCTTGGAAACAATAGGACTACTTAGATTATCAACCTGTTTGATACTAAAAGGCAAAAAAATCTGAAGGAATAGGGAGGCAGAATTGATTTCTTACTTCTAGAATCAAAACTAAAGTATATAAGAGGGGTGATGTTTTGGAAGGAGGGATAGAGATAACTTTGGTTTCACACATCCATAGGTTCATTTTGTAAGGACCATGTTTTCTGAGCTTCTCATTATAATTTTCAGTATAATATGTAAATTTTCTCGTAAAGAAGTAGTAGTTAGTGTCTCTAATCATGTGTAATCCTATCATATGTAAGGTATGAAGTTTTTCTTTCTCTTGTATTTTCAGTATATGTGTTGTCCTATGTAACCAGTCAGTAATTGTATACTTCAAAAGGGAAAGCTTTCTGCATTTCTGACAATAAGTAAATTAATTTAGCTCTGCCTTTTCTTATTCTGATCCTACCTGACTAACATTGCTATGTTTGTAGGTAAAGACTATACCTTTCCAAGTTTCACATAGTCTCTGTTACATGTATACATTGTTTAGACTGCAAAAATTAATTTCCTCTTATGTGTTGCTGATGCAGCAATGTCAGATCCTTGCTCAAACTGGTCATTTTTATTCCTTGCTAATAATTTACTACTTGATCTGCAGCTATGTCAAAGCATACCTTCTACCTGATAAATCCCGCCAAAGTAAACGCAAGACCAAAATTAAAAGTAACAGCACCAATCCAGAATTTAATGAAACGCTGAAGGTGAGAACACTGTCTCTCTCTCTCAGGCTGTGATGAATGTTCTGTTTGTGCTCACAGGCATTTTCTATATGTGTTCCAGTATGGGGATTAGAATTTGGAAGAGATGCCTCAAAAGGGAAGGTATTTAAGCAAACCCACCTCATAGTAATTACTCATAGTAATCCTCTGAGTTTTAATTTCTGCCTTTCAGCATTGAGGAAGTGTTTTTCTTTGGTTCTCCCCTTTACAGGTAAAACTTCCATTAGTTTCCATAGATCTCTTTCAAAACTGCTGATGTTCCCGCCTAACCTGAGCTCAGAGTTGTTAGAAGCACCTTAGAGACTTTGTATGCCCTAAGTTAGCAACTGATGCTGAAGTAGAGCTAGCTTAAAACTTCCCGTCTAATTGATTTTGAAGAGAAAATAAACTTTTGCAGTAAGTTCTGAATTTCTCTGGAGGCTTTAATTTATTTTTAAAGCAGAACTGACTTTAATAGGGGAATGCCAACAATGGCTTCACTCCCCGCTTTCCTAAAAAGCTGTGGAGAAGTTCATTTTCTGTTGCAAAAGCCGATGACAGATTACTCCCTTGAAGACTAGCAGAGCACAACGCCCAGGCTCTTTCCTTCCTTACCTTTTACCCACGTCCACTACAGAGGCTGAACTGTTCTGAGCTCCTCACAAGCTGCTTGTTCACCTCCTTGGCTCTGTGGTGCAGGTGGGAATGGCAGAGTTTCTGCCCAGCTCACTGCCGGTCTGGCACTTGGAGCGCAAGGCTCCTGGTGATTCCCCTCCCTGTCAGTTGATGAGAGTTATCCCAGCTGGTTGTCGTGAGGCCAGAAACTCTTTTTATTTTCTCCTGAATTTTTTTTTTTTTTTTTTGGTAATTTCAGTGATGGTTTAAATAAATTTCTTATAATAGACGCTTATAGATGTTCCCTGGCTAGTATACTTGGCTTAACCTGGCTACAAAACCATTTTGCAGACTTACACACGCTTGGTCTGGCCAGACTGCTTGCCAAGGGAGAGTCTCTTGTATAGCCTCGTTTTTAAATGGTTTATAGTAAAGTTAAGACTTGCCTGAACTGGAAAAAAAAAAAAAAAGTGTTAGACTCTATTTAGCAAGGAACATAGCTCTAAACATGTTTGGTAGTAGGGAACTCAGGATAGGATGTAGCAGCTTGCTAAAAATGCAAATTGTAACAAAGAGGGCTGGCTTGAATTGTGGGTATGTAAGCAAGAATAATTAAATCTGTCTGTATCTTCCCTCTTTGAATTTTATTCCATTGTTGCTAAACATGATCCCTCTCACAGTGGAACTGTTGGCATTTAGGATTAAGCACTGTAGGCATACCTATACATGAATAGCCTACTTGTGTGGCTCACCAGCTGACCTGACTGTTTCAGCTTTTGGAGAATATGTGTCTGTGTCCAGACGTTGTTCCTGATGCAAAAGAGAAGACATCTGGGTCTCCTCAGCTAACACTAGGAGAAGGGAGAATTTCAGGGAATTAATGGGCCTTTTGCTAAAAGCAGAGTGTGCAGAGCTAGAATTCCAGATGTTTATAATTTTCTGTGTATTTGCTAGAATGTGATGTTTCTTCAGAGGAGTTTTTTAATAGCTTTCAAAACCAACATTGGTTACTAAGACTGATACGCTTGGTGCATGCTTTGCAGATGCAGTTTTACTTGTTTGCAGAACAATTTTTCAGAAGTTACAAAGATACAATTGAAAAGGAGAGGACACTTTCTAGAAAGCAGTGTACAGCAGACTCTCTTTAGGGATGAAAGAACCAGTGGGGTTTCTCCTTACGAACTAAACTTTGATGTTGATCTGCTTCTTTTACGTAAACATATAAGGAACTAAGAGGATCAGAATTTGAAGCATCATAATTTACTTTATAGTCCTAAATACCCAGTAAATAATGCAGAAAAAACACAGTTACGATAGGAACATTAATTACTGTTGGATGCAGAGTTAGATTTAACATTAACACCATGAGCTTTCTGGCTCGATCAATCTTGTTTGCAAAGAAAACAAATCTCTTTTTCATGCTTCGTTTGTTAGCTGCTGTGGGCTTTGTGAAATTGAGCTAGAGCTATAAAAGGCTTCGTGGAAACTATTCTTTCTGCTTATTCTGAGAGTTTCTTTTTCTCTTTTTCTGTGGGTAGTATGTCATCAGTCACACACAGCTAGAAACCAGGACCCTGCAGCTTTCTGTCTGGCACTATGACAGATTCGGACGCAACAGCTTTCTTGGGGAGGTGGAAATTCCACTCGATTCCTGGAACTTTGAAAATCAGGGCGACGAGTGGTTTGTGCTCCAGCCCAAGGTAAGGGTTTCACAGCAGTGAAAGTGCTGCAAAGCAAATTTAGCAAGGCTTAATTATTTTTCCTTTGGCATGTGTTTATAATACGGGACTTGATGAGTGTCTGATATGGCAACAAAAATAATATCTTTGTTCTTTATTCAGTCAAAACATACCGATTTTAAAGTCTTCATGAAAACTTTACACATGATTGGCTATGTAAAAACAAACAATAAAAATACCTTTTAAATAAACTGTAAGTTCATCTTGTAATAAACTGCAGTGGAGAAATGACCTAGTAAATAAATTATTTTTATAAAATAGCATATAAACCAAAGGACTTTTCTACCACTCCCCCCTACCCAACTCTTAACAGTTTATTAATAAAAAAGATCTTTTCTTGTTTCAGTTCAAAGTGCTTGGTGCTTTTCAGCTGTGACAAAATGACTTCTTAATCCCTCAGTCACCTTATTCGCTAGGAAGGAACAAGATAAGGCTTCTCAGCAGGCAAATCAATTTGTCTATGAAACAGGACTTGCATTGTACTTAGCTAAGGCTAGGATGAATTCTGTCCCTAGGGCACCCCCTCCTTTGGCAAAGGTGTTTACTTTTGGAAGAGACTCAAAGAGCTGTTGTAAGCTAGAGGATTAAAGGCTTCTGCCTTGGTTGCTCCTGCAGCAGCCAGAATCCCCAGGAATGCCGGTGGTTTAGATCGCCGTTTCAGAAAGTGTATTTTCCTGGTTGCAGAAAAATCCAAGGTTGTGCTGCAAGTGATGTGGAGATTGACTCAGATGACTTGTTTGCTCTGTGTTATTATATTTAAGGTAATAGCGTTACATTTGGGGTTTCAGGAGGGTGTGTTTGATTTGTGCCTTTCTCTCAGGTGGGAGGTGGATCTGATTGCTGTGTAATTAATTTCTAGGTATAGCCCCTTGTGAGGCTTACATCTAAACTGCCACAAATTTGTATTTTAGTAAATAATTTGCCAGAAGATACATAAGGAAATTGGTCTCTTTGAACGCTTACACACCTCACGCTTCATAAGTGGCAAGGAAGATCATTCCCAGTTTCCCAGTTCAGCCTTGTTAATAAGGGTGACCACCAGCTCTTCCTTCGTGGTCCAGACCAGGCGACACCAGGAAGAGGAAGTGGCTAGCGATGGCAAACATGTTTGTCAGCACTGTGTCCAGGCCAGGATTATGCCATCCTCCTTACAAGCTTGCTTCATTTAAGTTACTTTTGTTGGGTCTGTTCTTGAAGTAGAAGAAATCTCTACTGCATCTCTGTCATAGCCCTGGCTGGTGTCAGGTGTTGCTCTTATTTAGTACCCACCAGTCTACAACAGTAAGATACACATCTGGTACTTGTTTTGCTTGCAGTTTGTATGCAGTGTTGGTCTGAAATTGAGCTTCTTACGTGCAGTTGTCTCTTTGTCATCTCATTTCAATCTTTCGGGATTTGTGTGTGTTTGGGTGGTTTCTTGTAATCCTAACAGAAAAAAAAAAAAGGAAAAAAAAAAAGAAAAAAGACAATCTTGAAGCTCTCCTGCTCAGGAAGAAAAATAATGAGGCACTAAGCATTTCAGCTATTCCAGCAGGAAGGTGTTGTCTGATTATTTCCAAACCCATCAAAAGGATTTTTAAATGAGTTCTTTCTTAGCAAAGAAAGCAAACCCAGAATTGGTCTTGTCTGCCTCCTAAGTTGTTATAAATAATGTTTCTAAACTTAAAACACTGCTAAGGTTTTTGATCAGCAAAGATAGCATTTTTTGAAATATAAATTATTGCATTTTGAATTTTTAAAAAAGCACAGGTTAATACACATGCAAATTACATGCTGTTCTCCCATATGAACTGCCTGATAGAGACAGGAATTGCAGTGAAACATTTCACAGGTTTTATTACAGTGCTTTATTTGATCTATCATGAATCATTTAGCTGCTTTAGTGAAAAGACTTTAAGACCTGTTTCTTCTGCGAGCATTGAATATCTGGTTTCAAGAGGAGTGTGGTTAAGTCAGAAGAAGAAGAGAAAATAGTTCTGTGGTTAAAGAGGGGGCAGCATCTAGAGCCATGTTATATGTGGGTTTGGGGGGGGAGGTTGACAAATTGTTCCTGACGTAAGAACTTACACCATCGCTTGTCCACCAGCAGAACAGAAAAAAATAATCCTTGCTGCCTTTATGGGAAACTTGATCCCAAACTTGCATAGTTTAGACCATAAGTGAGCTGCTGACTGGCAGGATTTAGATGTGCAAATTATTCCACAGCCACTTACTGCGCGTTTTCTTTTGTCCTCTGTTGTAGCAACTGGCATCAGACACTGGTGGAGACAGGACCGTTTTTCTCAGAGTCAGTGCAGATATGCCTGTGTTGCTGTAAAGTCCTTCAAAGTCGCAAAAGGGTCGTGTTGTTATCACTAAAATTGCTTTGTTCCCTGTCCCATCCTTGCGTACAGACGTAGCCCCACTGAACCCGGCTAGTGCCTTAGCCTGGAGTCTGTGACACGAAGGCAGTGCTGACTCTGTGTATCACCGTATGTATTTCTGGTGGGGATTTTTTGATTCTGTTTTCTCTTGATAATAGCATTTTGACCTTCGTGGGGAGTCAGGAAGCAAGCTCATCTTGCAAATGCGTCCCGGAGAAATACTGTCACAGATCAGGCATTCGTCGATAAGCAGTTCTTTACAGGCTTGTGTGGTGCCTTGGTGTGTGTCTCGCAGCACTCGAGGCTCCTCTCTTTTTATACACGTGCTTTGTCCCCCTTAAGAGATCAGGAAGATTTACTTATTTTTGCCCAAATCCGAGCACTGAGGCATGTACAGAAATGTGAGCATCTGAGTAGTCCCACATCCATTAGTGGACATCATTGAGCAAGGTCAGTGTATGCCTGAGTTTTTCATAGATCTGATCTCTAATGTAAATGTACGAGACTTTTTTCACTGCACTCTATTTTCATAGAGGTCAGTTTGAACTGTCATAATAACACGTTCTCTCTATGTTGCCTTTATTGTTCTTAAATGTAGTTTCCAACTACTTACAGTGTGAATGGAAGTTCAGCATAGATCAGTGAAGGCCTAATGTTCTATTAGCAAGCACACTCTGAAGAGCGCAGTCTTTCTGGGCAAGATTCAAACATTTATCAAACAAAAAGATGCAGAAATAGGAGCTGTGTAGAAGAGGAAAAGGACACTGGGAATCACAGTTTTCAAGAAGTTTTTCTATTTCAGAGCTGCACGCTGCTCTCTTCCCTCGCCTTCGTTCCCCACACCTCTATTCCAAGAGTGACTCAGCAATGACTCCTCTAAAATACGTGAAACCAATTACGGTTTAAAATCCTGATTGGGGGAAATAAGGGCTGAACGTCAGCTTAAATTGGCTATGGTTTATGTGTCCAGAAATAAGTTTGAGGTTTTTTTCTGTTTATTTGCTTCACTTACTCATACCAGATATTTCCCTCCTTTGTATGTTCACTGAACAGTGTCTAATGCCGGGTGGCTTTATTCTTCTAAGAGCCTGCATTCCCTAGCTCATAACGTTTTCTAAAATGTGATTGCATTCAATCTGGAATGTCTAATTATCTGAAAGTGGGCTGGTATGTCTTGATATGTTTCAAACGCTGTATTGGTACAACAAAATTAAAATCAAAAGGAGAAGGCGAATGATTAACCTTACACCAATTACCAAAGGTAATAGTAACCTTAGCTGGATTTCTGATTTGTTTGTTTGTTTCTTTTCAGGTGGAGATTGCGACAGATGTTGGGCTTCAATATAAAGGAGAACTGACAGTTGTTTTACGTTACATTCCCCCAGACAGAAACCTAATGCTTCCTCTAGGGCAGTTTCAAGGTAAAACAAACATTAAGGGCAGCATATGATAACATCCCTCTGAGTATTAAAAATCCTCACCTAGGGTGAAGTAATGATATTAGTGAAGATTGAAATCATACTTAAATATGCTAGTTGTCTTTATCTGTGGAAATTTTGAGCAGTGAGTATGTTTCTCCTGCTCTGTCCTCTTCTCTTACATTGAACTTAAGGAGAGAGAAGGGAAGAGGAGTGTGCAGTCAAGTGTTGATGCATGGCTGTGACCTAATTAAAAAAGAATTCAGACATTAGATAACGTGATTGAGGGCAGCCACATAGAAATAAATTGTCTACATCGTAGTCTGTGAGTTCTTTGTTCAGCTAGTTGTACACAGCGTAGAGCTGGTCAAAATAATAGATTTCACTTAGTTCTTCATGCTTAATTGTCCTGAAGCTTACCTATCTCCTCATTTTCACTCTTTTTTTTCACATTGCTTTACTTCTGATCAGTTTTACTGTATTACTGCTTTAATTCAGTCCTGTAAAATATTATTTGAATTATTTAGGGTAAGCCATTATATTCATCAGCAATGAACAGGGGAAAATAGTCCCTAACTCTTTGCATGGCAGTAGCCTGAGGAACAGCAATCGTCTGAAGTGAAAGCAATCACTGGGTAGCACCTGAGTGTACATGAATATAGCAGACACAGCTGTATCACTGTCTTAGTGACAGTATTGCTTGTTAGCACTAGGATTTGATAGATACATGAGACTTCTTTCTTCTCCTTTTTCTTTCTTTTTTTGACAGATGACATTCCCTCTGCTAGCAGTAATTCCAAGGTTTTCTCTCTTACAAGCTAACTGTTGTCTGAAAAGTCCAGATACACACTATCTGCATTTTTTTAAATTAGAACATTTTAACATCGCTCCTGATCTTTTTTTCTGATGTTTTCAGCCCAAATTGGTGTGTACGATCCCTGCTGATAAGCCTCTTCGAATCTGCAGCAGTAGCAAGTGCACGTGTCCTCGTGCTGCTGTTCAAAAGCAGTAGTGTGTCAGTGAGCACCGGGTCCCATGTCGTGGTCTCTGAGGAGAAATGCATCCTCACACGTGGCATGCGTTCAGTGTGTTTCTGCGTTTTAAGCTTTGGGACAGAGGTTTTGTACCTTGCTTGTGGTGTAGGGCTGCCTTAACATCAGTGGTGGAAGTGGATTCTGAAAAGAGGGTAGGATTTCCAGGACATGCAGTTCTTTGTGCTCAGCATAGTAATTCACAAATACTTATATTGGGACAGGTTTTGAGACAGGGCACCCTGTTGTGTCCAGAGAGGCCTAGCTAGTTACATGCTCAAGTTCTTTATCATATATGCAGTGATTTTTCTGCCCCTGCCTTATTAGTTTTTCTACCTATACAGAATCAGACTCTCCTCATAATGAATACTTTAATCCCATTGCAGTAAGCGATTAGAAAAAATCTAGCCAAGACAATTTACATTTCCAAATCAGTCTTGCAGTGTATATATCATTTTTGATGATGATGTTGCAACTCTGTTCTATGTATAGGAAAGAAGAGCTTTAAAAAAGGAAAAAAGAGAGACTCTCACATGCCATCTGGAGGTATATTAGAAGTCCTCATCAAAGAAGCAAAGAATTTAACAGCGGTGAAATCAGGAGGCACATCTGACACTTTTGTGAAAGGGTCCGTGGTTTTTTCTCTCCATTTTTCTAATGGCTGCACTGAATCATATTTTGGCTGAGCCTTTTTTTTTTCCCAGTATATCTGTATATGTGTGTATGGAGTGTTGGTCCTGAAAAGCAACTGGCACCTTGAAATGGTATGCTGAAGAGACGGATGCTGTGGAATAAGGGCAGAGAGGTGTAAGTTGTCCCAGTGGTTAAATACAATTGTATTTAAATACCACTCAGTCAAGAAACTGAACCATTCATAAGTAAGTATCCAGTGTGCTAATGTGCATGCTGCTACAGAATATAACATTTGGTAAAAGAAAACACTTCCACTGAGTCGGCAGAGAGAAGTAGGTGAATATTCATCACTCCTGGAGGCAAGAAATTGTAAATTAGGGCTTTCACACTGGAGATGATACCTGATCTGATGGTGACGTTTACATTTTCAGGAAATTGAAACAGTACATATCTTTTACTAAAAGGAATAGCCAGACTACGTCCTGAATAAGAAACTTGTTTTCAGGAAGATACAAGTCTGTTTGGATTATTTTAAAACTGCAAATGGCACCTATAAAAGCTGGCATGCTCCATCAAGCTGAGATTCTTTGTAATGGATGTCACCTCAAACATGCAGAAAGAGAAAATTCATTGTGTGTGTGAGGAAATTCTGTTTTGATTCAAGTAAATATGCTAAATGAGAAAAGACTTGTCTCTCTCATAAATAGTTTTGGGGTTTTTTTCCTAGAGCTTAATTGGGAAAGCTCTGTGGCATGTAGTACAGTCTGTAGGAGCACATTTAAATCCTGAGGGCTGCCAGGAAATCTATCACTGACTTCAAACGTAGTGTCTTAACTCTAATTGTGTCATTGTTAACATTTAATATTCTTTGACAGAAGATGTTTAAAAATTCTGCTCTGATGGCTTTCAGGTTTGATTTTAAAGATGCATAATTTTGAAAAATTTAAGGTCTGTGTCACTTGTATGCCTGCATGCATGTGGGCACATAAAAATATGCATAGTGTGACATATATGCACTTTTTTATTAGATAAGCAGCATTTTGTGGTGGACAGACAGTCAAAATCCAAACTATACAGAAAATGCTACATTTAGGATATAGTTGTGTTTGGATAAAATGAACATAATCCTGCATGACTCATTATATTTGATTTTTCATAAATGTAAGTTATGCATTAGAAATGTTATATTTAGGAAATAATAGATAGCTTAAAACAGTTTCTTTTGCCAGGTTTTGCTCTCAATGCTAGCTTTCAGAATTGCTGATTTTTAGATATACCGTAGTTCATTAGTAAATGGTTTGAGTGTTGTTACTAAATGGAGACCATAGAAATCATCTTGGCTTTAATTCCCTGGTGGAGCTCAGAATTGATCTTGATCTTGTAGTGTGTTTCAAACTACCACTAGGCTCATACACTTCATGCAGAAAAGGTTTGAGCTATTCTTCCTATGTATTTGTTCTCCCATGCCATCTCTCTTCTCCTGATACATGTGAAGGCGTTTCCTTTTACTGCAAATAGACTGTCTCATCCCACTACGGCTTGTTCCCACCTGGAGCTCGCAACAGACTTCAGAGAGAAAATGTTGTCAAAGCCTTTTTACATTAGCAGTAGCAATGTGTGGCCAGTAATTCTCTGGACTATCTTTAGTTAGTGGTGTCTGCTATTGCTGACATGGATTATTCAGTACAGTGGAACAGGTGTCTGTTTTCCGTGGACTATTGGTCTGTCATGTGTCATGGCCAAATGCGTAATCAAGTTGCCACGAACCTGTTGAGGTGCTGCAGTGATCTAATCTGCACTGTTAGCTTGAGGTAATTTGACATAGATTAGCCCGCGGTTAGCCCACTGCAGTAAACTAGCTCGTGTTTGTTGTCAAGTAAAAGCCTACACAGTAATCCTGATCGAGGTCTAGTGATATAATTTGTTTGCGTGTCTGACCCTTTAGTGTTTATATGCAACCACGTAGTTATTCCATTAGCTTTGCTGAAGGAGGTGAAGGTACAGACTAGGAAAATTTGTACAGACCTCTGATTTTCAGCTAGAGTATTAAGTTATTTTGTTTCACTAAAGGAATTCTCCACTAAAAGTAAAATGTGAAGAGCTTGTCAGGCTTTACAGCATCTGTGTTTCTGCACTCACTGGGGCTTTCAGCAACTCAAATTAATGATGCTAACCTGCTGAAGTTCCTTCCTTATCAGGAAGGTTCCTACCCTCTAAAGGGTGGATGTCAAGAGGAAGGGGCCAGACTCTTCTCTATGGTGCCCAGTGACAGGCCAAGGGGCAACGGGCACAAACGGGAACACAGGAGGTTCCATCTGAATATGAGGAAAAACTTCTTCACTGTGAGGGTGACCGAGCACTGGGACAGGCTGCCCAGAGAGGCTGTGGAGTCTCCTTCTCTGGAGAGATTCAAAACCCACCTGGACATGATCCTGTGCAACCTGCTCTAGGTGATCCTGCTCTAGCAGGGGGGTTGGACTAGCTGATCTCCAGAGGTCCCTTCCAACTCCTACCATTCTGTGTGATTCTGTGATCAGTCATTTCCATTTCTTTCTGTCCTGCTTTGAGAGGGATGCTGGATGAGGTGACTCCAGAGGCCCCTTCTAGCTAATGTTTTTTATCATTCTGTCTATAATTAGACTCACTGAAATATAAAGCTTGTGGTTAAGACCCAGGAACTGGGGCAAGGAGACCGAAGGCCAACCTCTGCTGATGATAACTGACATTGTAACTATAACAAACAGCACAAATGCAAAATATATGCTTAATTTAATAACAGTGGGGAGAAGGGGTCTTGATCCCATTTGAGCCTCTACATGATTGTAATTTTTTGTTAATATTATGTGATAACCCGCCTACATATTCAATTTTCCTTTTCTATATCTCCCAGATACCTGCTCCCAGATGACAGCAAAGCTACAAAACACAAAACTCCCATAATAAAGAAGAGTGTGAACCCCCAGTGGAATCATACCTTTGCTTTCAGTGGCTTGAGTTCCAGGGATATACGTAATGTCTGCCTAGAATTGACTGTGTGGGACAAGGAGTCGCTCTCCAGTAATATTTTTTTGGGAGGTGTCCGTTTGAACACTGGAAATGGTAAGGTCCCATCTGACTCATGATTGCTTTTCTTATTCTGCTCTCCTTCTTCCTCCCCCCATGTGATTCATGTATATGAAGGACAGATATGTTACTGAGTGTATGGAAAGTATATGGGAACTTGGGGAAATTGAAAAAGGAGAGAAAGCAACATGTAATCTGTAGTTATTTCCTCCACTGAGTAAGACACAAAAATTTGGTGCCCAGTTGTGCTTTTGCACAGTCTAGAAGAATTAGGAATACCTTGGAAGCGTTTCTTAGAATCCCAGTGAGGAGGAGGAGGAGACTACTTTTGTCCAGCAGCAGCCTTTCTGCTGACGATGGTGTGATCTGGAAGAGGTGTGAATCCATTCCTCCGCTGTCAGGAGAAAGTTACTTGTGGTGCAGACTGGGGAGGTTCATGTGCCTCCGTCCATGTGCCACAAAGGAGTTCAATGACAAAGTGGCGCTCTCCAGGAGCTGCCTGTTTTCAGTATAACTCCCTGTACAGGTGCAAAATGCTCTTCATCTTTCTTATGCACTGTTGGAGCGAATGAGCAAGGATATTAAGTAACTGCTTACTAATATGGCAAAATGCCTCATGTTCTTATAATTGCCAGGTGTAAGTAATGGCAAGGAGGTTGACTGGATGGACTCTCAAGGGGAAGAGCAGCACCTCTGGCAGAAGATGATTGACAGTCCGGGAGCTCCTGTGGAGGGGATATTAATGCTGAGATCCAGCATGGGAAAACGCAGACTCTGAAAGACTTTAACTGCTGAGGGGTACCACAGGTACTCCTGGCCTCAGTGGTGTTCAGGCTCTTGTCACTTTGCCCATTTGAAAGTGGAGAAGGGTTGTCCTCTTTGTCTTGGATGTTAAGGCTCCGAGTGAGATTTTAATGCATTCTGCACTTTCACACACACGTTTTTAACCCAGGCTTCTTGTATGGATTATGTTTCTCCTGAAGCCAGTGAGAATTTGACCTTGTACAGAGATCGTACTGGCTTTCTCTGTCCCTTCTGGTGACTGGTGCGCAGCTGACGGACACCTCTGCCTGTGGGGGGGCATGGAGTGAGCAAATTCTCTAGTTAGTCATTTAGCAAGTAATGCCTGGTTTACACATCTCCTTCTGGGTCAAAGATGGCCTAGAAGACAGCAGTGATTACAGTACAAGCAGATTCAGAGTGAGTCTGTGCTTTGGTATTTGAAAGATAAGAAGCCATAATGTTATGAAGGATCACAAACAACATTTCTTTGTCATGTGGGCTTGTTGGGCTGTGCAGTGTGCAGGACGGCAGGCTTGGGACCAAGCAGCCCACCAAGGAAGGCCAATGCACTGTGTTGCACACTAGAAATAGGCAGCAGGTGAGCTGGTGTACAGTGCTGGCCTTCTGGCTTTCTCTGGGTTATTTTAATGCACTGTATAAAAAGCAGACTTGGTTCAACATAAGCAAAGAGCCTCTAATGAAAATAAATCATGACAAATGCCCAGTTTCCAGAACTACCTGATATTACTGTGTTTTTCATTCAGTTGACAGCTCTAGACAAGATCTTCTGATGTCATTGAACAGAGGGAATATGTTGAATACGTTCATATGCCTGTCCCCATCTGATAACGTTGCTGAGATGAGACGCATACTGGGTTTGGACGTAGTTAGCTAAGACCCGGATTCAACAGATCGTGTAGTAAAGTGATGTGATTAAAGCACATGCCAGAATGATTTGCACTGCTGTGGAATTTTCTCTGAATGGGCTGGGATCCCGTTCAGGCATGCCCATGCTCATTTACTATAGGAGGACTTTTTTCTCTTGAGGATCCCCCTGTGAGTTAACAGTGGATTTAACGATAAGAGTGGGTTTTGGCCAATTCAGTCATTAACCATGACAATTGTTCAACAGTAATTTTGCCACTTGGTTTCCTAAAGTGATGTTACACCTCCTTAGACCCCTCATCCTTTGGGGACTTAGGCAGGCCATATGTGAAGAGCATGCCGTTCCGAGTAATTGTTGTGGGCTACTCCTACCATAATGAGATAGGATTACAGTCAAGGACAACACATGTCTGCTTGCAAGATTGGATAATAATGTAATTGTATGGCATGTGATTGCTCAGGGTATAAGACAAAGGAAGATCAAGAAACTGAGTGAACAACATTTCTTCTGAATTTTCCAGAATTAGAACACAGCTTCCTATTTGAACTGGTAAATTTGCCTATAGCTATTCTTACCTTTTTTATTTTTTTCCCCAAATGTTTTGTTTCTGGAAGCAATGTAGCATTAGTACTAAGGAAACAAACTGGAATATATGGGAACATAATCCTTACATAAATTACTGGAAAAACCCAAACTTTCAACGAATGTATCGTTCTCTGTAGATCAAAACAGCAGTATTCAAAGATTTGTGTGAAGAATAAAGACCATAAAATCTAACTTGAGAGATACAAATATTGTTCTTCATAATCCAGAAATTGCAAGAAATCTAGATTGAACAACAGAATATGAACTGATAGCTAAGTAACTACAGCTGGAAATCTTGACATCTGTAGCTGTCCCGTTGTCCTACTGTATTTAGAGCTGAATCCAAACCCTTAAAATTTAATGTCCATTCCTTTTTTTTCTTTTAAAAAATATTTTATACTGGTTTTGATCTGAGTGGCTTGAAACCGTGGGGAAGTTTACAAGCAGTCTTTTAATATCCTAATATTAGATTAAAAATTATCTATTTTTGTTAAAAATAGTATCTTAGTTTTAATAAAACAATTTGTTTCATTATGAATATTTTCTATTAAAATTCTGATATGACTTCAAAAAGTCATTGGAGGTACAGCTTGCCCAGTTTGAGACCCACAATTTTCAGAAATTACCGAGTCATCTTTGAAAATAAAATTCCCTTAGAGAATCTCAGTCTGGGAACAAAAAGTCAGTAGTTGCTCAAGAAAATTAACTTCCTTTTCCTTCTTTATCTAGTCTTCATTTTCTTCTGAAGTCCTGCTCAAGTTGGGCAATGAAGCAAGTCTAGTCTAGTTTTAGCTGACTTTCCATTTTATGCTGCAGATGCTGTGAGCTGATAAACTAGAGCACAAGTATCAAGCATGTACTTTTTATGACCTTTTTCTTGTCATGATAGTCTTTAAGTATTAGATTTTTTTTTTTTAATATCAGCATCCCCCAAAGTGAAACCAAACCTAACTTTTGGCACCTCTCTCTCTAACAGAATTGGTCTGATCTGTCTTGGCTGTTCGTACTGCAAACCTTCCTTTATTTTGGGTATAATAATATTATATTGACATGGAGCACAAGCTTGATTTTTCACTTGCTGGAAGTTGGTTCAAAAAGATAAAGCTTGTTAAATCTAAAGAAAATGATTCTTCAGGGTAAAATTCCAGCTAGACTTGTAGAAGAACACTGGGCAGTCAGATGGTTTGGTTTGTTTCATTTTGATGGTGAAAACAGGAAAAATGATAGGAACACAAAAAATCCTCCAAGCTGGACCTCAAAATGGACACCTTTTTCTCTTGCCAAATTGAAAACCTAAAAATAATTTTGAACTGAATGAAACTTACTTTTATATGGAGTACAAGAGTTTGTCGAATCTTGGAATGGTACTTTCTAACCTTCTAAGCATGAACATTTTATCTAAATCAAGTCTTGCTTTGAAAGGAAGATGTCTGTGCTTCATTACTTCATTTTGGTCCTATGGTAGAGTTTGTGATAAATAGACTTACCTGGGAAGCGTCACCCAGCTCATACGTGAGTTTTAGGTTCTGCATTTTCCTTCCAAAGGGCCAAATTTTCACTGTGAGCCTGCACCTGAAATTATAGACAGGGCTATGAATAGACTGTAAGTGTCAACTGCAGTTCAGCATCGGAAAGGAACAATTTCACCTGGGAAGTAATTTCAGCCAAGGCGGTGGTGTTTGCCCTTGGTGGGATTTGGAGTAGTACAGTGAAATTACCTCCTGGGTTAGCAGTTGCAATTCTGCACTATGGTAGCGTATAATAGGTATCGCACTCCACCTCAAATGAGCCTCGGAGAGATGATGAGCATCATATAAACACTAGAGCAATTTGGAAAGCTTTGCTGTTCTATGATGTTATCGGCACATTTGTAGGAAGCGTTTGATTTGTGGAAAATGTCACATTTAATTATATCTATCTCTTATGTCTTTGTTCTCTTCCTTTACAAAAATGATTTATGGTTTGGAAAAAGCACAAGATGATTAACTGCAGATGTGATTTCTTGTTTCCCAGATATTTGAATTAATTGCCTATAATTGTGCGTCATCACGTACTGTGTCTTATCAGGCTGAACAAAAAGACAGAAAGCCATGAATTAGGGTAAAGCCTTCCTTTTGTATGTATGTTTATGGTATTGAAGGTGCATGAATGGTTTATTCAAGGCTAATTTTTAGGAGAAAATAGCCACAATTTTAACACTGATTCATAAACTCCTACCCTGAGTAAATAGACACGGCAGAGCTGATGTTTCTAAAGTATTTTTCCACACAGACTTGAATAACTGAAGATGCGTCAGTGGAGAAGAAATCTTCTCTACAGTGGTTTTTGAAAATGTGTTGCACAACGCATTTTACTCTGATACATATTTTTCTAGCGAGGTAACTACAGGGCTTTCATCACCATCCTTTCCCCCTTGCAATTAGAATTTGAGGGTTTGACCCATTAAAGCAGAATAAAAGTGCAACTTCTGCCATCAAATATCAAGTAAATACATCTTTGGACAGTGTGGCTATTGCCAGTATCCATCAAAAAGAGCTGATGCTGAGGGCTTTCCAAGCCCTGGCTTGGTACCCAGGCTTTGGTACCCAGCCCTGCTCTCCGGAAGCTTCTCTGCTCAGTTTAGCAGCTTTGTGGGGACTTTAGGCTTCTGACTGATGCTCTTGCTTGCATGCTGGATGCCAAAAGGAGGCTAAAATAGGTTTGAAATGGCCTCCCCATCACCTCCATCTCCATCGTGTTATGTTTGAGTGAGGGTGGGAGGAAAGCTGCAAAGACTCTGAGGGACACTGTTGCCATCTTCCTGTGCTAATCCAAGCGTCGTTGCCTTCCTTGAATGCCTTTTAGATGCCACATTTTGATCTTTCTTTCCCAGCTGGATGCTTTAGCAGATGGTTTAAGAGAGAAGGTGGTGATTGGGGTGGTGAGTATGCGTTGATCATAGTGCATTAGACTGGAAGCTTATTCTTCTGTGCCTCTTCCAATGCAGATTATGCTAAACGAGCATGAAAAAAGCATTTTTATGAATTAATTCTTTATTTTTCTTTTCCTGCCTGGTTAGACTCTGCCAAGCGCAATTATTCTAAGTTGTATTCTGCAAAATATCAACTAAACTCTAACAGCAGAGCAGCCATTGAGCATCCCCTGGTGCTAATTGGTAAGGAGAGGTAACAGAAGGGTTGCATTTAGACTGGCATGATTTTGGCTTCTTGAGGGTTATGCACATGGCCCAGCTTCAGGCATGTAAAATTTGTGGTTTGCTCTGTAGAGTCAATGAAGGGAAAGGCTGCTTGCATCTCCTAGACTTTTGAAAAAAGAACTCAGAGTCCTATTTCCACAGCTGTCTAGTTTGGGGATTCACACAAGATAGTAAGGGTTGTACCTGAATCTTTGCAAGGGTGTCTCTTCCCTTCATTCCTCCCTTCAGTTCAGCAACCCTCACCAGAATGTTCTACCTAAACATTAATCTCCAGTATCTGGAAGGAGACGGCATGCAGCAGTTAAGTGATTGCCCCACTTATTTTCATCCATATGAGGTAAAACCTGAAATTTTACTTCCCTAACATACAGCATTGATTTTCAACGCTGTGCAACGATGACAGAAATAACCATCTCCTGAGAGCTGGTCCATGCAATTTGTAAACTCTTTTTTTTGAAGTTTTTTAAAAAATTATTATTATTTATTTATTTTTACACACAGAAATGTTAACATTTGAGAACCCTAGAGAAGTGGTGGTAGAACGTGTGATGAATTCCAAAACAGGATGCAGACTTTTATTTGCAGTGATGTCTTTTACCATAGCTCAGCAGGAGATGCTGAGAAGCACGCTAGCAGAACCTTACCACTGTGTCCCATGAATTTCCTGCTTGGTGATTTCATATTTGCAAATACTGTTTGATAAGTGGTAATAATACAGTGTTAAGTATACCGTGTATATTGACACTGCCACTGGAAAGTGAATCTCAACTTGCTTTTTAGGTGGTTTTTTAGATTGCTTTTGAAACTCACCATTGCTGCATCTTGGCCCTTCATTTAGGTTAGTTTGACAATTCTGCTTTGTGGCAATAACACCTATATGGCTGTGTGCTACTGCTCCCGGCAGCTCAGTGTACATTTTTGAGGATAATTCTAATTGTTGAGGTTTGCCTAAAGCCAAGTGTACTCATTTGTTGCAGCAATTAGAGAATGTCACGTATCCCTCGTTCCGCCTTTGTTCTGCTTAAAATCTGTTGCTAGCTATTTGTTTATTCTGCTGGACGTGAAGAGTAGTAGCAGTAAATGGCATTGCAGTATGTTAAGTTCTGCCCAAATTTAGACAAAACAAAATGTTTCCTGCCCAGAACATTTTTGTACTGTGCACTGTATGTTCAGTTTTGTGGACAAAGGTGGCTGGTAGTACATTTGCAGCTGTTGTCAAGATTACTGTTCTATCTTTTAAAATTAAAATAGCGAAACATGTTGCTGTGTCTTTGTCTCTCCTCAAATGCATTACAGCTAATTTATAAGCATGTCTTTCAGGAATATCCCGTGTTATCTCATTGTGGTAAAGACACTACTTCACTTACATGTAATGAATAACGCAAGAGGCCTGGCATGTCTTCAGAGGTGGGACTCCATTGACGGTGTCTATCTCTGCTTTTTTTGGTCTTAATTTCCACACTTTAAGTGCTTTTAAGCTATTTTTTATTTCATAAGCATTAAACTTGTTTTCTTTTTAACATGCAATTCTAAGAATAAGGGAAATGCAGTGTTCGCTTCCTCCTTGCTAGAGAATTATTTTACATGTGCCTTAATCCTGCATGTTCAGCAGATCCCTCTGTCTCTGAATCTCCTACCACTTCCCTAGTTCAAGGTCCTGCCCACCTGAAAATCTAGATATGTTCAAAATGCAGCTTTTCTGTAATTACTAGTCCTGTTTTTTGGGGGGTTTTTTGTTTTTTTTTTTTAAAGACCAAGAAACGTTTGATCACTCTAATTAATTTATAATTTCAGCTGAGTTGTGTTCACTTCAACTTACCTCTCAGAGCTGAGGGCTCTCTTCCATCTTCTTTTGGTTCTCCAGTTCTCCAGGTTTTTGCATCTTGCCATCCCTTCCCGACTATCTGAGACAAGCTAGGAAGGCAAATGATGCTCCTGGGCTCTGAGCCTGGCTTCGCCTCTGCTCGTTTTGCAGTAGTCTGGAAGTCTGGGTCCGTGTGTCGGGTGCCGGTGCCCAGGTTAAGGGGAGACCACCTCAGTGGGGTTCACTGGTCTCTAGGTGTGATTTGGGCACAAGCAGCTGGCTCCTTTGCTCTCACACTGCTCCTGTCCAGCTTGTCCCCACACTGGTTCTGGCCTTTATGGGGGTGGGAGGTCAAATACCCATAAACTGGAAGGTGGCTGCAGGTGGGGAAGAGCCCTGCTGCCATTCCTCTGCTCCTTGTACCTTTGCTCAGGGGTCTGGAAGGCACCTCTGTAACTTCCGTACAATTGAACTGCAGGCTCTCCTCCCCTTCTTGTTGAAGTGAGAGATGCCAAGTTCTCCTTATGAATTTGAAGTGTGGGCCAACCTAATTACTGAAATGCAGGTCACAATTACTTTCTGGGTGCATGGGTGGCAATGGGAGATACGGTGGTAATTAGGTACACACTAGCACATTCTGCAAGGACACTGGCTTTCCCATCCATCTCCCTTGCGTTTTACAGAGCACGCAGCAGCTGGATCACTGTTTGGAAGTGTCCTCACTGGCTCCTCTAGCCCAGGCAGCCTTGCTGCTCTCTGCCTTCCAGCCTCTGCTAATGCTTTCCCGCTCCTCCCTTCGCCAAGCTGCCATAAAAACACCCTCCAGCCATGGAGGCGGAAGAGAGAAATGGGCAGCAGCTACACGGCCGAGAGGAGCTGTGTCATCATCTGACGGTGTGAAGCACTCGCTCCCTTTTCCCTCTCTGGATGTACAGCATTAACAGAGACCGAGGTGAGTGGCTGGAAGTGATCAAGCACTGAGATTGCACAGCCTAAGCTCTGTTATTTCACCACCTTAATTTAAAAAGTGGGTTGCGATCGTAAGAATATTTACATGTACTTCAGGTTACTTTTTAGCCTCTGCATTTTCATTAATTGTGTTAGGCAGTCTGACTCATGCTCTTATATAAGTGCTGAGCGGTAATGAAGCTGCATGTTGTAGTCATTTAGTGCAGAGCTATAAGGGTCATTGGTGTGTTCATCAAAACAGAACGCTCCCTGTCCCAGAGGGGACAGTTTGAACTTCAAGAATAGGGATGTGCAACTTCAATTTTTGTCTCTCCTCTGCAAGTGTAGAGGAGGTGTCTGACAGCAGGGGTTGTTCTCATCAAATTAGGTGATTCTTGGGTAGGATCTGGGGAAAATCAGGCCTTTTACACAATTGTTTTGTGCTCATGAGAAATTGCTGCCTCCCACAATTTATCCCAGCAGTTTTGTTTGCAAAAGATGTTGCATGATGGAAACATGAATTCTTTTCTGGTCTAAAAAAGTCTTTTGGTTCATATTCAAAATTGAAAAGCATCTCCAGATTGATGTAGGAACCTCCAGCCCGTGGCTGTATCCACACACTGGGATCTGTGGCATCTCCTGCAATGAATAGCCTGGAAGTGTGAGCGGAAAGGACAAGACTCAGGGCAAGTCTTGCTTCTTGGAAACAGCCTTTAATTCTCCCAACTAAAATTCATGTTTTAAACAGGATTTGCATTTTGACAGCAGTGATAGGATTAGAGCTGTGGCGAGAAGAGCCATGTTGGTAGTACAACAAAGCCTCCAGCCTGTATGACTTTGTGGGAGCTGAATTTTCTGTTAAACATTAAAAATAATAAAAAAAAGTGCTCTAGTGTAGATACTGCACCTTGTTTACCCAGTGTTATTTTTCTGGGACCAAAAGTCCACAGGATGAATTATTGGAATATGTTTGAATATTTGGAATTTATTTGAATATATAAATGCTGGGCTAAAGCCAGAAATACTAAGTCCCTTGTTCAAACACTTCTTTCCCAAAAGGCCAATCTGCCACATCCTGCATATCATACATGCAGGCTGATTTGACTCTAAAACAGAGATGGCACATGATGTTTTTCACTGTTCCTTTCCTCCCCACAAAAATGTACAACAGAAAATGCCAGAAACCTATTACTAATCAAGAACAGCTTTTCTTAATCACAAGATTTTAATAGATGTGCTGTGTAGAACTAGTAATCCAATCACTCATGCACTTTCCTCCGCTTAATTCAATTTCCTGTAGCAGCCTAGTGATTGCAATCACTTTCCTGATTGTAGCACTCGTAAAGCCCCACTCCTGTTCACCCAGCCATGAAAGACGGCTGGATGCACTGATTCTGTACCTAAATCGAAATAGAGCAGCAGTGGATTGGAACTGCAGCAATACAGTGGAAAAATCAGACCCATTAGAGATTATTTCTTTTTTTAAAATTTTAAATCATTGGAAATCAGTTGATGTGCTTTTTCAGTGAGAAAAGTGGGGGGGGGGGGGGAACCACCTGTACATTCATGCTATAAGCATACACATGCCAAAGAACCTGAGCCAGAGAACTGTGGCCGCAGCAGTATGCGTATGGATGTGTCCTCAGGCTGTCTCTGCTCCACCTGCGACGCTTACGGCATGAAGCGATTTGGTGTGCCCAGCCATGTCGCATTTTCTTAACCATTGGTGTTAGGCAGCAGAGGAAAGGCAACTTGGGGTACAGCTGTGTCCATCAGCACGCTGGCTCTTATCCTCCTTGCTCCTTTGTAGTTGGTCCAGGACTTACTTTCTTTATGGCTTGGTCAGGTCAGGAACAGAAATGCTATTTCTGTGATTTTTGTTCCACCCTTGCATCTTATTCCTAACAGCAATACTCGGAAAGCTCAGTCAGGGCTTCCTTGCCCTTTGGTTGATCATCCTTGCAAACCCAGCACCAGCACCTACAGAGTACAGGGTGTATTGGATCTTCTTTGCCTTTGGCATCAGCACTGCTGGGAGTCACCCCCGGGGCCGTGCCATGCTTTCACACCTATTCCTGGTTGTTTAGTAACAGCCTCCTAACGCTCCTGGCAGCAGACCATCCTGGTCAGAAGACACAGCCTTCCCACTGTCCACCCCCTCCTTGGTGCTGTCATGCTGCAGTCCACAAATTAGCTTTTGCTAGCTAGTGTCAGGGCTGACTGACCTCTCTTCACAGTCATTTTCTCATTAATTCACTTGCAGGGGCAACCTTTTTAGAAGAGATTTTCTAATTTCAGAAGCTGTGAGAGACTGAATTCTGGTAAGGATTGCTTTGAGGATGCTGATAAACTGTTCCTCTGCTGACACCAAAGTGTAAAATTAAACAATCTATGGTCAAAGACAAACAAGCATTTGGCTGAAAAAACAGGGCTGTGCTCTCGAGTGGCAAGAATGAGCAGCACAGGCACTGGAGTGCTGCTTTTCAGGCATGTCAAATTATGCATCAGATCCTGTACACAGGTATCCAAAGCTGTAACTTTTCAACTTTTAACAGTTTTCATTCCTGTGATGCTTATGTTCTTCATGAACAATGTATATTCTTTGCAGTGGATTGGCAAGACTGTGGGCTACAGTAAAACAACAGAAAACTCTTTCCTTTTTTGATTGCCTCTTAACACTTTCTATTAAGCAGAGAATTTTTTTGTTAATTTTTAAGTGATTACTTGCAAACAAATATTTTCACAGCTCTGGAAATGAGAACTCCTTGATGAAGTTTCCCTGGGGTAATGTTTCCCTGCCATCAAATCAACAGCCTGGTCTGTCTCCAAGATGAAGAGGGGAAAGAAATCTGCTTCTCTGAGTTCGTTGGACATGAAAAGCCAGAAGCAGAAGCATATCGGGTAAGAGCATATTTTTCTATCAGGCATTGCAGTATGTGGCCTTTAGTAATTACTGCCCATCTTCTACACTGATCACTGTTCCTTTATCGTATTCCTTCTGGCAATGACTTCCATGCTCTGCTATCATCTATTTTCTCCTCACTGCTGCTGAAAACATGTACTTGCATTGCCTTCGGCTTTGTATCTGTGATCGACCATATTATTAGTGAGACTGAAAAACACCACTGAGTTTCTTGCACACTTTCAATCTGAGGCTAATGTCTCTGCCAGAATGGTTTGCAGAGACGTATTTTGATCCAACTTTTGAATTAATCGATCAACTTTTACCTCCAAGAGGAACTTTAGAAAACTATCTGTTTGCAAAACAATATTTTATTAATAAAAAGACTTATAAACAGTAAGAAAGAAACCCCAATTTTACACTGAATGAAAAATCCAAAATAAACTCCCGGAAACGTGCCTCAGTTCTTCACTCTCTGTACAAGAAATTCCATTGGGTAGTAATTCTACATACACTTTCATCTAAAGATGGCTGCAAGTACAAAAAAGCATCATGCATCCTTCTATGCAGAGCAGCTACACAGCCTGACAGACTTAACAATAAACACAAAAAATCTGTACATCAGTGATTAAAAAAGCCATGCTTTGTGTAGCACCAAGGGGAGAGTTACGTGGATTAAAAAAAAAATTCACTGACAACGGCAAGCCCTGCAATCCTGAATTAGGGACATGACTGACCGATTTCTGCTTGCAGTTTCATCTCTTCTTTTCTCAAGGGAAAATTGTCAATAAGTGCAAAAAGCTCAGCTGGCGTTGCTGGGAAAGGATAGCGCTCCTTGTCCATTCCATGCTTGTCCATCACCACGATGTTGAAATTGTAATGGGGGATCCTCAGCAGCAGCCTGCAAAATAAGGAACTCGTTTTATTAAAGCCCCTCAACTATCGCCTGGGCACTTCAAACTAATAAATGGCAGAACCAGCCTGCTGGGTGTAAGCAGAAGGCAGGGATGGTCAGAGGGGGCTATACAGGGTCTGCGGTGTTTCAGCTGTAAGAAGGAGGAGTCAGAGAGAGAGCGGGTGTCTGCACGTGCTGCCGCTGGTACCTCTGCAGCAGGGGAGGGTCAAGGTAACTGCACTCAGCTCTTTTCTTCTCAGACCTCTGGCTGTTAGTGCAGCACATGCCATTGCCCATTGCTATCACAAGATAAAAAAAACATAAGGCAAAAAAAAGTACTATATACATTGCCTAAAGGAAACCATTGCGATGGAGCTAGAGTTCCAAGCAGACTATTCCCTGTCTTAGCTGCCACATGGTATAAAACCACAATGAGAAAAAGAAGGACAAAACCATTGGAGTCAGTTCTCATAATTTCCTAGTAATAACCATCTACTTGGTGGAAACTCCAATTTAGGAGAACAAAAGCCACTGCTAATCATGGCAGAGTCCTTTCAAGTGGTAAAAGGGGACATCTGAGCTCTTCTGGAGGTGCAACAGTAACAAAAGTATATCCCTGATGCTCTTTTCATCTTCCATTTGAAGATGTAAAGAATTAGAAGGTCCTTAGACATGCAGTCAACATCATTGGTGTGGGGAAAATAAATTCAGGCAGCTGTGAGAGAACAGGGTCAGGACAGGAAAGCTGCCATGAAGAAGAGGGTCTGGAGGGTATGTTGGTAAGGTGCAAAGCATCAAAATTGACCTTCCTCAGCCTTCTAACAACTTTGAGTGCTCTAGGCATCTTCTTTTTGCAATTAGGGAGCTTGGCTATTAAATTCACACTAAAATAAAGTTTGAAGCTAAGCTATGGTGATAGGAAACCACATTCCTCTTGTGCCTCGTCTCACCTACAAAAAATGCTTAACTCCTACAACTCCAAATGCTAACCTTCTGAGGTTTCCAACGTTTTAAGTAGCGTCCCTTTGCTCACTAGTGGACTAAATGCCAGTTCTGGACAGCATCTTTGTTCAAGATGTTTATGGGTGCGTTTCATTTTTATTTAAGTGCCTTCCAGAACTGGAATGCTATAATTCACACACTGCAGTAACAACAGAGAAAAAAAATTCAAATGGAAAACTTTCACTGAGTGCCGGGCAGGTCATGTCATATCATACCAATTTCTGAGATGTAGCTCCATTAAAGGTTGCAAGGGGGAAGGGGTAGCAGGGAATGAGGTGTTACCAGAGCCACAAGAAAACCATTTCAACTTTAGTAAAAGTACTTTTACTTTGTTGAACAAAAGAGAAGCTCTTTGTGCTTTTTCCTTTTAGAGAGAACAAATGTTTTTATTTTTTGCAATCAAAAAAAAAAACCTCTCTGACTTGTCAGCATTTTTATTGTCCCCAATTAAAACTCGCTCCATTTTCTCAGGCATATCACAGAAGATGATGTCTAAAACATTCCTGGACTTTTTTTCTTAAATAACGACTACTTTCCCTGCCACTGAGGCCTTCACTTTTGGCTCTTGTAGGCCTCCTATCCCTAGGAAATCCTGGCACTTGAAGTCTCCCTTTCAAGTGAAAACCAACACCCTGCCAATCTAAAACCAAGTCAAAACAGTTTAGGCACCTCAGCAAAACTGCTGAATGCTGTAGTCAGGCTGGGGAAGCTGAGATAATTTTCCCCTTGGAAGTATTGCCCATATCATTTCTGCATGTGGGACTTCAAAGAGCAACCGCTGCCTCCCCTCCTGGCCTGGCCACAACCTCCAGCAGTGCTGCGGAGAAGACGAGCTGTCACTGCCATCTGGGACTGCACTGGCAGCTGCTCCAAGGTTTGTCCTTGCAAAGTGATTGCAACCTGTCACGACTGCGTCGGACCAAGTCCAGCACAAATACAGACATCCTTGAAGTGTTTTCAGTGGCAGAACCCAAAAATATAGACGTATAACATAATCAAAGGGATACATAGGGAGTTCACGTGAATTCAGTAATTCACTCAGTTTGAGCAAAGGGGCAAGGAAGAGACAGCACTTAAAAGAGTGGTTTCACTCATGGTTACAGCCCATTTAAATGTGAAACAAGCTGAAGCCTATGTGCTTAATTTCATAAATACCAAATGCCCATTAATTTGCAGTAGCTATTACAGACAGAGAACAAGTTAATCCTACAACTTACTCATCATCTACCTTCCAGAGTCTAGCTATGTACAGTACAGTATGTACATTTAGAGAGTAAGATTCAGGGAATCAAAAGCAATACATCATATATGCTAAGGCGCAAACACAAGAGTAGCAAGAGCTTGCTTTACCTGAGTTGCAGGGCAAGTGACGGGGGCAGCAGCTTTACGCCTATTCTTCCTATTTGTGCTGGGAAGACACCAACCAATTCAACAACAGTAACATGTCGTAGGTCTAAACCACACTGTGCCGGCTGGAAGGGTTAAAAGAAGAAGGAGGCATGTTAGCTATCAGTAAGAGAACAGGAGGTTGTTTTGAGCGTGCAGCAAGTCTTCGTAAAGAGTCCAATCTTCTAATGTTAGTGAGATGGTTTAAACTGAAATGGAGGATACTTTGAAAAGTCTCTAATTCTCACTGCGAAGAACTAGAGCCTCATGACTCCAGGGGATGTTAAATGATGGATTCTTCACTACTCTAAGAAAAACAACACACAGGGACCACCTAGGAGAAACATAACCTTGTCTTTGTAATGACATGAAAAGATGGCAGGGTATTAAGCATTGTGCCAGTAATCTAATTTGGCAATCAAAGCAAGGTATGTGAAATGGAAGTTGACTGCAGAGTTTTCTTTCTTGCCAACTTTTTTGACTACTGTCAAGCAGCGGAAAAAAGTACTACAGCCATTAAATTTAGTATTTTAAAGTATTTCACTTTGATCAATATATTGAATTTTCTTGCCAAGTTAAGCTAGTGGGGAAAAAAGAATTTTTTTTTTTTTTTTAATACAACTATAACTTAAGCCAGCAGTTAAAAACATCATCATGTTCACATCCCAGTGACTATTTATACTGAATTTTTGTTACAGTTGTGAGAAAAGAAACAAGATAGAAACACTTGCCTCTCTGAAAGAACATAGGACTGACTCCTTTCCCTGAGGACACAGATTTCTGAGATATATCCCTAAGTCTAGCAAGAACCCAACAAGAGCATCACATTTACAACACATAAGAAGGACAATTACCAGAAGTTTTCTTTTTTTTTTTTTTTGAACTAAATACCCCAGTGCTATCTCCAGCACTCTGTATGATCTCTATGCTGAGTCTCTGGTCCTTTGTTTGCTGGTGCACTGGTTATTTCTGAAGCTATTTGCGCTTCTTTACATTGTAGTTACAAAGTCTGTAAGTCTGGTTTGCATGAACTGCAACCACTGAAATGCTGGATGGTTTGTTTTTTTTTTTTTTTTCCAACTTCTTTAGGAATTGAATTAGGGAATGATTATTGAACACAAGCTAATATTAAATTAATTTGGGGAGGATGGAAGAGAGCCAGAACTGCCTGGGATTCAGCAGCTAGTCAGTCAGAGGCAGACAATCTGGAACGGAGCTGAATTAGAGACTAGGGAGATGTTTCAACTCAAACCCATGTAAAAAGGATTAATCCAGAACCACTACTGCTTCAGCCAGATCTCCAGTGGCTGCAATATAACAGCTGAAGTTTGCAGATTTATATCAAACACTGGGGCTTGGCCTCCTGTGTCTTTCTTTAAAGAAAAAAATTAATTGCATGCCCCCTCAAAATGTGTTTTACCTGCAGCATTCCCAACTGCATCCTATAGAAAAAGTTGGCTGCAGTAGGAGTTGAAATAATTAGCAGTCTCCGCTTCTCATAAAATTGATCCAGAAGTGCAGCTGCAGTCCTCACATTCACATTAATATTCATGGCTAGAATCAGATTTTTACGAAAAAGTTATAGAGCATACGGAAAACAGATCTATTTCTAAAAGCACAAACTGTTAGATAGCAGAAGCACAAGAACAAGAAACAATAATAAAGAAGGTATGGGTGAAATACTGGCCTCAATGAAGCCAACAATTTTATCTTAAGCTGTTCTGGCTTGCAAGATGGATTGACTCCAGAATGTGAAGTTTTGTAGAGAGGTCTGAGCTAAAACACATTATCAGTTGTGAGGTACCATTGTCATCCTAGGAAAGAGCAGCCAAAGGTGGCAAAGGCTTCAGCTGTAAGTGCAAATTGGCAGAGGAGACAAAGATGTTAAATTTCTTACCTCTAGGACATTAAAGTTTGCAGCTATATTCCACCCCACACCCCCCTTCCCAAATTCTCACTGCCACGAGACCCATTGCTCTGGTAGCCCTTCAGGTAAAGTGGTGAAATACTCACTTACGTGCACAGGTTGGCTCCACTCCTGACCACCCCAAATTGTACTGGCATACTCTAGCTGGGCTTCCTTGCAGCTCGTAGCCGCCAATGCAGGAGAACTCGCATGTAGCACCATAGTTATTTCCATCACCTGAACACTTGATGTAACCATTATCTGGGGCGTTTAATTTCACACAGCGCCTGACTTTGAGCAAGAGAGGAAAAAAGAAAAGACAAGGCATGAATCACCCTGTTTTGTTACTAGGGTAGCATGGCCAGTGGAATACCAATAAAGACGACATTTTTCTGTTTGCTTTCTATATTATTGGAGTCATGTACTTAAAAACCCCAAACAAACCTCCCTCTTAATTCATATGTAAACCAAAATGCTACAGATGTATAGGTGTACACATGTGATTGTGGTATCATGGTGACAAAGGTCATGGGGCACAAAGGGAGCTGAAGCTGAAACCTACAGGACTTGTGAAAGATGTGAGTCACAGCTGAAAAAGCTCCTTCTCATACTTGTTTCAGCAGCTCACAGCTAAATATCGGGGAGAAGCCAGCAGGAGGGAAGGGATGTGGAGCTGGAGGCAGGACCGATCAATGAAGCTCTTCCCTGACGTGCAGCGTGCCGGTCACCCACCCTGCTGCAGGCCTGGCCCCCAGGGTCTTGAGCAAGACAGCAGTCTCCCTTTCAGCATCAACATACAGTTTATACACACATACCTATGCAGACAAATGCAGAAATGAGGACACTTCTCACATTGCCTACTAAGCCAAATGCAAATCAGTGACTGTATTTATAGGGTAAAACATCATTCTTACCTCTAACTTTAACAAGAAATTTGCAAGTGCCTTTGTTTTCAGCTCTGTCATACACAGTATATTGGATTTTGTGGTCACCTTCTGGAAAATGTGAGCCTGGTGGCAGGCCTTTCAAAATAACACTAAAACAGGAGATAAAACAGGACAGACATTCATAAATTCACCGGTATTTTCCTACTGACAATGCTGTAAAAGCCTGAAGAGTGACATTTGTGGCATGCTAAGATTGTCTGGCTGCACTGCATGACTGAAGACTGAGAGTAAGCAAAGGAAGAAGTTGGGCAGTGGTGACCGGAGTATTTAAACTTGCTACCAACACCCCACCCTGGAGTCGTATAAAAGGGTCCCACCCTGCTGAGACAAGGGGAGGCAGAGCGGGCAGGCCCTGCTCACTTCCTATAAGACAATCCATAGCATAGCCAAGCATCATGCCATGCCCAAAGGAACTTGAGCTTCCTTTTCCTTACATAAGGAAAAGTCGAGATTGATCCTCCCTCATTTTGTATCATGAACAATCCACTGTCAGGGCTGCAGCGTAACTCAGAGCCGGCGGAGTGTAAGAAAACTTCCAGCCCCTTATAATGGGGACGTACCCCATCCGGCTGCTCTGCACTGCTCCTGTGGTTATACTAACGGACAAAAATGGAATAGAAAGTGAGATTTGTTGTCACAGCAGCAGGGTGTGGTGATCTACAACAGCATTTTCACCTGGAACTTGTTCCTATCCTGCAAATGTGTCAGGAGAATTCAGCCGTGTTAAATGTATCCTCAGTACTGGAGCAGTGTTCCGTGCAATGGGAAAGCTCACATACTCACGGGACCGCAGGACCCACTGCATTTAAGGAAAGCACCGTACACGCTATAAAACATTGCAGTGTAGCAAGATTTTATAAAAACAGATTTATGGAAAAGCTTCCACAGATTCAACAGCTAGCTTCTTCAGAGCTGGGAACAGCTACTCATATGACAAAGTCTGCATGGGATATTCTCCAATTTTTTTTTGCCTGCCAAACATTATTTCATCAAAAAGACTTTGCAACTTCCTTATTATGACACTTTTCAAAGTTTTTATTTTATCAACCAGGCTTATTTTTTTTTTGATGCTGTTAATTACCATATAATTATCATATTACATCTTAACAGCAATATTGGTTTTGTGTAATGAATTCTTCTTTCTGATATTATTTAAACTGTAACAATAAAAAGGCGATGTCTCCGTGTCTTTTAACAGTTGTTTTGTATTCACATAAAACTATAAACATCTTTAAGCTTACTATTTTGAGATTTTAAGCTTAACCAGTCCACTAATATAGTTAAAAGATGTAACTCACTTAATGAAAAAAGCAGATTTTCTATACTCTTTCCATTACAATAATCTAGACAGACTGCCATAAATCCTGCATGATAAAGATGAGAAAATCAGACAGTGGTGCCATCACAAGCGCACCTTGCTATTCTGGAAAATGTGACTGTGAAACCACAAAAATTGACAAGGAAATATTGAAGAAAGGGTTAAGTTTAAATCTGATGTTTAAAGCTCCCTAAGTTTCAAATGAGAGGCATTACTTTACAAATAACTGGAGAACACTGTGACATCAGTATTCAGTGCTACTTCAGAAAGAAGCCTAAAGATGATTGCAGATATTGTTTTGTGACACAATTCATCTTGGTTTTTTTTAAGACAGTCAAAATTGCCTCTGCTGCTACCTCCAATGCACTATTATCTTTTCATTGTTATGTATAAAAGGTAACTTGCTGTAAAAAAAACTTGTTGTATATGAGAAGAGACCCACAAAGAAGCTCTGGAAAATTTCCCAGGTGCAGTCAAAATGCTATTGTCATTTATTTGATCAGCTCTAAAATAACCACAACAATCTGCCACCCCTCTACATGCCAGGTCCTGAATGATTCAAGTTCTCATTTTTTTTTCAGTTAAACATGTAATTATTTACAGGCCATTGACATGTGACAGCTATAAATAAGAATCTTGGAATTAAGGGCAAAGGGTACCTGGCCACCCTCATCAGCTGAATTACTAACCAAGGACCCCAGGAATAAAAAAGAGAAAATGCAAATGTTTACAGATTTGCACCTACTCTGTCAGAATGCCGTCAGCAGTGTCCCGTCCCTCTGGGGTGTCCCAGAACACTCTGGCCGTCAACTTGTTGGGCTCCGCCGTTTTCTCCTTCACACTCGGGCACTGGATTCTCGGAGGTTCAGTGTCTGTTGAAATAAATGTCACAGAAATGGGCACATGTGCATGTGTTATAGCTACACATGTTCTTTACAGCTCTTGCCCTGTTATCAGAGTAATTCGGCACCACCTTCGTTCGGCTGGCCTCCTCAACACCGGAGTTGTCTCAGCCAAGGCAGGTGGAGCCTGTACTTCTCAGCCTTTTTTATGAAGAGGAAGAGATGACAATTATCAACACACACACACACCCCCGTCCCATGTAAAAAACTGATTAAGAAGTAGTTACTGTAACTTTCTTTATCTTGTCCCCAGGTAAAAAGCAATGTCTACAAATCAACTGTATTTAGCTTTGACCTCTAAGGAGGGATACCCAAGGTTGAACCCGAGAGGCCGGACCTTTCTGTTTATCTGCTCTGCCTCTCTTGGTTCATCTGTGCAGTGCATATTATGATTAAGAACATTTGTAAATCACAGTGACCATAAAGCTCTCCCGGTATGATAACCTGGCACGTCACTGTTAAATTCTTGGTTATTTTTCCTGCAGCAATGGCAAAAAGAGAAACAATGGAAGATTGACAAAACGTCATTTTGCAGAGGAATTGCTGCTGCATTTGATTTTTTTCAAGTAACCCAAAACAAAAAGTAGCTGGCGTAAGTTTTGAAAGCTTGTTTAACTGCTACCAGAACATTGTGACTATTACTCGGGAGTAAAGGAACAATGGCGATGATAAAAGACCCTGGTGGAGAGCAAAGGTGATGCACAGCTACTCATCTGCAGCTGCTTCTGCTTCCAATCCTGCCAGCGGAGCAGAAATACATGGGCAAACCAAGTCCAATCACCATCACAATCATTAATTAAAAAAAAAATAAAAATCTATCTTTAATAGCTTAGTCTCAGTATTTTTTACCATCACTTGGGGTATACCCAAAATGAAGTCTAAATCCATGGAGGCATATACCAGCTTTAAAAATGAACAGAGACATTGGATTGCTCTTTACCTGCAAACAGAAAACAATCCCTAAGTGCTGCTTAAACTTAAAGGGTGGCTGACCTTGTCTTTCATTTGCAGGGCAGACACAAAAAGTACAATCAGTATTTCTTTCAAAAATAATACCTATGAGAAAAGGTTTAAGTCTTTATAAAGCATCAAATACATAAAATAATTTAATAGATCCCCCTATTCTACAAGCAGCACACAATGTTTTCCACCAGTTTAAGTAGGGCAAGTGCAGCCCTGCTATAGCACCTTCATACTTTTAATAGTATTCCAAGAACCTGGGACTCTTGAAAACTGGCTTATCTCTATTTCTTGTGTAAGAGTTTTCCTCCAGCCCCAAACACTGCAGCTTTGGGGGGGCACTTCCATAGGAAGAGCTCCTGTCTTAACTTTGCACAGGAGGGAGCGGGGAGGAACAGGCAAGTAAGCGTCGTACCAAAGTTATTCAGAAAACATCAGGAATATTGCAAACTGCCTTACACAAATGCTTATTTTTGTGTTTGGGTTTTTTGGTAAATAAACAATGAAAAAAAAAAAATCTCTTCCTATAGTATTGGGAGGATAACAGTTGATTTCTTTGTAGATCCTCCTAGAAGGTGAAGCTACCAAGAGTGGGTTCTCACTGCAGGGAGTGGAGCAATCACAAACGAACAGCAGAATCCTCTAAACAGCTTTTGAAGCTTCCTGTGCTTTCCAAGAACACCCTTCACTAAAGATACGTAAGGCATTTAGTTCTTCTTTATGGCTTCTTTAACTTTTTCACTCCTCCTTCCCTCATCTGCTGTAGTACCCAAACGAGCAGAATTTTCAAACATCCACTCTGGCTGTAGGAATCACTTAGGCTCCTTTCCTCATGTTTCTTATTCACTCCCTTATTTTTCGGGTACTTTCCCATTATGTGTGGAAACGTGCTCGCATCACAGCTGACGAGAGCTCTGCTCTCCTCTACAAAACAACATTGCTCTGAATAACCACCCCCGCATAGCTGAGTTGGGGTAGGAAATAAGTCGGTCTCACCAAGGCTGCTTCTAGCTCTGGTTAGTTTACTGCAGCAACAACTCACCACTATGCTATGGACAGTATATATTTATTCTAGCATTATGTTTATTTAAAGGCAGAATGGCATTTAAGCACCCAGTGTTTTAAGCACTTAATTAATCAGAAAGCTCATTATGCTATTTAGCGCAGAGAAGGCTAGTTGGTATGAACCATCCACGCCGTAAAGACAAGGATGGTTACTGTGGGAACCAACTCACCAAACACCCGAGGGCTTTTTAGCTGGACCTAAAAATTCCTGGAAAGGGTATTTTCCTTGGTCATTTCAGCCACCTCTTAGCATTCAACAGGCACTAAATGAACCCCACTAGAATAACTCTGCTTTAAAATGGACCAAGCGAAAGCAGATGTCTACTTGAGGCTCTTTAACTGCTCTGGCCACTGGGCTGCGTTAAACCCAACAGCACTCAGGTCTTTTTCCTCACGCCCTCGTACAAAGCTGCAGCCAATCTACAGCATTAAGCACCTTGGCCACAGCTTGGCAGAAGGAAGACAGGTCTAAAAAACCCCAACCCAGTCAAACGCAGAGAAGGTGACCAGAGAACATCCAGGCAAATGCACAAGTGACAAAACTGAAACACAACCCCCCAAAATAAATCCTTCAATAAAATGTATGACATGAGCAAGGTGCCCACCTGCAGGTCAGAAAACTAAACTGGTTCCAAAACAAACCCCAATGAAGGAACCCACAAGATTCCTGACTGCTGGGGAGGTTTTATCAGAGGGAAAAATCATCCTGTAAGCGCTGAGTTGTCAGACTCTCTCACTTAATTAGTACTCCTGGGCAGAGTTGGAGCCAGGACGTGCTGCGAGGTGGCTGACACCCTACGGCTACTCTTACACTTTTACTTTTACACTTTTACAGTGTCGCTGCTGAAAAGACCGATGAAAAGCCAAGCGGATTTATTTAAGCTGTTTAGCAGGACTACGTATTAAACGACTGAATCTCACCTGCAAAGTTTAAATCACGGGCAGGGAAATTGAGTTTTCATAAAAAACTTGGCACCGTTCACCCACGTTCTTGTAACGTTCAAGTAGCCAAGAAAAGCGACAACTTACAAGAAGGTACTCTGGCTCCACATGGGACAGCACCATTGCAGACATGGCATCAGGAGGTCAGCAGGGGAATTACCAAATTTTAAAGCAGCCTTTTGAACTTTGTGGAGAAAAATGCTAAGTTTTCAAATAAGTTTTAGATTTTTTGTTTCTTTTTAAACATTCTTCTGAGACTGGCCATATTAACAGTTTCACAAACATTTCAAGAGCTTCTTAACTGCCTTTCTCATAGTTTGTTAAAGGTTTATATTTATTTGCTTGTGAATTTGGGGTGACAAGAGGAAAGAAACAGAGGGATGGTACGGAATGCCCACTGCTTGCTTATTCAAGAGTCCGTATAGGATAGGTAAACTGTCTGCTGCTACACGAACACGCTGTTATTACTGATTGCTGATGGCATTAAATGATGGCTGGAAGTTAATTCAAAACATTAGTCTGTGTCAAAAGCATAAAGAGATGAAGAGACTGGAAATCATAAAAGGGGGAATGAAAAACATTGTCCTGCTCTCCCCACCCCCCTCCACAAGGCATTGCTCTGTATTTCAAAACATGCATTATCGGGGCCTCTATAATTAATGACTCAGAGTGCAAAGCATGTTTCAGACATCCGTAGTTGGAAACTGTTAGTTAACTACCTATCCATACAGTCTTAGGATGTGACAAAAGGATGACTTAGCACAGTGACAGCCATTTACCACCACCTCTGTTATACAATCAGCAAGAAAATAAAACCTTTCTAGGAGAAAAGATGGTGACATTTTTCAATCCTCTAGAAGAAAATACCTATTTCAATCTATGTTACAGTGCATTAAGGATATAATGGAAATATTATTTAAGTATTGGCATTTTTAGCTAACTGACAACCAAAAGCAGCTGTACATTGATCTTTTTTAATCAAAGTTATTTCAGCAACGTGAAGGATATCCTTCTTCTTACAGGAGGGGGACAGTCTGCTTTGTTAGAACTGAATACTCACTGTTCTGTACGTGACTGCTAAAACATACCTGATTTTCTTTAATTAAATGAATACCTGTTTCAGCAATGATGTTAGCCTTACGCCTTTCCTACATGCACTACTGCATTTCACTACTGCACTGTGAACCCCATATAGCTTTGTGCAAAAATGCTAAGCAGTGCAACTGCAGTACAAAAGGGTAAAGGAAAGCTTCTTGTTTTCAAGAGGATTTTAAATTCAGGTTTGCAGTAATTTTGCCATACTTCATGCCAATAGCTGTGGTGTCCCCAGCAATGACATGAACTTTACCACCCCATGCCTATGATCGCACGTAACATCCCTAACTGCACACAGTGCAACTAATTGCTTATACGCTAAAGTAAGAAATAAACCAGCTTCTTTGTATTTCATTGCTCCCCTCACCTTAATTTACTCCTCAGCTGAAAGTGAGCTTTTCAGCCAGTTGTCTCCTGACCACTGGTAAGCTTTTGTAGGCAGTACTTCACTGATGACTTTTCTGTAACTACTGATTTACAGTAAAGGATAGGGGTTCAATTGCAAACTGCATTATACTGTTAGGGTCATGTCTGGTTACAAAAAAAAAATCTCTATCCCACCTATCAAGAGGTCAGAAGATAACCTTATTAAACAGTTTGCTAACTGCATAACTGACTATTTGCATGTGGGAACTATGCACACACAAGGTTTGAAGGGGTCTTCTCCATACTATGTGGTATTACCAGAACTTAAGTAATAGTATTACTTTTAATGGGTTACTTCGGACTTGCAATCATACTCTGTGCAACAATGTCATGGTTTAACCCCAGCCAGCAACTAAGACCCATGCAGCCACTCTCTCACTCCCTCTGATGGGATGCGGGAGAGAATCAGAAGAGTAAAAGTGAGAGAACTCATGGGTTGAGATACAGACAGTTTAATAGGTAAAGCAAAAGCCGCGCACACCAGCAAAGCAAAGCAAGGGATTCATTCCCCACTTCCCATGGGCAGGCAGGTGTTCAGCCATCCCCAGGAAAGCAGGGCTCCATCACGCCTGATGGGGACTTGGGAAGACAAACGCCATCACTCTGAACGTCCACCCCTTCCTTCTTCTTCCCTCAGCTTTACACACTGAGCATGACATCATACGGTATGGAATATCCCTTGGGTCAGTTGGGGTCAGCTGTCCCAGCTGTGTCCCCTCCCAACTCCTTGTGCACCCCCAGCCTCTCGCTGGTGGGGTGGGGTGAGGGGCAGCAAAGGCCTTGGCTCTGTGTGAGCGCAGCTCAGGGATAACAAAAACATCCCTGTGTTAGCAACACTGCTCTCTGCACAAATCCAAAACCCAGCCCCATACCAGCCACTATGGAGAAAATTAACTCTGTCCGAGCCAAAACCAGTACAAACAAGTATTCTGCATTTTTGGATTCAAAAAGAAGTGTTAGTGCTAGCTCAGCCTCTTTTTTTCCATAAGACATACTTGCTTTCTCTACTCTGCAAGACAGCATCCTCTGTAATAAGCACCCTGTCGCTGCAAACAGATGAAATTCTGAAAGTGCCAGGAAATACAGAGAACAACATTTTATCATTCCCAAACTTAAAAGGAGTTGTTTTATTTCCTCTGGCCACACCACTGAGAAGGACAAGGCTTGTTTTTGTAAGTAAAAACAAGAGACACCACAAACAATCTAGACCTAAGCAGCATGCTCATTTTTACATATGTACAACACCACGTAACAGGAAATGTGAACAAAATTCTACGAATGTCAGGCCCCATGGAGAGACTCCAAAGCCATTTGCTAACCTAGACCGAGCCTTAGGCATTCTGAGGAAAACCAAGTTATCATACACAGAAAACACTGAGCACAAATGCTCTACCACCCACAAGCTTAAATTATTGGTTGCCAATTCAGATAGCCAAAACATACTTTCCTTTGTGGGTGACTGCTGAATCTTTTATCAGAGACTTCCCAGAAACAAAAGCAGCAGCTGAGATTTCACTATCTGCTGAAATCTCATTAGTAGGAAGGAAAATTAAATCTCAATATTTGTTTATCTTTCTTTTGATTTATGTATAGAAAAACAATTATTCCAGCCGACCTTCCCAGGAAACTGTTGACTATGTAACGAAAATTGCTCGCATAACTAACGTGAACTAGGCTGAAATTTAGTTTAGCTCACTGCAATCATGCTGGTAACTACAATCCATTCGTATTCCCTGGATATATTTGGAAACCATGAACCCAAGGAAGAAAAGCAACAGGGGAGGTCAGACACAGGGTGTAGTTTCAAACCTGTTTTATCATTAAGTTGCAGAGAGCAAGACAGACTCCAGCACAGAGAACATGCTAGAAGAGCAGCACAGTAAATACAGACTACCAACAAGTCACCCAGGAGATCAGTGAAGGCTGTTATAAACATTGTAAAGCACTGACCATTTACACCAGCCTCGTCTTTATTAAAGTGATAACACTTGGACGTGATACTGCGTGTAAGGAAGATGGTCACTCGGGACTGAAAGTACTAAGTGACAGAGAGCACTCTGTATCACTCGGAAAACTGTTCTCTGCTTCCTCAAAAGGGACAGTTGCTTTTTTCCCCCAGGAACTGGATAAAAGAGCATTTTGGAATTCATCTGGAGGACTCGGACACCAGCAGGTATCTCAAGATGTAGACTTTCCAGGATGCACACTAACCATCCTACTTACCAATGCAGGACGCTGGCCGGCCACTCCAAACTTTGTTGTCCATGCACGTTACTATACGGTCACCTTTCAGCTGGTATCCCGGTGAACAGTAGTACTCACACCTCGAGCCAAAGTAGGCACCATCTAAACACTTGAAGCCTCCGTTGGTTGGCATGGATAGGGTGGGGCAGCGCTTTTCTGGAATAGAAAACAAAGATTTCTGGAAACCTGTTATTCCCCTTTAGAGTAATGTGAATGTGGGGTATTACACAGAAATAAGGATGCAGCTAGCAAACGACAACTGGGAGAAAGTCATGTTCCACGTGCAGCTTTCAACACTGTTTTTATTAGCTGCATTTCAAATTTAACTTTACATACACAGTGGCCTGATACAATATTTATATGAGAAAAAGATGACAAGCACCTATTTCTCTCTTCTCAGAAAATGTTTTACTGCAAAAGCCCACTTAGGCATCTGATACAAATTGTGTCAGCTTACAAAATCCTAGATGGGCAGTATCTTAAAGCAGTTTTATGGCTCTGTCTTAAAATTATTCCCACAAATCAAAATCCCACACTCATAAAATGCTCCCTATCTTTGTCCTCTGGCAAGAGTATTTGTACCACTTGTGATGCTTATTGTGCCATGTACCACTGTAAGATCCTCAGCAACAAGCCAATCTACATATCCAAGTATAATGTCAACATTAAAAATGCAAATAACAATCCCAAGGTCACTGTTTCAAAGGCAAGTAAAGTTTATTGTGGGCTGAATCTGAGGCGCAAGCCGCACACACAGATTTCACAACTACTTACGTTTGCACAGCACCTTCCCAGACCAGCGTTTGCTTGATTGACAAATTAACTGCTGAGGGCCATGCAGTTCGTAGCCTTTTTGACAGCGAATATCACATCTTGTCCCCAGTACATTCTTGTAATATTCCCCTTGAGGTGTCCTGCAGTTTGCATAACCATGTTTCACCTTAATGGGGGAGCACCATGGTGTTTCTAGCACAGAGAACAAAAAAACACTCATAGTAATTTGGAAAACGTAAAAGGTCAGACACAAACATAAAATCACTTTCTTTATTCAAGGTCACAGAGAAGAAATAGAAAAAAAAAAGTCTTATGTAAAAAGCCACCAATCCTCAAAGTGAAGAATTAACCATGCAGCAAGGTGCACTAAGTCTTATACGCCAGAAGGTCAGCCCTTCAAAGACTGGCAGCTCTTTTTTTTTACAAACATTAAAGATTGTAGCCATTAGATTAGGGGGCAGTGGGAGGAGGTGTCCATGGTTTTTTGTCCATGGAATAAGTGTGCCACCATGTGGACAGTTTGATGACAACGGGACCTTTTTTCCCAGGTCTTGTTTTTGAAATGGATACATCACTTCTCTTTGGTAACAACAGTTTGCATTAGGAATGCCTTTGGACTAGCTGGAGTTGTAATCTTGACATTTAGCGCTCTCACTGTCCATTTAAAATAAAAAAAAATCTTCCATAGTAATTTGTGCAGTAAAGGACATTGCCTTGGCTGAACTCTGTGACAGTTAGAAAGGCTGTGACTTACATAAATCGTCTTGCCAATACGTCAAGCCTGTCTGTACGCATCCTCCACAGGTCAGAACCACTCAGGCTTTAGTTCTGCGAAGTTACTTTCCAAGTTAGCACCCAGGACTGAGGCTGAACTGGAATTTGTGTGCAAGAACAGCAGCTCCCTCGCTGTTCTCAGCAGTTCTGTGGCGCCACGCTGAAACATTAAAATGCTCTTTATATCACCACCAACGTGGCCTTCTACCAGAAATGGGCACAATACCATTGCCGTGATTAAATTTGAAGGCAAGTGTCCAATCCAACTGACTAAGTGAAGAGCTTTTGAGAAAGATCTGACCTTATTCCTCTCTTTTGGTAGTAATTTGTAGTTTCCAGGTGCAACATGCGTTCAGGCACAATGCATATATTGGCAGCACAAACCCCTACGCTTCCTACTGTCAAATCCTTCCAAGAATGTCAATGTTCATACTGTATACTTAGCACATATTCAGAAAAGGGAACCCAAGCTGCAGAAATATAAATCCAGTTCTAAATGTTCTCAAAGGTCTGGACTTCACATCTTATACTCTTCACCTCAAAAGAGAGGTGAGGACTACCTTTCCCTAATACCATGGAAATGTAGCCTGAAGTACGAGAACCACCTTCTAGTTGCTCCTGGATGCAGGACAGCGACATGGATGGATCTGCCAAGTCAGAGGAAAGCTGGAATTTGGTTGGGACTTCATGGCTAATGCTCCTACCGATCTCGTAGGAAAAAGGGAAACATATATACATAAAACTGAACCTTTAATAACTGGTCAGGGCTACACTTCAAAATACTCAGGATATGGGTACCATCTTCTTGTGAGGATTTAACACCATACTGGGATACTGATGGGTGCAGTATCAAACAGAGACTTCCCCTTCCCAGCCAAAGCTTCAAAATCTTTGTTTAGCTTTGACAACAAGGTGCACCAAGCAAGCCATGCTTTTTCTGCAGCAGGCAGCTTCTCAGTAGGAGTTTCCTACACAAGGAATGACTAAGCCTGCTCCTTCTCAGCTCCAAAATTTAAAAAGGACATACCGAGAGGGAGGAGGGACTGCAAGGCAAAAAGAGAAAAATGACAGGTCCTGAAATCCTGTGTGACATATAGGAGGTACATGACAACATTTTCCAAGTCGGCAAGAAAGATGGGGCAAAAAACCAACCCAAACAAAACACAGAGTTTTAGCCTTCATCCTTACAAAGTCACAGGAGACATTTAAAAATAATTTCATTATCAACTTTGGCAGATGTTTACATCTAGCTCTTAATTCCTATAGTTATTATGTACATTTTTCTACACAATTTGGATCAGCCCCACACTCACGTTGGAGCAAGTCCAGAGGAGGCCATGAAGATGACCAGAGGGCTGGAGCACCTCTCCTATGAAGACAGGCTGAGAGAGCTGGAGTTGTTCGGACTGGAGAAGAGAAGGCTCCGGGGGAGACCTTACAGCAGCCTTCCAGTACCTGAAGGGGCCTACAGGAAAGATGGTCAGGGACTGTTTACAAGGGCATGGAGTGATAGGACAAGGGGGAATGGCCTTAAGCTGAAGTAGGGTAGATTTAGATTAGATATTGGGAAGAAATTCTTCACTGTGAGGGTGGTGAGGCACTGGAACAGGTTGCCCAGAGAAGCTGTGGAGGCCCCATCCCTGGAAGTGTTCAAGGCCAAGTTGGATGGGGCTTCGGGCAACCTGGTCTAGGGGAGGGTGTCCCTGCCCATGGCAGGGGGGGTTGGAACTAGATGGGCTTTAAGGTCCCTTCCAACCCAAACCATTCTATGATAAACAAAAATCAATACAGCCTGTTATATTTCTCATATATTGGATATTTATATTCAGTGTACAAAGTCTCTAGGACATGTTTACACTTTCCTAATGGAAACTACATTTTGCACCTACATTTTGCTGTGCTGGTCCTGAATCAACAGAAATAGTCTCTGATTTTAGTCCTCAGATGCTAATTGTCAAGCTTTTGACTAGACCAAGAGCACGTTCCTCTAGACTAGTCTGTTTCTGAAGCAGTTGTATTGTAATGTGATACGCTTATTTTTGTAGTTCACCAATACATGTGAGAACCCTATAAAAAGATGTGTAAGAGCCATTATTCCCAGTCACCAAATACGCAGCAACTGAGTCACAGGAAACGAGCAGACCAGTCTAACAGCACACAGCAGGTTAGGGGCAGAGTGCAGTTCAGCTTTTTGGCTCAGCCACACAATCATCCCACCTTTTTTCCACCTGTGATCCTGTTTTCCAAAAGTACTGAATGTCAAACACGTCCTCCACTACTTACCTTACAATTATGAAAACGTAGTTTGGTGGATAGTGGGTTTTGGGTTTTGCTTTTAGAAATATTTCCTGTCCTTCACCCTAATCTGTATCTCATAGGTACCAAAAGACATTGAAAAACCCCCCATCGACTGACTTGGGCCACTTTGCTGAGGGACTGTATCACAGTGGCTCACTTTTTTTCATGCTTGCTGGGAATGAAATTAAAATTGGGAGAGCAGGTGGAGGAGTGTGAGCTAACAGGAATAGAAGCCAATCAGCTACTGCTGAAGTAGTGATGGCAGCGCCCATCTCTGCAGTTTCCTTAGCTGCCCACTGCACTGCCACTGCTGCAGTCTCAAGCATCACCTCCAACCACTCTCTGGGGGAAACTACACATGTTGGAAGCAGCCTCTGTCTTATTCACCTCCTGGAGAAATCTTCCTCTTCCTGAGCTAACAACAGCTTTTCCATAATCTCCCTTCAGTGGTCTCATCCACCAAATTTCCAACTTTTCTGTCCCACTTGTTCTTCTAGTGCCCTAAGACCCTAAACTTCTATTTATTTATTTATTTTTTTTTTAAAAAAAAGCTTTTCCCACTTGCTGGGATCTCCTTAACTAAGGGGGCGGCCTCTATTTTTCTGCAGAAGGGTTTAAAACTGAAGTTACTAGGAGAACACTGACTGCAGGGTCACAACAGTGGGGATGAAGACTCAGGGAGGCTGAGCTTGTGCCCCAGTCAGCCAGGTAATCCTTCAGCAAATCAGTTCAAGATATTTATGCCTCAGGTTTTCCACATAAACAAGGTGCAAACGCACACAGCTGACTTCCTTTGTAAAGGGTGTTAAGATAAATACATTTTGCAACATGATCAAGAGGCTAAGAAAAAAGACAAAACAGCTGTTTCAGGTACTGCAAATTGCCTAAGTTTTTCTGCAATTTTTTGTGGTTTTACAAACACACTTGCCTTGAGTAAACAGCTGCACATATATTTTCTAAAAAAGCAGCTAACAGCTAACAAATGCAGTTTAATGCACAAATAGAATACTGAAAAGAAAAAGCCCTTCCTGTAGTGTCATTGCAGCTATGGTGGTCTACAGAGAGAAACAAAGACTCCTAGGGAGGAGTAATACATCTTTTATTGGACCAAACGATGCTGTCAGAAAGAAAAACAAAAACAGACATGCTTTTGGATGCAGATAACTTGAAGAACTTAGGAGGAACATCTGTTTGATCTAAAACATTATTATGCTTACTCTAGAAGTGAATGTGATGAGAAGAAGGTGGGTGAGGCAGGATTTATAAGGGGGCAAATATCTGGGTTTAGACCAACTGATATAACTGAAAAAAAAACCCCAGATAACTTGAAAAGCTTATGTGCCTGAAAGCACATCAAACGATACAACAAAGGTTTAGATCAAAGTTGGGTTTTTTAAGTGAAGGCACATATTGGTTTTCAAAGGCTAAGCAGCTACATGGAGTATTTACGGAATATTAGGGCTGGGTGGGGCCCCAAGAGGTCACACAAGCTGTTCCCTGCCTCAAGACAACAGAAAGCTTTGGGAATAAGAAAAGCTACGAGTTTCCCAGGCACCTCTTCTGGAGCTTTGCCATCTGTACTGGCCTCTGTTCACCTAACTGAAATTTGAGTTTTTAGGTACCAGGACCTATGCAGCGTTTTTTTGTTTCATAGGAAGTTTGCACCATTCCTCAGCGATACAAAATCCTGCATTATCACTTAGCAGTAAAACATTTCAGAGACTCAACCCTGTGTTTGAAACCACTGGAAAACAGGCAGCAAGTAGAAATGGTTGAAGCCACAAAGTTGCCTCTATGGCTAGGGCTACCATTTGATCATTACAGTATTTGAGAAAATATATTAGAAACAAGGATTATCAGAGCAGTAGCACTAGAGCTGTGATGAACACAGGCACTGCTGTATTTGAGAAGCCCTTCCTCACTAAATATGATCCAAGACAGCCATGCCAAGTGGCAGGAAGGAAAGCATTTTCTAGAGCATTGTTTCCCCTAACCCCTCAGTCCTGTTAAAACACCAGCCTCAGCTAAGCGCGTCCTTCACAAGCAGCATGCAAAGTGACTGGCTGTGCTGCTGCTTGCTGGTACACCAGCCAACAGAGCTGAGGGTTCACCAGGGAGGAAAGGAAAAACTCTTTAAAAATGCTGTGGGCACAGAAAGTCTCAGTGATGTTTCTCTGGAAAGCTGAGCAAGTTGAAAAACATCCAGAAGAAGACAAAAGGGTTTGGTAGGAAGTTGATTCCCCCCTACCTCCAATAAACGGCAATGTTTTGTTTGCAGATGCCACAGAGGATGAATTTGTGTGCTCGCTTGCACTGTGTAGTACATGTGCAAAGAAAACCAGCGCTGCTTAGGTATGTTAACATCAGTTAAGAAAATTCATTTAGTTATTTGTTACTCAGAAGTTTTATTTACCAAGCAACGGGCCGTGCCCAAAATGCAGGACAGCACATATAAGGAGAAGCTGTGGACATAGCTACTCAGCCCATTTTTCTTTGCTTTGTCTTTCTCCATCCCCTTCCCCCAATACCAACTTAAATGCTAATGAAGAGTGAGCCTTTTCTACTCCAACGCTTTATACTCTTAGATTCACATTGTCTGATCTTCAACATTTGGCAGTAGCGCTTCCAAACTCAGAGTAGTTTTTAATATCTGCGTGAATGAGTCATTATGTTTCACTTACCCTGGTGACATTTTGGCTGACATGAGTATAATCCATTTTGGATCACCATATAAAAGGAATTTACACAGAATCTGCATTTTAACTACTTGCCTGCCCTGGCATGAATTGGCATTGATTTATCTTCATGATCTCTGGAATTTTTTTTCTATGTGTCTGCAGAGGGTTACACGTTAGAAGGCAAAGAAAAATAAGTTTACCTAAATAAAGCTTTAGAGAAATTTCTGCATGTGTTTGAAAGCAAAATTTACACTGAAGTATTTTACTGGGAGGCACATAAGACATTTATGAAAACAGCAACATAGCCATAGCATCTGTGCTTTCCTCTTTGTTGTTCATAAATGTCTGAATTACTTTATGACTTACCTCTTATAAGGCCCATTGATTCTTTGCAGAGAATCAATAATGTACAACAAGACACCAATGTCCAGTATTTTCACGTAATCAAAATGATCACATTATAATTCTAGCATGTCCACAGATTAGTTTACTAAAAAGAAACACAGTTACCATTTAAAGTGACAAATTAAATGCTAAGTTTCTTTACTGTCTAGGCTTCTGAGAGATTTTGGCAGAGGAGAGGGGTATTGAGACAGAAGTAGACTTTTTAAGAAAATGGAAATAGTAAATGGAAGATTGACTGGTAGTGGCAAAAAACTTCTCAATCTTGCTGAATGGCAAAATCTTCTTGAATAGGGAAGAAAACCTGAATTTGCTTTACAAACATGTCACTCTGTTCACTCATTCATCCAGCTACATAATTTCTTTTTGGAATATGTGTTTATTCATTAAACACACTCCACTTGGCATTTCAGGTAGCAGGGTAACCTGAAATGTAAGCAATTTTATGGGAAAAACAAAAGTCATGAAAATCAAGTTCTCTTGCATGTACTTCTATACATTACCACCAGCAGGCCCAGGTTTTGAGTCAGCTTATCATTGATGGTTTTGTTAGGATGTATGAAGAAGAAAGAGAAGCTCTTTCTAGATTTTCATGATCTTCCAAGAGCAAAGGCAGTGCAAAAGTTACTTACTCAGGTGCATAAAAGAGTGGTGATCAGTACTTGGTCTAATTTCCATTGTTAAAATAAGTTGAAATTAAATCTTGATCTAAAAATCCATGAGAAAAACCATGGAGCTGGATCACCAAGATTTTATAATCCATGAAAAGAAAAGGAATGAAGCTTTCCCTCAGCAATTAGCTGATCCTCTTTAGCACATAAGCAAAGCATTCACCTTTATATCTATTGCGTGCATACACATCTTCATCATCTTCAAGGGGTGAATATCCCGATCCTACAATAGAAAATAGAGAAAAAAAATGCAGCAAGAAAGGAAATATAAATTAAAGATAAAAGAAAGCTTTGCAAAAAGACATGCAAGATTAGGATGCAATAATCTATGCAATGCCATCAGCACGAGCTTCTCTGAAGCTCAGATTCATAGCAGATCCAGTTTATAGTGAATTTGGAAGGGGCACGTTGATTTGATAATGAAGTGAAATAGTAAATCTCTCTCACTGTTCCTAGAGCAACGTTGTGCAATCTCACGTTGCACATGCCAAGTCACAGCTCCTCTGCTATGGAAAGCGCACCTACCATGAAGTTGATCTATTGAGCAGAGAGAACAGAGGAGGTACAGATGAAGGGGCACATCAAAAGTTTCACTATAAAGTGGTTCCACAGTGTCAGTGGCTGTTAACAGCCATCAGGCCAAACAGCAGAAGTAAAATGTGCATAACTCAAGAACAACTCTCTTTTACAACCTGTATGATCTTCTAGACCCACAAACACAAGTTACACTCAAATCAAAAACACAATTTGGTATCAAGCTGTCTTCTGGGGTTGTTCACAATAAAGAGATTATATATTTCTGTACTTTGAAAAACCTGTGAAACAGTTAAAAGCTTAAAATAAAGGTAGAAACTGCTTTATAAAAAACAGAAACCATTTGGAGAACCACCACTCAAGTAATTCATCAATAAAACACGGCAGTTGGCAAGAAAGCCTTCAAAATATCCTTAAGTGACATTTATTTAAAATCAGCAACTTCAGAGCATGAAGTATAGTCTAAATTCTAGATAAGTCTTCTCCAAGAAGAAAGGCTCATACAAATTTTACCTCTGACATATCTTTCTAAAAACCTTGCACGCACTAGGCAGGTACTAAGGAGGCTCAGCTCTACGCTACAGAAGCTCCTCATACGTAGTATCTCAAATTACAGCTATGAGGATATTTTAGCACCATTTGCAGAGGTCTGTACAAGCTGCTGCTTAAAGTTAGGCTAAATTAAGTTACTCAGGCACCTCAATAAGCTACTAATTTCACGTGCAAAGCACATGAGTTTTCTGCAGAAATCAAACCCAAGAGACATTAATGGCTAGGATGATCTAACATAAGGATAAAAGAGCTACCAAAACAACATTTGCCCCCCCAAAATTACTGTCAACATCCGTCAACGGATTCCACTTCTTATAAAAAACAAAACAAACTGACCAGAAACCAGTGAAAACATTACTATTTACTCTACCAGCCTCAGCAAAACCCAGGAGAGAAACCCAGCCTACATATCTGCAGCTGCTCCACAGCAGTAAGAGCTACTCCATACTCCAGGAGCAGCTTTAACGCATAGGGTCCGTCTACAGAAGGGCAGTGCCCTCACAGCGTCAGCCGCAGCACTGCCCACAAGGGTTCGGACCACCTGAAGGGGAGACTCTTCTGCATCTCCCGTGACATTACTTGCGCATCGGGTGCGAGCGTCCAGGACCCGCGACCAGCCTGCGGCATTCAGCAGCTCCTTCCGGGAACTGCAGGGAAGTGGCAGATGTGTGCGCTCCACGTCAGACCAAAACCTTGCACCAATACTTCTGCTATAGGAACCATTTAGGCTCCTGCATGTGAAAAATCAAGAGTTGTGTTTACATGTACCATAAAAGTAGCAAACCCCCACAATTCACTTTGGGCCCAGTTCAAAGCTTGCTGTTATCACTGGGAATCCTCCCACCAATTTTCAGAAGGCTTTGAGCTGGGACCTGATGAAGAGAACTTCTGAACAGCTTCTCCCCTGAAACTGAGGGCTTTATATATAGCGCTGGCTTCCTATCACTTAAGAGTCTGTGTTTTTTTATATTTACTGTTGTAGTCGAATTTTTGATGCCTAAACACTGACATCTGAGAAACTTCTTAACATAAAAACATTAAATTTTGTTGCACTTGAAGTCTGACTGTGTAACATAAAGAGCAAGCTGTGATCCCAGAGGGCTTCGTGAAGACCTTGATATGTAAATGAACACCTCTCTAAGCATCAATTATTCTGTCAGAAATTGGGATACTCTTAGCTAATTACTCAGTTTGAGGGTTATAAAACTGGTATCTCAGTGTTATCACTCTTAACTGTCCAAATTTTAGTGTGCAGGGACTTCAGCATTTAAAATCAGTAAATGTTAGAGCTATGTGAGCTCTTACGTAGTTACCTTTCCTTAGACGAGAAATAATTAAATGCTTTTGAAACTCTTCTAACAGAAATTGGCCTTAAAGAGTTACTCGCTACCCTTGCCCTGAAACAAGGTTTCTGCTTATGGAGTTTGACATCTCCCATTTCCAGCTCATTTTCTAGCTCGAAATGACAAGCAACTCGGGTTTCTTTCCTAACCAGCAATGCTTCGTTACCATTCATACCCACAACAGGCCTGGCTGGGGAACCATGGCGGCGGTCGTCCTTGCGCTCCCGCCTTTCCACAGCCTCCTCTCTCAGAGAGCCCACCAGCTGCGCAAGCTGGGGGCACCAAGGGCAGTTTGGGCATCACCCAAATCCAGAGGGTTTGTTCCCGAAGAGCTCTGGGCTGGCTCTGGGAGGACGTTTCTCCACCACCATGCCACTGCCCCAGGCACTGCAGCACCACCTCACGCAGAGGCGCTGGATTTTCTCCTGTCTCCACGTGCCCTTCTTCAGACGTGCCTGGACCTGGTACTCTCCCATACCTCTCCCCATATTCACCCACCCACATTGCTCTGACAAACCTATCCTTACCGCACCAGGCGCAGACAGCCATGTTAGGCAGCAGCCCACCAGCAAAGTTGTCCCGCTTCGGCAGACGGCTTCTGTTCCGGCGGCCATGAGGCCTGACCCGGCGCCTCATTCCCCACTGCTGCCACCCCATGAGCGACCCTGAGCAAATTGCCATTTCATCTTTACTTTCTCAGCAACAAAACAAAGTATTTCTGCCTCATAGATGTTCAAAATTAGCTACCAAGCCACGTAAGGACAAAGCATTGTTCTGTGTTCAAAGTGCTAAAATTATCACAGTACAAAAACAGAGTATTTGAGGAAGAATGAGAAGAACGACAAGCTGCTTTACAGACGTCCCACATCATGGTTCAGGTTATAGCAGGTTCCTGCAAAAAAAAAGCCGTGGATTTTGTTCTGGCAGATGACAAGCAAAATGCACGAAATAACACTTTCATTTTAAGATTAATCTATTATAATATTAATCTATGGACTTAGATGATTCTGTTTATGTTAGGAGGAAAGATTTCCCATTCACAAAATAATCATTATATTTTTGTAACCAGGGGATGCACAGGAAAGCTTTCTCTTTACATACATTTCATTAGGGCATAGAGTTTTAATGAACCTACACGCAACCTAGTAGAAAACATGTAGCAGTGTCTGTGCCCATGAACCCAATAGTCTGTGCCAAATGAATAAATCCAGGGATCCGACTGCCAGACAGGGCAGGAGGCGCTATGACAGTAAGCCGGTAAGCGTTCTGACGAAGTAAAAATCCTCGTACAAGAAGAATTAAGAGAACACATTTACTTTTAGTGTTCAAATTGGCAAGCTAATGGGACGCTCAGACACACAACAGTTACCCATTCGAGCAAAACCTAAATCAGACTGTTTCAGGGTCAGTTTTGCCTGTGTTTTGCAGTTGCTAAATCCACTCCAAGTGTCCGGATGCCAGCCTTCAAGCCAATTCTCATTCAGCAAAACACTTAAGTATCTCCTGAAGTGGTCTCACCAGCCCCAAGGAGACCACTCGTTTAACTCTAAACCCACTCAAAATTGATTACAGATGTGTACATTCAACATCAAGTATCTATCTGATGAAGTACTCCGCTGCTTTAGTACCACAATCTATACCCAGCGGAGGCTGCTATTCTCAGTTTCTCATGACGGCCCCATTTCCACACTTACAGCCCAGCATTTGCTTTCCTGGCCAGGGGTTTTGGTCAGCTGAACAAGAAAGGGAAGGAAGCGGAGCATATAGCTGCATTCATGCACGAGCACAGATTACAATGACTCATTTATATTTGCACACAATACAAGATAAATTAAATACACACAGCCAAACAGGTGTTAAGCAAGATACTTCCTATATTTCTAAGCCCTGATCGTTCTCCCCTTTGCCCGTTTGTCAGTAAGTCTGCAAAAGCTTTGAGAGAAGAGTACTTCCATTGCTGCACAAGAGCAACAATCAATTTGTTGGTGTTGGCTGCGCCAGAGCAGACAAACAAATGCTATCAGATTGCAGAGGAAGCTTTAAGAGGACTTCTGCTGTCCCTCAGTTTTTCTCAAAACCTGACTTTAGCTACATTGCTCCTTTGTGCGCCACAGATCCCTGAGCAGATAGAAAGACACTATTCCAGACAACAACATCCCAAATTCCACCATGCTCGTCAGGCACACCAATTCAGGCCATGGCAGGCAAAACCTCTCTTAACGGGTAGGTAGCCGCCACACTAAAGCCTTTCAGATATTCATGGTATTAACCTTTAATTGGAAAACAAACTTTCCATGCTGCCTTACCACCTCAAAGGTATCCAGAACTGGAAGAGCTATCAATAATTGCTTAACCATCTTAATCCTACAAAAAACAAAAAAACTTTGCACCTTCTCAAGCCTGAAACCAGGCATTTTCTCACTGGATCATTTAATTCTGATAAGCAGCAGCAAGGCAAGGTTTGAAACAATAATAAAAATGCACAAAAGAAAAATCAATACTAGTAGAGTTAACGGGTTCTTTAAAAAAAGTTAAAAGGAAAAATGAAGCACCAGTAAGTGAGAAATACAACATTAAAACCTGCAACCACAAATAAACCTTAGCAGTATTATTCACTCTAAGATCTTCACCAGGGTTGCTAGGATTACCCGCACGGGCAAAGGGAACGAGGACTCTGGTGCTCCACTGTTTGATGCCCCTGGTTACGTGAATGATTGCACACGGGCAAACGGAGGGTCATGCACGCAGGACTCCTCTCCTTGTGGCAAAGGTTCATCCGTGTGGGTCTGCTGGCAGAATCAGGGCACAAGAACATAATGCCAAGGCAGGTGCTTCATACACAGCTGTGTACATGAACAACATTTAACATGCTATTGTGTTATAAATCCTTTATAATTGAGAAAAAGAAGGAATGTGGGCTACAAGAGGCAGAATAGCTATGCAAACTTGTTTTTCCCCATGACTGACATAGGAATTTAACTCTTTTTGAGTTGGATCAATTGAAAATAAGCTATAAACAACAGTATAGTTCATGAAACCAATCCTAAACTTTTTGCAGTGGGGGACCCACACTGGAGCAGTGTCTTCCTGAAGGTCTGCACCTCGTGGGAGAGACCAACACTGGAGCAGTTTGTGAAGATCTGCAGCCCATGGGAAGGACTCACGTTGGAGAAGTTCGTGGAGGACTGTCTCCCATGGGAGGGACCCCAGGCTGGAGCCAGGGAAGAGTGCTAGTAGTCGCCCCCCTGAGGAGGGAGGAGCGGCAGCAACAACATGTGATGAACTGACCATAACCCCCATTCCCTGTCCCCCTGTGTCGCTGGCAGGAGGAGGTAGAGAAATCAGGAGTAAAGTTGAACCTGGAGAGAAGGGAGTGGTGGAGGAAAATTTAAGATTTGGTTTTATTTCTCCTTACTTGACTCTGATTTGACTGGTAATAAATTAAACTAATTTCCCTGAGTCAAGTTTGGTTTGCCCGTGATGGGAATTGGTGAATGATCTCTCCCTGTCCTTATCTCAACCCATCAGCATTTTGTTACATTTTCTCTTCCCTGTCCAGCCAAGGAGGGGAGTGATAGAGCAGCTTTGGTGGGCACCTGGCCTCCAGACAGGGTCAACCCAGCACAATACTGTAAAAATCAGCAGCAAAAGTCAACATTCCATGCTCTACTGAAGCTTGAAGTCTTAAATATAGCACCAATTTACTTAAATACATATTTCCGAAAAGATCACTGCATCTCCAACTTTTCAAACATTGCTGGGAAATGGAGAAAAAAAAATCCTAAAAATATAGTGATAATTTCCCATTTCCAGTTTCAGCTGCATGGCAAATTTCACAGAATAACCAAACAGAAAACAAAGTGGAAAAAAAGCCCAAACCAAAAACCAGTTGTAATGACACTGTGTGTTGCACACAGGGAAACAACGTGAGTTAAATGATCTTAGATGGTATCTTCTCTGGTCTGCAGGCACTGGCTACTCTTGATGCTGGGAGGAAAGGAGAGGCTCATTGCACACACCATCTCTCCTTCAGAACAGAGTGTGCTTGGGAATTCCTTGCATATTCAAACAGCTGATCAGCTTAAGCATGTGTCAGAAGAGGATGACCAGTTTCCACAAATAAGTCTGTAACATCTGGATTTAGTTCCACCAATGTTTTGCCTCAGAGTTTTACATTCCACAGTACCTGGAGCCATATCAAATATATGACGTAAAAGACTTAGCTTTACATGCAGCAAATTGCAGAGCTTCTTGTGGTACAGCAGGGCTAGGTCACATTTAGACCTCAGAAGTCTAGAGGAGGCAGAAAAGGCACCAAAAATGGTCATGACCTTCACATTAGAGGGCTTTATTTTGTCTGTAAAAATACTTGCATTCATTAATGATGGTAATAAAAATGGAAAGCCAGGTTTTCCATCTCATTCTTTACTTGTTGAGCATTATATGCCCCAGTTCTGCAAAGCTCATGCTTAAATGCCATTAGCTTTGGTGGGATTTCAGTATTTGTTTAAAAGCTGCCTGCACACTCAGGTGTTTTGCTGCATCTGGCCTGTAAGACTAAAAAAAAAATAAAAATAAACAAATATAGCATTTATTTTGCTGCAGAAATCAAAGCAGAACAAATAGCAGACAAAGAGTCAGCAAAACCAAGTAATAAATAGCCAGAGATAATGATTTGCCTTGAACCCTTCTACAGGCAGGTTGAGATAGAAATGCAACTGTATTAACAAACGTGTTTAAATGTAGAGAATCTAATGGCAACTGCTCATATTGAGCAGTCTTCAACATGCATAGTAACTCAAAAGATAGCATCTGCCCTCCTCTTTCCTCAAAGGATGTTCCCACTGGCCACACCACTTTTCAGTCTCTTGCTGGACTGAATCAGTAGTCCCAACTGTCTTTCCAATGCATGGGAAAGCAAGTTAAAGCACAGAGACCTCACAATCTTGTATTCAGCAAAAGTTGTGCTGAACTGAGAAGCAGAGGATATCGAGACAGTGGTGGTATGTTCCTGAATCCAAACACAGCTCACTCATGCAGACCAAGTTAATAATCCTATGTGCAGTTTAGGAACCCAGATGATTAATGTCCAGAGATGTTTAGAGATTTCCTTGCCTGTATTTATGGAAATACACACATGGATAGCACAGATTTGAGCTTCCACGCCGCTGTTGTGCTTCTATTCCTTACAGGTGTAAGGTCTTTCAGGCACAGAAAGTAATCCCTACCAAGAAGATCCCTCAGGGCTATACACAGATTAATTCACTGTATCTCAGTATTGATTAAGATGCAAACACCATGTTCTAAAGCACAGGTTTTAACTTGCTTCAAGAGAGGTGCCTGATACAAGATTCCAAAGAACAGCTCTTTCAAAGTCATCATAATCAAAGCACAACGCAGACGCAGAACAGAAAGCTTCAGAGTTAGCAAGTTCGAAAGAGGTCAAAGATGTCTGAAGTTTGCATGCCAGCACTACCTTATGCTCTGTGAAATAAAACCATCCAATTACACAGAAATCACGAATCCTATTAGGAAAATACAGGCACAGGTTCTTTCCCCAAAAGATAATCTCTTCGCTCCTCCCTTGCCACCTGTGCCCCAATGTGACTATGAAGAAACTCTGCAGCTGACACCAAGCCGCGAAGGTGTTTCAAAGCAGATTAATTACACGCCTCAAGAAAAGAGTCAGCTAACAAAACAAAATTCCTTTCACGTGCTGACAAATACTGTGTGACAAAGAAAACACTACTCCTGGCATAAAGGTGTCTCGTTCATTTCAATGAAGTCACATATCCAGAAGTAGGCAAGCCATGCCCGTGCAGTTCACTCTCACAAAAATCAGTGGTGGGATGGAAACTGCCTGGACACAGAAGTTACTGTTAGTCCAGAAAAGTTCTGTAAAGTACAGTTCAACTCTGGTTCCTTTTATGTACACATATAGATATCTTAGATACAGCAAATCCAAAGCAAAACACTTTCCACTGCTGATTTTGGTTTATTTTTCCCTCTCCAGACTGGCAATAAAAGTGGAAGTTGTTCAAAAGGCTCTGTCTCAACCCAGGCAGAAGGCCCGTAACACAGTAGCAGTCAAGGGAAAAGCTGGCAGACTTCATGAGAGGCTACAAACACCTTCACCAACACACTCGTACAGTCCAGGAACCTCAGCGCAGCGGTAGGCTGCTCCCAGGTATCTTGTGCCATTGCAAATGCATTTGCTTTTACTATAATCATGTGTTTAGTGTTAGGATGCACAGTCTATTCAAATACTGCTTGCATTATACACACATAAAATGACCAAAGGCCTTGGGTAATTGGTTTTTTAATACTATTCACCTGAAGTTGTAAAAAAAAAAATATCCTTGATGAAAATTGTGTCCTTATATTCAATGAAAACAAACGAGTTATTTCCAGAATCCTTATTCTGGAAATTCTGCTTTGCTATGGATTGCTCTTGTGACGTGACATTTTGAGTGATTTAATGGGAAGTGAGGATTTAATCAAATTTTGCTTAAAAAGCAATCTCAGAGTTGTAAAATATATATACACATATATAGCTGGTTATCAACAGAAAATTCATTTCAAGAAAACCCAGACAAAAAGACAAAGCATACATATGAAAGGCCTCTGCTATTGAAATAAAGTGTTGATTTCTGTGGGGGGGGAAAAAACCAGCCCAACAGGCTAATAAAGATATACTTGGGAGCTGACATTGGTACATCTTCAAGAGAAATAGCAGTCATCTCCTGTGTTGTCCCTTATTTCCCACATGGGCCATATTCCCTTGATTGCTGAACAGTCCAACCCACAAGGTACCACAACGATTCCTCGAGTAGATGGGCTACGGGGGTCAAGCTGGGAGCTTGGCTCAAAGGGATAAATGTGAACATTACGTACATGATCAGTGCTCTCATGAAATGCTGATTTTCAGCATGGCCAGTGAGGGTTGGTTGTTTTTTTTTTCCGACTCATTGCCAAATCGAACGTTTAAATAACTAGGTGCAGAGAAAGAGGAAGAAGTTAGCTTCTGTTATTTTTTAAGCGGGCAAGAGAAGGCCCAAGAGCATCTGCCCTCCCTTTTAAAGGGCTCCACCTGATAAGGATCTTGCAATAAACTGAAATCCAGCAAAACAAAATAAAAACCCCAAAAAGACAGGCGAAGGAAAGAAGTCCCTGAATATTTGGAATGGCAGCTAGTTATGCCAGCAGGAGACCAACAGGGAGGAGGTTGGAGAAAAATGTTTCCTTTGTTCAGGCCATGAGAAACTCAAAAGTTTGACTTTCAGAGGACTTCGTTTAAGGAACTCTTCAACAAATGCTAAAAAAAACCAATGGCAGCATCTTTCTTTATGATCAGGAACAGTCACAGTACCACGAACTGTTACTAAAAAAAAGGACAAAAAGTGTTATTAACACTAAAGTACAATTCAATTCAGCTGAACAAAATGTACATTCTTTAATCAATAGGTTTAAGGAGGGTAAACACACTGCATTGCATCTACATAAAAACCAGCTACCATAGCTGCATACTGCATAATAATATATTTGGTCTTCTGAGCATACACGTGGTCTAAGCCAGAGGTTAAGCATATCAGGAAAGCAAAGCCTTCACTATTTACAGCAGCTACGGGGTTGTACATGGAAAATACAGACAGCCCTTGATATCGAAGAATTTGCACTCTGTGCCTGACAAACTGCAAGAGGCTCTGCAAAGGCTGTCCACACCTTGCCTGTGGTCTGGACATCCGTAAGCATTACTGGTTTCTTCGCTGCTCTCACACAGCATCGTCCACCAGTAATACTCATCTACAGCTAAACCTGGACTCTGTCCTCTGTCAGCTATTTTATAACCCCGCAGCACATCTCTGCCTGCCCTCTGTTTTCTAGGCTAGCTCCTCACAGCACTTCTACTGCTGACATATGTTTGGCCCTCTTCTCCACAGCGGTTTAGCAGCCTGAGCTGAGAATTGCCCGCCTGCATCCTGCCACCCCTCCTCTTCTGCCAGGACTTTGGAGACTGCATGACCTCCCTAGAGATACGTGTGGCCCCCACCCAGAGGCACTCTATTTCCAAAGCTGCTCTGCTGATGGATCTCAGTTACACATCCTAAACATCAAACTGACGTGTGAATTTGGAGTCATGAGGAAATGATGGGCTGGTAGGGACCTTGAGAGCTTTCACCTCACTGAAAGAAAGCAACACAGGCCCGGTGACAGCATTGTTCAACTGTGTGTACCTGGCCTCATCAGAGCCTCCTAAGAGCTGGGATGGCTGGAGCCCTCCAGGAAACCGGATAAGCTGCGTACCATTGAAGTCGACAGCCACCCATAACGCAACAGCCACACTGACTAGTCTACCTCCAGGGTACCTGAAAGGGTGAAAGACCACCTCAGGCATTGAGATGAAACCCTGTTCAGATGAACGCGCTTTGATGCCGCAGTGGTTTCCATCCCTGATGGAGGGCACACCTGCATCAGGACAGCAGATCCTGTGGCACAAACTCTTCTGGCACAAAGGACTCTCACAGGCCACTGCTACCTTCTCTGCTAAGCAGAAGCAATTGGGTTGGTTTTGTTTGGTTTTTTTTTTTTTACACTTTTCTCATGAAATTTATAAAACTGACTTTATAACAAATCAAGCCTGAATTACACATAAAGCCCTACACAAACAAGATGCTCCAGCAGCTCCTTCAATGGGGAAAGGAGGGAGGACAGGGTACATTGCAGGCAGGGGCACCATTAGATGCACTAGAAGGCTGCAAGATGGAAAAGCAAACAGGGACTCTCAAGAAGCAAACAAATGTTACCACATAGAGATAAGACTGTTATCTTCTAAGACCCAGAGAAATAATTCCTCTGAACATACCTCAATATGGTTTTTTTCCCTTGTATTAAGATATTACAGGGTCTTGAATGTAGGCGTACATTTTAAGAACGTATTGAAAAGGCAGAAAAATAGGAGGCCACCTATAGAAGGCCAATAAGGAACTGAAAAGAGGTATTACTACTGGTAACTAAAAAGAGGTAGAACTACTAGTAACTGGTTAATTAAGTAAAGAACATTTAAGCTGAAAGTCTCCTAACTGACAAGTTCCAGTGGATTTTGGGATAACTTTCCAAAGGAAGAGATTGAAAACTAATCCTGATCTATTCTGAATTGGTGACAGATGGAAGAATTTTTAAATTTTTTTTTTTAAATGCTGACAGTGGAAACTGGCACATCTCAGTATCTAAATTTTAATACTACAGCACCAGATACACTGTTTTCCTCTCTTCTCTTTATCCTTGAGTCACGTGTTATTTCTGAAGCTCTGCCATTTAAAAAATATTTTTCAGATTTTATGAGGAGACTAAAAGAAAGGCTCCTAGGAAAAAAAATCTCAGCTTTAAGCATCAGACACTACACCAACACTTGAAAACTAGCACCAGGAGCTGCCTGTAATCCGTAGGAAACTTTCCAACAAGTTCCTAGAAAACACAAGGGGAGTGGAAAAATCTAAAGTTACTGACTGTGATCTCCCCTTGCTCTTTAGTAAGTGGAGTCACACAGTGTCAGAAGCAACACAGATTTACTCTAAACCCTATGCTGGCAGCTCCCTTGAGGACTTCTTTCCTGAGGGCTTCTCCTCTGAGCAACTTTTCCTTACGTTCTCTGCTTAAGTCACCACTTAAAAAAAAATAAAATAAATATATTTTTTATTATTTTTTTTTCTGTCGTGGCTCATTATCCTCATCTGGCTGAAGCAGGACTTCTCCCCAAGTCAGCTTCAAATTGTCAGCTTGCATTTTCTCACGTTACCTTCTTATGAATAAATACAACTGTAGTCCAGAAGTCTGTCACAGCATACCTTACACCTCATTTCCATGTGAGCAGCTTCCTTTTAGAGAAACTAGAAGCATAAACACTGGTTTACAAAGTCCTTGCTCTAGAAAATTTGTTATTTTATTCATGACACCTGCAAACAGACGAAAGCATTAAGGGCTGTTGATATTAATACTGGAGGCTCTTCGTGGGAGAAAAATAGAGACTTCTAAGGGCTCCAGGACTACTCATGCTTTACTAATGCTTTGCAAGGGTAGCAGGAAGGAGAAAATGCAGACATTACACTAGGGAGGAAGAGCTGAAGGAATACCTGAGCCATGTCGGGCAGTCAGCAGGTCCAAAACTGAGCAAAGACAAGAGAACAACAGGTGGAACTTAAAAAAAAAAAAAAAAAAAAAGAGGTGCAGAGGAACTGAAGATTTAATAGCAAACTCATCAATTGCAGGAAAAAGTAAACAACTGCTGTCAAGACTCAGGAGGTAGGAATTTAATTTATTTCTAAAGACTAGTATTAAAAACAGCTTCAAAGCAAACAGTATTTAATATGGAGCTCACAGCCAAAAGCACAGAAGTTGTATAAACCAACTGATGAGGACTAGCTTGCTCATTTTGTTTAAAATAAGAAATGTTAATCATATCCTAAGGCAGATTGAAAAGTTCTTTGCTACAGCCAGCATAAAATAATGCTGATTAGATTTTAAAAGAACATTTGAGATGCTCCCTCCAAACCCTTGCACAATTTTTATTAATATTCATGTCAGCGGCAACTCCCAGTCGGAAGGATATTCTCCAAGTTCTCACTTCCATTGGAAACAAGAGGGTAAACAAGTGGTTACCAAGGTCATTTGTAAAGATTTTGCCTTAGATGTCCCAGTTTCACTAACGCTTCATGCAGATCACAGAAGTCACACGAGTATTACAAAAAATATACTGTATTGATGGCTTTTGATACAGTAGACTCTGATCTTTTGGTGATTCTTTTAAATTATATCTGCTGACATTACATGATATGTGAGAAGCATTAGCTGTATATTAAAATATATCTATAAAAATATAAATATATACTTTATATATATTATATAAAAAATATATATATATCGCCATACTGCCAAAGAAAACACTCAGAAACTTCAAATGCCCCAACCTAGAAAATAAATAAAAATAAATCAATATAAAATTTAATTTTGTCAGTCTTTGGAACCTTAAATACTGGTTTAAGGTAAATAGAAACCTGGCAATGCCAATATAATAACTTAAAATTAGTGATCCTAACGCACCGAAGCCACGTTTCCAGAATTACACCCTGCTCCTTCAGGAGAGGGAAAAGGGCAATGAAAATCCACTGCCACTACCAGAAACAGCAGAGGTGACTGAGGCACCTAAAGTGGGACCCTAAAAGAAACATTTCTGGAGAGAAGAGGAATGTGTACGTGGCCAACTCGTAGCTTTTTCAAAAGGTACGAGCTTGAAGACAGAATGGAAACATGATTTTTTCTAGTCCTTGCACTAAATGCTGAGGGCTGCTTCTCCCTTGGTAACCCGGTCCCAGCTTCAGCAGAACCCCCACGCCGCTCAGCCAGGCAGCAAGTGACCCAGGGAAGCAGAAACCAGAAGTGCATCCCCAGATGGCACAGGGCAATGGAGACGGCAACTGGACATGCCTACGTCCCCCTCTCGCTTGCACCACACCATTACCAAATATCCAGCAGCACCCTTTTCCTTCTCCCCATCCATCCCTCCCATCCTGCAAGGTCAAGAGCAGATACTGAGCAGCTGTGGCCAGCACCACGGTCCCCAGCAAGAAGGATGATGACCCATCTCCTGCAGCTCCTGGAAACACCTCCTGCAGCTGCCATGCCATCAATAGTGGCCAGCCAAGCCCCAGGCTCCTGACATCAGGAGAAAGCACTCTGGGAAGCAGCAGGGTTAAGCAGGAAAATACGAAGTCACTATGTTACCTCAGGATGGCTGCACTCTTGAGTGCCTTTCGTGACGGGAAGGCTGACGCCTAGCATTGATGGACAACATCTGGCAGGAATGACCAGCTCCAGCTAGCAAGCTGGCAGACAGCTTCAAATTACCGAGGTCAGGGTTCACTTAAGATAATTAGGATATAATCCTTTAATAGCCAATTCTATGAATTCTAGTTGTCAACAAAGACAGTATAGTACTGAAAAACTGCTCAAGTTTCATAAACATCCAAACTCGTAGCAGAACAGACATTTTTAATAACAGATTTATGGGTTCATTTGTATTCTTGTCACATCACGTTTCTTCTGAGTGTCAAAATATGCTATTCAAAGAAACCAGGGACATACAGCAACGATCAGTTGTTTTGTGTCATAAAGACAGGACAGGGATGCCATTGCACTTGTTTCCTCCTCACAGAAGCATCTAAGTCTGAAAAACTGAAACATGAGATTTCAGGGCTTGCCAACTACCTGCAAGTTTGTCATACAGACTGAAGATATGGATGTAAGAAGGGAACATGTCAAAAACGCTGGGTAAAAAAAATTAATAATCCATACAAAAAGTACTAAGCTAGTAATAATTCTCACAGAAAAATGAAACCATTTCCTAAATTGTTACTAAGAATTAATACACTGTAAATAATGTGGAATTTAACCCAAAATCCAGCCGGAGGTCAAAAATGTGAGACACATCACTCCCTGTAATGCTCTCATCAGCTCGAACCCTGCCAGCCCCTTGCCCATCGGGGCCCCTGGCTTGGCCCCGGAGCCACCCTGTCCCTGCAGCGGGACCTGGTCTCCATCCCAGCTCTGATCCCTGCCTCGGGGCATGGTGGGATGGGGCTGCTGGGGGAGGTCCCTGCACCGCTGCCAGCCCTCGTGGTGCCAAGACAGCCCTAACCCTTAGTCTTCTATGTAGAAACGAGAAATCTGAAAGCCCTCACCACAGTGCTTTTTTTTTTTTTTAAAGAATCAAAAATATCGCTGTTTTCTATGCTTCTCAACCAAACATGATGTTTCACAGAAAAAAAAAAAAAAAATCAGCTGGGGAGCCTGCATAGCTTCTGGAAAAAGCCTTAATGATTTGGACCACCCAGTCCAAAAAAATAAAATCAAGTGCCCAGGTTCCTTGATTTAGTGCTCTGTCCTTCCATTTGAGAATTCAACTCCGTGTTACTAAAAATGGTGAAAGATTTCACATTGTTTTCCAGTGCAGACAGACCAAATGGTAACCAATGCGTCCATCCACTTGCCTATCTACAAACATGCTTTCAAATTTTGTTGATTTCTTTTCATGATTTAAAATTTCCCTTCTTTCCTATGAATTTTTGCTACGATACACAAAATTGGAAACATACTGTACAGTCAGTTCCACAGCGGACAGGCTCTTTGGCATCTCTTATTTGCAAAGGCACCAGTTCAGCAGCAGCCTGAGACAAGTCAACATTTGCCAGTAAGAAATCAGGCCAAGGGCAACCTCCAACAAGATCTGACAATAAACTCCCTGGATCCAACTCCCTCATCCAGTCTGCTCCAAGAACAGAAATCGTTTTCTGGGAAAAAGCAGCTATATTACAGGTCATTTCAACCATCTCTCAACAACCCACCAACTCAGCAAGAAGCTGTTAGCAGGACTGGTCCATCAGCCATCTCCCCGATGTAAAGCTTGCTGCAGCCTTCAAAAACTTTCAGGATCTTGTCCCAGGGCTGGAGCACTCTCATCACAGGCGGCTGACAACTAAAAGCCCAAAAGAGATGCAATCCTGTATGAACTTGTCAGCTGCTGTGTATTGTGCAGCCTGCCAAGCCTTCCACCACCTTTGCTTGCACACACAGAGAATATCTCACTGTGATGGCAGGGATTCCTCACAGCTCCTTCCACAGGGGAAGCTAGAAGTGACGTTTTTAAAAGGGCTGTTTGAGCAAATATAATCCAAAACATAAGCTGCTGCATCAGCTCTCGCAAGGGCTTGGGAGGAGGGCGATGAGAAGAGCCTGCAGTTTGTTGAGCAGAACTGGTGTGCAGGGCTTCTTGGTTGAAGTTTATGTAAATTGTGCAATAACTAATCTGTGCAGCCACGAGGTCTTATTTATGCCTTTCCTTTGCACACTTCTGCTGCCGTTTGTCAGTCCCACTTACCACGGTGTCTTCATCCAAATAGGATCGAGAACACTTCGGAGAGCACGGCTTCCTGTGAACTGGAACTCTGAGAACCATCAGGGTCTACACCACAAAAACCATTAATACATGAATTTATTCTAACGTGTCACATACTACAATGTGAATTTTCTCTGTTCCCTGCCCCGCTTTCTCATTGTATTTGTGGAATAAGGAATAGCTTTGTTAAAGGCAGAAGAGTAAAGAGAGACCAGGGTTGTGCTTTAGAGACAACATTCACCCACTGCAAATAAATCAAAGTCCATTTTCATTGTGAGGGACTCAAAAATATGGAAATATTTTATAACTCAAACGGAGGACTTATTTTCAATTCCTTTGGACTGATCTGTTTTGGCAAACTGGTTTACTCTTCCAACAGAAAAATCAGACAGCCATAAATCAGTCATGCTACCTTTCTGATGAGTTACAAGTTGTCTTTCATTGCACACGCAATATATGTGGTTTTTAATGTACATTATAGCTAAAATTTCTGAGTAATTTTATAAATATGCCACACATTAAAGATTTCCCTAAACAAACTGGCAGGCAAAAATATTGCAAAAGGATGATTTTTTTTTTATAATAATCAAACAAAACAACTTCCAGGGCTGCAGTGCACGTCCTGTGCTGTTACTGGTATCTGAGAGGTCTGAAATGCCTTGGAGCCATCTAAAGATACCATTTAATATTCTTGTTTCTGACATTCAGCTGGAGAGAGGCACAGAATCCCTAATGAGAAGCACTTCTCTTAAAAACAGAGCCAAAACCCAATTCAGGTGTTGGTATTTTCTGAAAAGGTGAGCAGCACTCAGCCAGTTAACCACTGCAAGCTTCCAGTGTGCTGGTGGAAAGGACGAAAAGGTATCGGTGCTACACTGACAGCACTGCTGGCGTTTATACAAAAGTTGCCTTCCCTTATTGCAGAACTACTCATGATTTGATACATCGGATCGGAAATTTCCTTAAAATCAAAGTCAAGGCATGTTTACGGTTAGGGTTATCTCCCGCTTCTCCCAGACATGTATCTCCTATCTGATTACCTTAAGTGTCAAGTACTAATGAGAAACTCAAAATGTGGCTCCTGATACCTACCGAAAAGGAAGCGCAGCCAGAAGATGTAACTGCCGCAGTAACAGAGGTGATGGAAAGGCTAGCCAGAAGAGCACAGAGGTGTGCCCAGAACTACCACCAGGCACAGGTCACCCCTTGTCAGTTTTAATGAGACCCAAGAGCAACCTGTAGCAGTTTCATAACTAAACACACCCACACGGTTTTACTTAAAATGATGCACTGCACATCACATGCAATAGCAATAATAGTACTTGCTCCTTATACGAATCTTTTTCAGCCAAAAACCATCTCTCCTGCCAGATAAACCATTTTACAAAGGGGGTGCAGACGCAGGCTAACCAGCTCCCTTAATGTCACAGAAAGAAATCAGTGATACAAAGTCAAAACAAACTACCTGTTAGACGCCTTCACAAAAACCACCTTCAACAAGTTATCCCTTTTTTCCTTAGTACAGTAATAAGAAAGATCCCCCTTTCAGCATCGAGTAGCCTTCTGGGGCACTCATATCCACCGTTTCCCAGAAAAGTAAAGTACAGGAAAGATCTTTTTATTATTTGTTGGGTTGTGGGGTTTTCTATTTACACATTTCACTGCCACCATAACTCAGTGTCAGGCTTATTGTTTCTGGTATCTGCCTCTGGGCAGCTTAGAACAGTGAATGTCTGTGAGCCAACATGCTTTTAATCTTCAAGAATAGCTGGACAGAGGCATGTTAATGTTGGCCTGTTTTACTTTACTAGTGACACAGTATAACTAGAGAGCCACAATGGGTGGACTCAAGATGGGCAGAATCAAATAAAGTAATTATTTTTACGTGCATTGCCCAAAAGTTGAAAACTCTAAAGAAAACTGTAACTGCCACAGGCTCTTAACTCCGAGGCAGGAGTTGGAAGCATCTCCCCGCATCCGGCCAGTCAGTGCCAGGAAGCCTGATGAAAGACCTCTGAGGGACAACCAGGATGGACCACAGACCCGAGCAGGTTAAAACTCTCACGGTACAGCCTAAAACGAGACAGGCTTTGCTAAGTGACTGATGTTGCCAGCCCACACTGGTTAACTGTAGGCTTTGGGTAAACCATACAGCATGACAAGGCACTGCTGGAAAAGCCTGAATACATGACTACTTTCAAACAGCAATGCTATTCTTAGTGGATATATGTACAATGCATCTAAATCCAGTACCCTAAACGGCAATGGCATTTCCTGAAAAGAACAAGAAGAGGGCAAGAAGTAGGGAAGAATAAAATCAGATGTCTGCTCAAGTGCTAAGAAAACCTGTCTATTCAGAGTTGTGACAAATTTTAAATTTCACACGACTGGAAAAAAAGGGGTTCCTTACCACAGTAATTTCAGAATCTCCAAAACAAACTTTCCTTATAACACAAACTTCTAAATCATGCAAGTTGCGTATGTGGAGTATTCTCAAACACATATATTTCTACCCACTACAAGATCTGGAGCAAAAGATAGCAGTAACATAAAACGTATTGTTATATATTTTCCTGCAAAGCTGCAGAAGTTTCTTCTGTGCCTCCCTGAAGGACACAGCTGCATGTCACAATTCAAAGACTACACAAATCAAAGACATATATGCACATATGTAGATATTTACTTACCAGTTTCAAACGAATGCAATCAAGAATCTTTATGATGTGCATCTTGCGTGTTTTGGTTGTGGGGTTTTTTTCCCCTCCTTTGAAAATAGCTCATAATGACCTGTCTCACAAGAGCAACCCAGAGCATGCATCATTTCAAGCATTCTCAATTCTTTTTCAGCTCTATGCACTGAGCAAAACCTGGTCTCTCACAGCGGCTAACCTAAACCCCTTCGATACCACCTGTTCTCAGATGAAGACACAGTTTCACTGAGTAACCAAAAAGCATGAAGTTACACAAAGCTGTATCTGTTCAAATGGCAAAAACCTTTGCCAAAAATGCCCGACTGTGCCCAGCTTGCGTTGCAGAGGCCGGCAGAGGCTCAGCGCTGCAACACGACGGGGGCTGTTTCCCTCTCCCAGCCGTCCGTCTGACCTGCACGCTGTTGGGAGGGGACAGCAGCTCTCCCAGCTACTGAGCGTTCGACAGCTGAAACCAGGGCAGTGAAGACCCACAGACCACCAGCTGAAACAGACAGCACCATCCAAAGCAGTAAAATGGGTCCCACCCTCAGCGCTTAGTTCGCACGAAATAGCACAAGAGGGTTAGGAAGACACCCTAGATAAATTTCCGTGAGCCACGTCCCCATTTGGCCTGACCAGCAGGCTTCCCTCTCCCTGGAGGCTTGCAGCAACTCGCTGAGAGATCATACGTGAAGCCATCATGTTCCTCACACCCGGGGGCAGTCGAGAAAGCTGGGCAGCTCGCCTCAAAGTGAAGAGCTAAGTTAAAAAACACCAAGCAGGAGAGTAGAAAAAGAGTTGAAAACTGCCGCCCGGGTGAGAGAAGAGGGGACGTTTCCAGCAATGCAAAACAGGAACAACAGTAGGTTTGGGAGAAAGCCATTTTGGACATCTCTCTTGTACTGTAGACATGCCCGGGAGCTCTGGCCAGGGCCCGGACCTGGTCCCTGCTGCATTAGCACCTGAACAAACAGGGATCGAGGCGAGGGATCCTGCCCAAGGGCTTACACGCCAGGAGTCAGGCAGCAGGGATGGGCAGGAGGAAGCCCAGGGCAGCTGGGGAGAGAACAAGGAGTCCACCCTCCTCAGCAAAAACAAGCCACAGTTGGCTAGTTTTTCCTGGAAGGAAAGCACAACTCCCAAAAGTAACCCAAAAAAAGAGATGCCATAGAGAAGGATAAGAAGGAACACGAAGTAACTCCTTTTGCAAGGTAGCATCTTCTAAGTGCTAGAGAAGAAAGCAGAAAAATACCGCTAAAAATAAAAATCAGGAGTTGGTGATGAAGGCCAGCCAGCCAAACCAGGGAACTGCAGCACAGCCAGTCCAGTAACTGTTGTTTAGGAAACAAGCAAAAAAACACGAGCAACACTTTCTCCTCAAATAAGCCTTTTAACAGAAAAGTTTAATTTTAACAGTAGCCCAGCTCCAAGGGATTTTGACAGACCCACTTCAGCACGCTGGTAGCAGGCTCTTAATGTCCTAAACGCATTCTCTCTCCATCTTTACAGAACTGAAGAGGAGGATGTAATTTTGGACGTTTCTCTCAAGGAAAATCCCTGCAGCTGCCAAGAAACACTAGTTAGAGATAATGGGGGGTGGGGGAATGATTTCTTACCATCCCGATATTGCACCTGACAGAGCTTTACTCCCCATGCAACTACTCCTTCCACACTTCTGTGTGTTGTGTACACAGCAAAGACACCATTTATTTCCTCAACCACAACAAAATCTTGTCAAGATTGTTCAGGCAAATCAAAGGAAGATATTGGCAAAGCTGAGCTTCCCATATATATTAACTTGGGGAAATTTAATTTCCACGGGTCTCTCAAGAAACATAAAAATCCTTTCTATCTTCGTGTAAAGATATGCCAAATGACAAGTTGAAGTGGTTTCAAACTCTGGCAGAGCTCTTAAGTGGCTATTTCGAGTTACAGGAAAGATCAGAACCGTTAAAATTAAAACCTATAATTTGGAGCCGCTTTCAAGGTACTGCAGCATAAATTTTCAGTTTGAACAACCTTAACAGTGCCCTTTAAATATAATCGATAGTTAGAAACAGTGGCAGAGAAGTGCTGGCCAGCCAGCCATGTCTTGTATGCTGAGCTGTTCATTTGCTGCGCTAAAAAAATTTAAGTGAACGCCTCGTGAAACGGACGATCCCCAGCACACCACAATTTTACCACATAACATAACATGATGCAGCAAATTATAAAAAACCAAACAAACAGCACACACAGCCATTTCAGAAGCAGAAAAATTACCCAAGTGTTTAGAGGAACATCTATTTTGTTAGCCCAATTGGAGAAAAAGCATTTGTACTTTCAGAAGTTTGACAGAAGTACCATGAAAGACACAAAGACTGACAATATTAAATTACAGGCTGTATTACAATACAGTATACATTACAATTTCATGAAGTACTAGATTACTGATATGCTTTTTGGACAAAAAAAATGGTAATGTGATGGGGGTGGAGGTAGGGAGGGATGGGAGTGTTGGTGTTTGCCTCTTCCTTTCTCTCCAATCCAAACATTCACGCCAGTGGGCTGGGGAGCCATCCCTTGGAAACACTCTCCCAATGAAGATGCTCCTGGGACCCTTACACTACCTAATCTCATGTATGGCAGCACAGTACAGGGCTCAAGAGTTGAGAGTATTGCATTAGTACCGGAAAATTTAAGTATATTCTTACACATCAGTATATTTTCATACATGATTCATCATTTGTGTCTTTACAGCACCTCCATGCAAATGGTGCTCCTCACACGCTCTCCGGCCTTCAGTCAACTATAGTTTATCAACAGTGTGTCAAGACATCTGACAGTGTGGACTGAAGTCCGTGCCCATCTCCAAACTCCATTCTTCCTGCAAATCAGTGCGCAGCACTATCTAAGTAGTAGACTTTTTACACAGGCATCTCCAACAGGGAAAACCAAGGAAGAGCAAGTAAGTCTAAGCAACTTACCTACGGACATATATTTGAATTTTCTGAATTTTCAAACCAGTGGCTCATTCAAGCAAATGCCGATACAACAGCATGCCGAATCTTGTTCCCTACACTTTCATCAGCCACAAATTTGACCCAATTGATACCCATCCCACTCACATCTCTAAGGTGACAGAAAAAAAAAAAAAAAAAGTATTTCAGTAATGTTCATTAACAGCTACTGGTTTCAGCTGAGAGATGAGGAGACTACAGTAAAACACACCTCATCACCAGCATTTCCAAATTGTTTTTAGAATCAATGTTTTTCATAATCCAGGTTATAAACTCATTCATACTTTTCACAGAAAAGAACCTCACCTGCACTGATGGCAATCTCAACTGCAAGTTTTTATGAACACTGGTTTTATACACTTTAGATGTTTGGGAAGCCCATGTCATGTCTGCTAGCATTTACTACTGCAGTGGACCAACAATAAAAGGGATACAGGAACTTCACAGGTGTGAGGAATAACTGCTATTGATTGTGCTACTGCATCTCCTGTACCACATCCAGTGCTTGCCTAGATCTAACTACCCAAGCCGTTATACGCAGTTAGCTTGCCAGTGCTCTTTGGCAAGGTGTATTTTACTGTGAGAAAAAGGACAGCTGAGCAACTCATCAAAAGCACCTCTCAGAAAATTTTCTTAGTTGCACTCTTTGTTAACGTGATCTCGCTCTGGAGACTTCAGCTGCACCGAAGCCCCCAGGTGTTGCTGAGGAGCGAGCAGTCTGAGCAAGCCTAGCACGGAGGACGCGATGGCCTGATTACTTAAGGACCGCTCAGGAAGAACTGTAGTGCTTTGGTAACGCTTAAAGCCGTGAGAAATTTTCAGCAGGGAATTACTACAGCTCATGAAGATGGCCCACTTCACATGAGAAAATATGAAAGCAGCGTCAGGGGATGAGTTAACATTATTGACTGATACAAACATGACCTATCTGTTGCATTTGCGGTCACCTGAGAATGTCATTTCTATTGCTGCAAATGTAATTCACTCATATGCAACCATCCAGCTAACTGGAGCTTATTTAGAAGCCGCCAACCCGTCCAAAGCACAACGCTTTGGATAAAGCTGTGCCTTAGGACATCCCTACCCGCTTGTATTCACATGCTGGCTTCTGTCTTGTACTTGTACCGCAAGCCATTTGAGGGCAGCCACTGCCTTTCTGTCCTGTGCTGAGCCAGCACGCACAACTAAGTCTGCGTCCACCACCAGCTCGTTCTCAGCACCCTCAGCTTCAGGGGACCAGCGCACACAGAACCAAGGACACAAGTGGATCCTGCATGTACTTCTACACAAAGTGTCACCTAAGATTAATAGGCAGATAGCAAGCTCTATTTAAAAAAAAAAAACAAAACCACAAACCAAAACCCAACAACAAAAGGCTGAGCTGACACAAGGGCCCCACCCTTGGCAATGCAGACCACCAGCTGCTTAGGGGCCCGGAGGCTGTTTCTTGACCACTCTGCAGCTTAGTCTGATGGATAGGAGCTACGAGTGGGAATCACGATATTAATTGCAATGTCTTTTTTTTTTTTTTAAGCCTGCCATATGACTCTAAGCAGTCTTAAATATTGACTTCCTTCAGTTTTGTCCTCCTATCCTTTGTCTATTTACAGTATAAACTCAATTGGGCAAGGACTGCCTCTCTGAACAGCTGCGGCACTCAGAAGTCCCACCCACAGATGTACCCCTTGCTCTACAACGCAACTTTGAGAAGAGCTCCCCTTGCCACAACCAGACTTCCATCTACTCATATTTAATCCAAATACATACGTTACAAGCATACCACACATATATATTGTTTTTCATTGAATTAAATTTCATACAGCTTTTGAAAATAGTTTTATGATATTACGTGGTCTTCAAGTCATTTTTAATAGCATCTCTCTCAAGGTTCACAGTCCCTTCACACCAATATCCTGTTACAATACACAGTTTCTTTTTTAATGCAGTATAACCACTTCCCATTAATTTTACCATAGATTAGCTTTTCCTTTCATCTGTCTGCTAAAAGTGTAAAGACACGAGTACAACAGTCTTAGACTGGGCAGTGCCACTTGATTTAAATCATCTCCACTTACCCAAACCACCAAACAAGTGATTTCCGTATGTATGTACATACAGCTGTACCCTCACCCAGCACTACTGGATGATCCGCAGTGCTCTGCCTGAGCCCAACAGGGTAAGGATCTACACTGGTTTTTCACAGCTCGGCAAACCACAAGAGATGTGAGGAGCTCTCATCAGAAGAACTTGAGGAGAAAGAGTCACTGAGGAGCTCAAAGATCGTATCTCCCTTCTTAGTCCTCAGGGAAAAGGTTTTAAGCTTGTTTTAACTGCCCAAAGGTGCATCTCTCAAACGTTCTGAAGAGCAAACAGACTTTTCCCTGCGTGGTGCCATCAGAGAGATTTTGCCAGTGCATCGCGGGCTTTGAATGGAACAGCATAAAAAAACCATGGGCATCCTTTCAAGACTGGAAACTACAGTTGCAGGTAATATAGCAGCTGCTTCAAATGCTTTTAAGTATTTTAAGAATTTGAAGTATTCAGATACTTTTCTGTTGCCTTCCTTATGCCAAGGAGATCATTAATTCAACGACATTTTCACAGGCTGAACACTGTCTTGATTTTTACTGCCTACCATCAAATATTGATCGCAGAGCTCTGTTTACGGCACGTAAATTATTTCTACTTAGTGTGGTGTTCACCATAGTCTTTGGGTTATGGAGCACAAATGCTCTCACTAAAAATGTCACTGTTAGCAAACTACAAATTCAAGAGCTGATTAGACTATTTATGATGTTTAGATAACAATCTACTACTGAAAACAAGCATTTTGTACGAATCCAAAATAGATTGTTTGGCTTTGTCTACAAAATAGTCAAGTATCAACTTCCTGGTAACAGTTCACTAAAAGTACGTGCATGTATAATCTGTATTCAAGAGGGCCACATACACACGCATCCTATTTTTTAAAGTCTCTTTTAGTTTACTTAATGACATTCTGTACCTAAGGTGCACAGGTACACACCAACGCAGTACCATTAAAGAAAATATCTATTTACAGTTTCACTAGATTTCATATTGAGAATAAAGGTTTGAAAGAATATTAACATCTTTTCTATTAAAAAAAAACAAACAAAAGAAACGGAACATGAAACCTTAACTTTATATTAGGCTTTACAAATACAGCTGCTGATGATTTAAGCTCTTTGGAGCCTTTGACACTAAGCATAAGAGGAAAATTGGACTTTCAAATGAGTGAAAGCTGAAACAAGCAGGCTATTGTGCAGCCAGCTTGGAGATTACATGCAAAAATTACATTTTTGAGATTGGAGAAGTTACATTTGGCCTTTTAGGAAGAAAAAGAAGGACAGGATATTAGCATCCTCTGCAAACTAATTGAAGACTAACATTCACATGAACCGCAAAGTAAAGCATTCAGTCATCTTCCTAAGAAAATAAAGAGAGTTTGGCAGCATAATAGTCCTCAGAGAAATGCCAGGACAGAAACTGCTGTTGTCTTTGTTGATTTAGCAAGTGATGGGTCCCATACCTTAGTGTTTTGTAAAGAGCATAAACGTGTGTTCCAGCATATTTCATGTCGGAAAGAAGCCACTTGAAGCATGCCAACAAAAATAAGAAAATCTAACTTCAGCTCAAAAATACCATCATTATGCCATTTTATGCCCCTCCATGGGCAGAACTACGTCTTAGGTAGGGATAGCTCCTGGATACAAAAAAAGAGGTATCACCAGCAAAGGGAGGTTCTCTGTGTGCACAGCTGCTAATTGTATTAGACGCCTTCCTCACCTGTTCACTGCCTCTCTTCACTGCCAACCCACAGCAACGCACCTCAATTTGAAGCAGTACCCCCTTACTTTGAAGGTCTGTTCTGACCACAAATTTTCATTGACTCCACCTGTTAAACCACTGCTGCATGTCACTTTACACTGGCTTTGCTTGCAATGTCTACCAAGTCAGCAATGTTTAATCTGACAAGATACAGCTGCTTTAACAGGCAGACCTATATGGCAATTTCCTTTTGCCATGGAAATAGATCTAAATTTGAGTTTATTTCAAATTTTGCTAAAGCAAATGCAAATAATTAGAAGTGAAATAGCATAAGCATACATTTTGTTAATTACTACAGGCATAAGAACCCAGCCCGATTCACCCTTTCATTTTTCACACTGAAAATTGAGATTAACTTTCTGTGTGTGCAGTCACACATGGGCAACAAAAACCGGTGAAAGACTTGTAAGTGCCAATGTCCTGGAGCCAGGGCTGGTAGATCAGACACATACTCACCCCCACTTTACAATTAAGGGCAACACAGAGCCTCTACTCCAGCACCTTTGAGTCGGGGGTCGCTCCCTTTCTCAGCCCTCTGCAAGTTTGCCAGGATAACGGCACGGAGATGCAAATGTCACGCCCCGTGTGAAAATGCGATGGGCTGCCACCAACCTGCGCTCCGCACGTTGAAACCCCAAACGGATCAAAGTTTTGGTCGCGCCTAATAACCCGGGACTCCAAACGGAGGATGAGGCTTCATTTGAGCTGACGGCCGTCCCGGGACAAGCCAAGGGAAGGACAAGACGGAGGACGAGACAAAGCGCTCCGAGCGGGGAGCGAGCAGCAGGGGAAGCCCCCCATCCCAAGGGCCGCCGGCCCTCCGGGCTGCCGGGGGCTCCGCGGCGCTTCCCCGCCGCCCCCACCGGCGCCCCGGGCCGAGGCGCGGCCGCGGGCGGGCAGCGCTCCCCCGCCCGGCAGGAGGAGACGCCTGTGCCGCCGCGCTCCCCGCCGCGCCCCCGACTGCTGCCCCGCCGCGGGGGGCTCCCCGGCCCCCTCCCCGCCGCCCCCTTCCTTCCTTTCCCTACCCTCGTAGGCCAGGCTGGGGCAGGCGCCCAGGGCGAGCAGCGCGGCGAGGCGCAGCCAGCAGCTCCCCATGCTGCACGGCGGCGGCGGCCCGTCCCGGCTGAGGGCTGCGCGGCAAAGGGGCAGGCGGCGGCAGAGGAGGAGGAGGAGTGGGACGGAGACATTCTCCGAGCGGGCTCCCGGGCGCCGCCGGAGACTCCTCCTCCTCCTCCTCCTCCTTCGCCGCCGCCGGGGCAGGCCGCCTCGCCCCGCCTCCCACCGGGACTGGCGGCGGCAGCGGGCGGGAAGGGGCCCGGGTGTTTGGGAGGGAGGCGCTGCGCCCCCATCCCCCGGGGCTCTGTCGGCGGTGTGCCCCGCGGTTGCCCCCCAGGGCGCGGTGACACGGCTCCCCTCCGACGTGGCGTCCGGGAATCGCCCGGCAGTGCCCGGCCCGGCGAGAGGTGTGGGGTCCCCGGCCCGGTGCCCTGTGCCCTGACCTGCTGCTCCGTCCCGACCTCAACCAGGGCCTGCAGGGCTGGGAGGGAGCCAACCCCAGCTGCGCCTTCGCCTTTGCCAGCGTTGGGGCTCCGCTTGAGCAGGGTGCGATGGGGAGTAGGAGCTGCGCTCGCCCCTGTCCCTTCCCTGGCAAGGCGGGACCACGCAGGCACAGCACGCCGCTGCCAGCTCGCCTCCCATGCAGGGTGGCGGTGGCTGCCGGCGCAGGCCTGCAGAGTTTTGCGGGCAGCAGTGCAGGGAAACGGACTGTACTTTCCAGGATGAACTGCTCTGCTTGCTCAGCAGTTTGCAGATGGCCAGGCTTAAATGTTCAAAAATCATGAGTCAGATCCTCAAGTCATGAGATTAAGGAAAAAAGTTTGAAGTTTTCACATTTCCCATTAATTTTTTGAGCTGCTAGGGTGTTGCAGGGTCACATTTTTCAGGCTTTCTTCCATAACCACAAAGACTAGAGGCTTTTTTTTTTTTCCCCACCTTCCAGATGAAAGCAAATTCCCCAATCACTCCTAGCCTATGGAAGTGAGGGCTTCAGGCAGAGCATCAAATGTTCCAATGCTTTTGATTTAAGTTTGAGATCTATCAACCCTGCAGCTTGACTACAGCTAGACTTGGATCTTATTTATTTATTTTCCACTTTCCACCATTAGAGGTAGCATCTAACGTGCACTATAAGCTGCTGAAGGTGCGGGAATGCACTACCCCCAGCTACCGTGCCGCCTGTAAAGAGTTTGCGTGCTGGGGCAGTAACGAGGAGAGATCCCAAGGGAGTTCCTAGGGGCTCACGCACCTCCTGCACCATTTGCAGCAAAGCGCAGACAGATAGGGAAATACTGTCTAGTAAGTAAAGGAATATTTATTTGAAAATTAGGGGCACCAGTTTTCGGAGGGAGGATAGTCATCTCAAGGGGAAATGTTCATTTGGAAACAGAAGAGGCAGCACCGGTTTTGCCAACCTTTGAGGCTGGCTATACCAAAGTGGCCTAAGAAAGAAATAGGATCTTGCTGGTAATGAGAATAAAAATCTGGGTGGGCAATGTGTTTGGGAGCTTTCTCCAGAACATTTCTTCTCATCAGAGTTTTCATTTGGATCAAGAGTGCACCTGAAGTATACCTCCCTACTCCACTACATTTGGTGTCTGAGACTGGAACGTGCACAGGAGTGAGTGCACCTCCTGCACCCGCGGGGCCAGGCTAGAGCTCCTCTTGGGTAAAATACCTGGATGGGTATGGGTAGGCACTGGGTCTTCTGCACCAGCTCTTCTCCAAGTTGATCGTGCTCTGCTCAGGCTTCGATATACAGTTTTGATCACCTTGATTTAAAAAAAAAGAAAAGTAACAAAAAACTATGGTAGTATCAACTGAGCCATCACAGTTTAACAGCCTAAGGAAAAATTAGATTTCCATGTGAGGAGAGATTAAAAAGACTAATGTTACTGTTTCAAAGTAGAGAATAAGGAAAAAGGAGTGCTTTAGGCTATTATTATTGGCACAGATATCATAGAAAAGATTAAACTAAAAGGTTAGAAATCTGTAATAAATGTGATAATCTTTGTAGTTTATCTGTGCTGCAAGGCTTTGGTAAGAGTTCAGCACTGGCATGTGCTGGAAAAACAGAGGCACCTGAAGCAGATCGTAGCGAGTCAGGTATTTCTTGCTTTCTCTTTGTGTATGTTTCCAAAACACTGGCCTTCATTTAGACATTCTTCCTAAGAATATAAGGTCCATCCTAGTGTGATAGCATCGTAAAGAAGCCACTGCCAACAAAAGTCTTAATGCAGCTGCAGCTTCTCCATCAGCTGTCCCAATACCATGCAAACCATGGGGCTCACGGCCCCTCTCTCGGGTGGCCTTTTCTAGCCATTTGAAACTGCCTTGCCACAGTCCAGAAACTTGGGGGTGGTGACAAATCCTTCTCGTCTGCCGAGCCTTTCAGTGTGAGAAGCTAAGTCCTCACTCGTAGGTGCAATCAGTTAACTGCTGCTGTGGGGCTGAAATTACCACAGGCATGCAAACCATTTTATTTGCTGTAATAAATGAGTTTTTAAACTGCTTTTGTGTTGCTCCTGATTGCACAGGCGCTATTCCACCCATTCAAACAGCTTAACCACGTGTGTTTTCAGGCTGGTTTTTACTATGTCTTGGCTGTCGACTGCATGGGTTCCTGCAAAGCTCACTATGTGCGTTGTGCGTGAGCTTGCCTGGGATGCCGGGTTTCCTCTAGCATCCAACTCTTGGACTTCTAGCTGCCCTGAGAAAGGCAAGAGATTTAAGAGTTTACATAGTCGGCAAGTTACAGCTCAAATTTAGAAGCAAGTGCGAGCATAGCTAGCAGCGTGAATGTAGCCTTCATGGCCTGCTTGAAATTAGCCTTGTAAACACGGCAGGACTGAGGTGTGCATTCATTCACATGCAAGTGGGCTCCGGAGTTTCTCTGTGCAATGTAACCCTTATTCTACATCTTTGTTAGAATGACAGCTATGTGAAACCACCCAAAAGATTGGGACTTGAAAGACAAGTTCAAGGCATCTTTAAAAAACTTTTTCAAATGTGTAATACAAATTAGATTTTTGTGAAATAGTTTTCTTAAGGGACCTTTTAATGGGAGAAAGCTTTTGGAACTAGGAATGTATTAAACAAATGTCACATTTATTGAATTTGAAAGCATAGTCCTGGTCATTTTTTCCTCACAGTTCAGCTTTCAATTTAAAAAAAAAAAATCCAAATATTTAAGCTTGTGGTTATTTGGAGTTCCAGGCACTACTGGCATTACACAAGAAATAACTGGCATGCTTTTCATTGAAGATTCAATTTTTTACTGTTCAGAGGTAAATTAAAACTGTCATAACTGAAATTAAGCAGCAGTACAGGATGAAAGTGTATGAGAATATTTTAGTTGAATAAACAATAAGACCTAAAGCAAAGCTCTTGGAGACTTAAAGATATATTCTTATTTTATCAAGTAGTTAATTTGAGCACATAATTTCTCTTTCAAGCTTTTTTGTAATAGCAGTTCAGAAGAATAATTTTATTACTTTGTACAGAATAGCTGTAACTTAATGACAGTTATAGCGATAATAAAAATACAGCTTTTGATGGAGGGGGGAAATTCATTAAAGTACAATTTTTAATAATGTTTAACGATCTAATAATTTTTCTCCAAATAGTAAAAGAATTATAAGGAAAAAAACCCAAACCCAAACAGCTGTGTGTAATTAAGTTTTGGAAGCCCCAACTAAGATTCGATTAGTCATAAGAGGATGACAAACTGGGGGCCCAATCCAAACTACACAGTGTTTCTACCCGGTGAATAGCCTTACTGAATGAGAATGCTCTGATACTTTGAGTTACTTATGTAAATATCTGCAGAAATAGAGACAGTCCTAAAATAATAGTAATGAAAAAAAAAATGCAATTCTTCTTACGATTCTTGAAGTTTGTGAATTACTTTCTTATGATGTTTAGTGGCAGCAAGAGTTTGAAATACTTATTTGTTGCTCAATGTTTGTGTTATCAGACCCTCCTTCCAGCTGCTCGGAAGTGCCAGCTCCTAGGGCCAATTTTTTCCCTCTGGATGTCAGCCTGTGGCGTATGAACTTTGCTAGGACACCGCTCCCTGTTAGCATCCCGCTGGGGGGGCATTCTGGGTGCTTGCAGGCTGGTGGGGTGTGCTTCAGTTTTGGGGTGTCTCTGAAGCTCTGACAGAGAGTCCGGGAGAGGGAGACTGAAATGGAAGGAAAGATTTGGATTGACCTGTGGAGATAAGGGGCAGGAAGAGAAGCTCTGCTGGAGACACCGCTGTGGTGAGGAACTGGAGGCACCGAGGGGGAAAAAGGCAAAAAAGTTGGGGGAAGACACGATCAGAAAGAAGCGGGTGGATGTGTGTCACGTAGAGCACTGTCTGGGGAATGGCAGACAAATTTCCTCAATCTTACCATGCTGCCGCTGTCAGCACGTGCCTCTGAAACCCCACTGCCGGCACATGTGCATAGATGCTTCACTCAGTGCCGTCTTCAGAAGGCATCTCACTGCAGATAGCATGCCTGTCAAAGAGACTGTGCTCATTTGGCATTTTTAAGTGACATATCCATGGTTTTTAATAGAAAGCTGGTTTTCCTAAGGTGACGGACAGAAAAGAGACACTAGAGGCCAGCCTACAAGAAGGCACCACTGGCTAAAAATGTCAGAAGGATGTAGACCAATGGAAATTCTTGTTCTATAAGCTTAAATAACAGAGATAATGATCGAATATTTTCTTGTGTGAAACAACCACCTTAAATTATATCTTAATAATGTTCTTTCTTAGGTCAGACCTAAACCTTAATGGCACATTCCTTGACAAAAATACAAAAGAATATACTGCCCTGGCTGTAGAAATAACATATTTTAGAGAAATGGGATGGTCTTTTGGGTGTGTTCCATCCCTGATCCCTTATGTGCTCCCTACGTCAGTGATCTGAAGAAGTCTCCTTGGGTCTTCCCGGTTACTGATGGCCTCATGCCCTCCCTTCCAGCAATGGCATAAAGGAGATGGCCAGACTATCTTTCCTTTTGTTTCTCCTCTACCAAAAACCTTGCCATGGAAAATTTCAACATGAACATCTGGGTAAGGCACATATATAGCATATACATAGCATACATACCTAGGAAGCCTTTGAGAACACCAGCTGCCTTTTCCCCTTCCAGTCTGGTGGGGAGCACGTGTCCTAGGCAGCCAGCAAACCAGAAGCTTTTTTGTGGGAAGACAATATTGCATTCTTAGATACTGAATGATGCATAAATATTTCTAAGAATAGTATGTGGTATATCAGCAGATACATGGTTTAATATTCAATACATATACTGAAGAATAAAACCTCTGTATTATATATTTTTTAAGCTGTTAACATCTCTTAAAATTCTAACTGTTAATATCTCCTCAGCTTTTGATGAGTGTAATTGGAAACAGCTGTGTCTAAACTGTTTCAACATCAAATGAGAATGGTCTTGAAAATGAAAGATTTCTTTGTGTACAAATAAAAGAATGACAGTTTATCCGGATTTAGATTTTGCAATCTTTTTGTTGAGCCATTACTATCTGGTCTTGAAAAAAGAGACTGGTAATTATATAGCTTGATTAAAATGTAATTCTAGCACAGTCTTGGAAGGCAAATAGGTGTGAAGTTTGAGAGTTCATCAGTATGAGATATTGAGGAAAGCAGACCTACTACTAAAGGACTAATTTCTCTAATTCTCACCACTGATAGCAGTCTCATCACACTTAAGCAGGACACTGTTTACGTTCTTAGAGGAATTTAGATAGAACAGGGTGTGAAAATGTTGTAAACCCCTGTGAGTAGTGAACAGTATAAATAATAAAGCTCTTAAAAACACTCAGGGGGAATTTAGAGATAGTTTATTTATATTTGAAAGAGAGAAAATAGTCCAAGGATGCAGTAAATGGTTATCATTTTCCTATACAACATTTGGGTATTTTAAAATGTGCTCAGTATTGGATTTTAATATCTAACTCAAATAGATTTCCTTTCTACTGCTAATTCAGTTATTTTAGATATTTTTGGAGCATTTTTTTTTTCTGTGTTGTTAAGCATCTGCACTGGCTAGGTGCATGTCATAAATCTGTGTGAAGCATTACTGCTTCACCTGGGGGGTGTTAGATGTAGAGAGTAGCGATAGTAGTATCGGTAGCGGTAGTGCAACTATGATGCTTTAAGAACCACCCTCTTGGGGTCAGCGAGGAGACTGGCCAGCAGTTTCAAGAGAAATGGAGTACAGAAGGGGCTTCGTGTGCAGGAAGGCACTTCTGATATACTAAGTAAATGTAAAAAATGCTGGATGTCAAAAGCCAGTTGTCAGAAGCTGGAGAAGTTAATGTCTTATTCATGGGTACTTTTAAGTGAACCCCTACTTAGTTTATCAATAGCAATGTAAGATTAGCCTGTGTATACATGATTATCATGTGTTTATCATTATGATATTAATTCAATTTACTTCAGCTACCCTAAGGTCAACTGCATGACTTAAAATCTTCCCCAGGGACAAAGACTGGACGTAGTTTGCATATTACGCAACTATTTCCTAGAAGAAAAAGGAAAAAGTTGCATAAAGTTCATTTGATGTATTATTATTATCTTTGGATATATAAAATATTGTCTAAACAGCATGTTCTCTCCTTTTCTACTTCAATCACCGCAAACTTGCGTAGGAACAGTAGCTGCATAAATGAATCCTATGCTTCCCGGAAATCAGTAAACATGCCTATGTAAATATACGGATGAAATGGAAATTTTAGGAGGTCAGGAGGTATACGTGTTTGATCAGTCATATACATACACACATACGTACATATGTCTCTATATATGTATCTTAGTAAATGTATATATACACATATATATGCATCAGTGTATATATATGTATATATATGTTACATACGTACACAAGACGCACAAATAGCAGTTCTTTTTAGAGCAAACATGTATACCTAGACTTACATTTATATATCAGAATTTGACCACTGAACATCTATGTATACACTGAGAAATACTTAAGTGATTTTATTTTTCTGTCTTTGTATTTTTACAAATATACACACTCTCTCTCAAACTTTAAAAATACATTATCTAAACATGTCAAGCTACCAGAGTACTTTAAAGCCAATGGCGATACGACAGAAACCACAAAGTTTTCAGAGAATTTTGAATCAGAAAAATTTGACACAGAGTGAGAATCTTTAACTGCTTTTCAGGGGCCAGGAGAAGGAAAATTTCTGGCTCCCGAGCCTGGGTGGGATGAGGCAGTTACACCTCCGAAGAGCACAGACCCCACCTACTGGTAGGTTCCATGGCGAAATTTTAGAAATCCGGCAATTCTAAAGCACAATCTCAGTTCTGTGACAGGGCTGAGAGATCTAGGAATAAAGATTTAAATTATCTTTGGGAAAATAAGAAGAAAACGGAGAAAAATGTACTACAAATGTTTCTACAACTTTTTGCTACTCATCAGTTGATGAAAGCCTTTCAGTAATAAAACCCCCTTACACTTTTATCATAAGGATTGTGAACTTGTTAAAAAAAAACCCAACCAACCCTTAAAATTGATACACATGTACATGTAACTTGTCCTATTTGTTTAATCTTTTTTATTACCGAGGGAGCCATGTAAAAAAGACATCTGAATGCATTAATTTCCTCCTGCTCCTTCTTAAGCGAAGTGTATGGACCAGATAAATGTACAAGTCCCTGGAACTGTTTTGATGTACAGTGGTCTAGAATCCATGACATACACTTCTGTAGCATTAGATTTAAGGGTAATTCCCACTTCAAGTCATATTTTTCACTAAATTAGTTCACATTTAAAAAAAAATAAATTGTCCTTATGGTAACAATTGCTGTGCTTGATCTCCCCTTCAAAAATAATCAAAGCTTATTTAAACTAATGAGGACACTATTTACTTTATTTCTCCTTTTCCACTTCTTTACTTTCACAACAGTATCCAAGTAGGACAGAAACCACATGTGCATTCAGGAAAACAAGAAAATATGTAAATATAATGCACATTAGCAGAAAAAAAATAGCTCATGTAAGGTTCATTGCAGAACTCAAGTGTAGCCCAAAGAAAAATAACAGAAATGAAAGGATCTTGATTAACTCTGGCAATGGATGACCCAAGCATCCAGGTTTTCAGAATGATGCTTACTGTAGCACAAAGAATCTGGGCACGTGCCATACTTACAGGGACAAAATGTTCAGCTGAATCAACTTCTAGGTCAAAGACAACTCCGGACGCTTCTGAATATGTTATATAAAATTTAAGCTACTCTGAAACTAGGGAAAACTGATAATCCAAAGGCGAAATATGGCCAAAGACATATTAAAATATGATCATTTGTCAGTGAAATTACATAACATTTTCCTGGGTTTTCTACAAAGATCATCTGTCCCTTGTAAAGTATTCTGAAAAGTACTCGGATTAGAAATAATTCTTTATTTTATATTTATGCTAGAGCTTGTGTATATTAATAAAAAACTAAGCATGTTTTAGTTAGGGGCAAACACAGACCCTGGATCAGATTCATCGTGGTAAGGGTTATATTTCTTCTTCACCTGAACTAAATTTTCAGAAATCAAATTTCATTTAGAGGGAATGCTGGTAATTAGAATAGTCAGTTTGTCACTTCTGCTTCTTGAACTAATTAAAAACCCAAACATTCTGCTCATGCATGTTAGTAATGGGATTCATTACTCCTGCTGCTCAGTCTGCATTTGAAGAAAAGCCAGGTTGCCTGAGAAAAACATGAATATTTAGCCCATAATGATCTGTTTGCAATACCAACGTATTCCGTAGTAACTCTGGTCACATTATTTTCCTGTAAGCTTCCCTAGAGACTCATTAAGGTATGGATGTTCAAATAATATAGGATTAGAATCCAAAGGAACCAACAGAGAGGATGTCCAGGTTGTATTTGGCCTGATTCTGTGAGGAGAAAGTCCCATCAGCTTCTGCTGATTCCAGCAGGAGTGAAGGTGTTCAGCATCTCTCAGAAATAAAAGGCTTCCCCAAGTCCCAGTTTGGCAGGATACTTACTTATATACTTATGTCCTGGTTTCAGCAGGGACAGAGTTAATTTTCTTACTAGCAGGTGGCATAGTGCTGTGGTTTGGATTTAGGATGAGAATAATGTTGAGAACACATGGATGATTTTAGTTGTTGCCAAGCAGCCAAGGACTTTTCAGCTTCTCATGCTGCCCTGCCAACGAGAAGGCGGGGGGCACACAAGAAGCTGGGAGGGGACACAGCCAGGACAGCTGATCCAAACTGGCCAAAGGGATATTCCATACCATATGACATCATGCTCCGTATATAACTGGGGGGTGGGCCAGGTGGTGGTTTGGCTTGAGAACTAGGTGAACATTGGTTACAGGTGGTGATAAATTGTGCTGTGCATCACTTGGTTTGTATATTCTAATATTATTATCATCATTATCATCATCGTCATCATCATCATCATCATTTTCTGTCCTATTAATCTGTCTTTATCTCAACCCATGAGTTTTACTTTTTTTTTTTCTTTTTTGATTCTCTCCCCCATCCCACTGGGAGGGGGGGAGTGAGCAAACCACTGTGTGGTTGTTTTAGCTGCTGGCCAGGTAAAACCACAACAGTCCTTTTGGTGCTAAACATGGAGCCTGAAGGGTTGAGATAACGACTGACCTGACCAGAGCACGTTAAAACAAATTAATTGTAAGCATTCACTATATTAGCTTAATAGTCACTGGTCACAATGTTGTATTATTTGTTCACATGGTTGTGTAAAGTAATTCCTTACTTGCATTATGTATTCCCTACGGTGCTGTTTATCTTCTCTGAGACCTGGATGAGGATTTTCCTTTTGCTACACTGTGTAGTTCTTGCTTATGATAAGACAACATTGCTGGCCACGAGGCTGATTGGGTCTGTGTCTTCAGCACTGCTGTCACTTCCATACCTCGGGCATGCTCTCTCTCGGGAATTATTCATAAACACACTCTCTACCTTTTTTCCCCAGAGAACCAATATCTATGGGGGATACAGGGGGGAATACTTTTACCTTCACCTTCCCTTTCTCCTTCAGGGTGGTTACAACAGCTCTTGAGAACTTTGAATTCCCTTGGGAAGTTCAAACCAGCATGTTTCTATCGCTATGTCTCCTGAATGTATTTCAGGTCTCGTTTAGGATTAAACAACTAAAGAATACCTCACAGAGATCTGTCCCGTGGCTGGACATATGGGTGGCATTGCATGGGCAGGTATCTAGAGACCTTCTCACCTCCAATGGTTTGGAACTTCACTCCCAAACAACTACAGGACCCTGATAAAGTGGTAGAATATTTGAAAGGAAAATGCTGTGACTGTTCCCAAGAAGCACAACTTACCACACTGTGCCTGGCCCTGGCCATTATCTACCAAACACTGCTCGATAGTAGGCAGCACCATCAGGGGGAAGAGAGGGAAAACAGCGACGGGCACTGTGGCTCAAACCCTGATGACCCTATCCCAGAAGGTCCAGCAGCTCAAAGAGAACATGTCCTATTGCCCACCTGTACAGACCAGTATTTCAGCTGTTAGGAGTAAGTGTTCCTTTGCTCAGGAGGGAGGATATAGAGGGCACACACCCTGAGGCACCCTGTGGTTTTACTTGTGTGACCATGGAGAGGACATGAGGAAGTGGGATGGAAAACCTACCTCGACCCTACAGGCACAAATACGTGAGTTGCAAAGCAAAGCAATCTAAAATGGTGATCCTTCCAGGAAAAATACCACTCCAGTTTCCAGGGTGCAGTTGCCCAGGCAGAGTAGAAGGGCTGATCTTACTTATGATTCTCTTGAAGGGACTTCTAATCTGTTTTTACAAGTGAGTAACAAATATGATGAGTAGGACTAGAGAGGCCCTGCCTCCAGCCCTGTGGAGGAAAGGGACAACTGGGTTTACTGGACTCTGTGGATCCAATGGCCTGGCATGTCAGATCCACGGGAGTGTAAGGCTGTAGTGGACACCAGTGCACAGAGTACCCTAAGGCCATCAAGCCATGAAGGGGCAGAACCCATCTGTATTTCTGGAGTGACAGGCAATTATTTATACCTCGGTGGGCCCGTGACACTTCAGGCCATCAAGGAAGAGTTGCAACATATAGATGGGCTTATGATAGAAGGGTGGATTTGACCACAAATGCTATTGCACAGGTGATCCATGAATGTGAAACACGCACCGCAATCAAGCAAGCAAAGCGGTTAAAGCTCTGTGGTATGGAGGACGATGGCTGAAATATAAATATGGGGAGGCCTGGCAGATTGATTACATCACACTCCCACAAACCCACCAAGGCAAGCACCATGTGCATACAATGGTGGAAGCAACCACTGGATGGCTGGAAACATATCCATGCCACTGCCCAGAACACTCTACTGGGCCTTGAAAAGCAAGTCCTGTGGCGACATGGCGCCTCAGAAAGGCAATGGGACTCATTTCCAAAACTATTGCCTAGACACCTGGGCTAAGGAGCATGGCATTGAATGGGAGTATCACATCCCCTACCATGCACCAGCCTCCGGGAAAATCGAACGGTACAATGGACTGCTAAAAACTACACTGAGAGCAATGGGTGGTGGGACCTTCACACATTAGGACAGACATTTAGCAAAGGCCACCTGGTTAGTTAACACTAGGGCGTCTGCCAATCGAGCTGGCCCTGCCTGGTCAAAACTTCCGCGTGCTGTAGAGGGGGATAATGAAGACTATGTTGGGGAAGCCAGTCTGCGTTATCCCTGCTTCAGGCAAAGGCAAACCCATCTGTGGAATTGCTTTTGCTCAAGAACCTGGGTGCACTTGGTGGGTGAGGCAGAAGGATGGGGAAGTCCCCTCAAGGCGATTTGATCTTGGGTGAGAACAGCCAATGAATTAGATTGTATGATGTTAATTGCTACATAGTAATGCATGTCATCGCTACTACGATTGCTGTGTGCCGTAACAGTGCTATTAGAGTAAGAATCACCCAGACTGATGACGAATGAACTTTGATGAAATCAAGCAAGGTGCAGAGGTGCTGAAACCAGAACTGGCTTCATCAACCAGCACCCAGCGACTTCCTCAAGGTTGACATCTTCAACCTGGGCTGCACCAGATACATCAGCTATGAGCTCTGGATGCAGCATGCAACAATCCAACAATCTCGTCTGCCCTGAGAGATTGTTACGACAGATGGAGCCCAAAGTCATGGACTGAATGAACTTGTTCAGAATAAGGGGTGGATACTGTCCTGGTTTTGGCTAAGACAGAGATAATTTTCTTTCTAGCAGGTGGCACAGTGCTGTGGTTTGGATTTAGGATGAGAATAATGCTGAGAACACATGGATGATTTTAGTTGTTGCCAAGCAGCCAAGGACTTTTCAGCTTCTCACATCACCCCACCAGCAAGCAGGCTGGGGGTGCACAAGAAGTTGGGAGGGGACACAGCCAGGACAGCTGACCCAAAATGGCCAAAGGGATATTCCATGCCATATGACGTCATCCTCTGTATGTAACTGGGGGGTGGGCCAGGAGGTGGTTCAGCTTGAGAACTAGCTGAGCATTGGTTTCAGGTGGTGAGAAATTGTGCTGTCCATCACTTATTTTGTATATTCTTTTCTTCATTTTCTTCTTCTTCTTCTTCCTATTATTATTATTATTATTACTACTACTATTACTATTATTATTATTATTTTCTGTCCTATTAAACTGTCTTTATCTCAACCCATGAGTTTTACCTTTTTTTTTTTTCCTTTTCGATTCTCTCCCCCATCCCACTGGAGTAGGGGGGGGTGAGCGAGTGGCTGTGTGGTTGTTTTAGCTGCCAGCCGGGTTAAACCACAACTGACACTACTCTTAGGTATTGCTTCCAATGGAACTATGTTATATAGTTCATATATATATGAATTTAGGCACATAGTTAAGTAACTTCCTCAATAATGGCCTACATGTTAACCTGAAAGTTTTATTGCTGTTTTTCTAAGTGAAAACAGAAGAAGGCATATGTATTTCTCAGTAACTGAGTACCCTCTTTAAAATGTGAACTTCAATATTCCTACCTAGTTTGTTAAACCAAATAATATCTTACATCAAATAGTATAATTTTGCAAGAGTATCATAACGAAAGTGGTACTCTGTAGACTGAAACAAAATTATTTAGCAAAAACCATGAAATGCCTGTATTCAACTTTTCACGTAAAAAAATATTGTGTTTTATAACACTAACAGTTAAGGCCACAGAACTTCAGCAAGATGCTGATAAGCATATCAATTGCAACTATTAAAATTACCAATAAATATTAAGCAAATGGTCTGCATGTTTAAAATCACAGCAATCAAATCAATCAAAAAAAGCAACCATCAACATTTGTAGTGAGTCATAACTGTTTTCAAGTAAAAATTGCATTATGTGCTTTAAGACTGTCACATTCTTATATACTATAACAGTGTTAGAGTAATATACAAGTAGAAGATTTCATCCTTCTGTCCTGGTTAGTCACAGTTTCCCTGGAATTCTCCAATGTATGATTCTGGTTTTCATCTTTACTGTCTTCACCAGATAAATCTTCCTTTTCTTTTTCTTGTTCGCTCTGTAATGGCTTTCCGGATTTATCTTCCTTTCCACTACATACATTCTTCTGGCCCGTCAGTGGCTTTCGCTTAAACAGGGAAAACTGAAGTAAAAAACCAGGTAAATAATATGCCCCAAACAGTTAGGTGTGAAATTCAAGGTTAAAAAAACCCCACAAAGTCTTTTGTATAAATAATTTCTCAAAACAAAATGACTATTTAAAAAATATTAATGAAAAACATTCTGCTGCAATATTTGAAATGTTTCACAATAGCACAAATGAATCAGAGAAGTTAAAATGATTGCGTTTTGTCAAATGTCACACTGTACAATTTGTACAAAATACTGCAAGTGGTGCAAAATTATCTGCATTTCTTTCAAACTGAGGCAAAGTCCAAAAACATAGGCTCAGATCTGCAAAGGCCCAGAGCAGTAAATGCTTAATATGCTTCATGATAAACATGTGTGTCGTCCCATTAAAGTTAATGACAATGTGTTTTTATGTCAGTGAGACTACACATGTGCTTAAGTTAATTGGTGAGTAAGGTCTCTGTTCAACAGGAAACACAGCAGCCAACGTCTGCAGAAGCCTTTGGATCCTAAACCTGTAAGAATTTCCAAATAAGGTACTCCTCAACATGCATATATATATATATATATAAGCACACTCTTCAAATCAGTGCATGTTGGAAATAGACACAAGGTCAACTAGCTCAGCTGCTGCTTTCAGAGAGAAATATGGTGGAAATATTTTATTTATTTTTTTTAGCTAATGTCCCATAGGAATCAAGTCCAAAGTTTTCACCTCACCAAAATCTGATGTGATTAACAACCTGTTTTTTATGGGCACACGCTACACGAAGAGGTGATAATGGGCTTTATCTCACTTCTACTGACAGAAGTACTATGATTTATTTTACACAGAGCAATTATTTGGACAACTTTAAGTTATTTTATCACAAAATTTAGACAGTTGAATTGTTTACGCAGATCAAGTAAATTGAGGTATTTGCTTCAGCTTGGTAACTGCCCACTGCTGCCTTGGTCACTGGTAAAACCAGAAGGAAAAATCAGGCCACGTACCTTTTTTCTCCCAACGATTCCTCCAGTTATTTGGTCATCAGTGTTCTCTGAAGAACTGTTCACAGTGTGATTGTCAGTGCTTTCTTTCTCTACAAGAATACAAACCTTGATCTTAACTTCCTTCTGATTCTTGCAATTTAAGAGCAGAAAAAACTGTTCTTCAAATAATTTTTGAAGTAAAAGTCACTAAATAAAATGTGGATCTTAAAAAAAAGCAATCAGAATATTCAGTTCAACTTGATGCCCAGCCTGACAAGAATATTTTTATTTTTTTAATCTCTCTACGTAATGCTCTTGTATTATTCTCCAGATGCTTGATTTTCAAGAACAGAACGCTTATGGTGGTGACATTATATAAAATGTTTTGACTTGACACTCATAGTTTCCTCTTGCTGACAGAAAACAATGTCTTGCACACTGATTTTGAAAGTATATTCTAATTTGGAAAAGCTGACTTTTAGGGAAGGAGTTATGGTTCAGCATGAATTTTATTCCATAGAAACAATTCTGGGAAAGGAAAAAATTTCCATCTGAGTTGATGTTCTCGTGTTTAAATTTTCCTGTACTCCCTGTATGAATGATATAAATTTAGAACTTAATATCAAAACTTCCAGATCACTGGATGATGGAAAAATATTTAAGCATCCATTCTGGAAAAGCTATTTCCATTATAATACTGAAAATAAATGGTATAGCTTCTTCATTATTAAGGCAATGGTCTTTTTTATACCACATTTGTTATTTTCTTTCAAAAGAACAACTATATATTATTCCAGAATTCCTAAAATAAAAGAAGTATTTTTGATTTGTCTTGCATAAAGGGCACCCAACTTCACGCTCCCCAGCTTTTCTAAAGGAAAACTGTCATCAAAACGACAAGCAAAATCTAGACTTGCATCTTCTGCTTCTCTGAACAGTGTTCAATAATTACCACATTTCACCTAAAATAATGTCTGTGAATGTAATGAGGAAATGTCAGTTGACAGAGAAAGACTTTTGACAAGCTTCTCTGTGGAAGTGATGTAACACAGCAGCTAAAGAAGTTGCTCGAGAGAGAACACAATTACCATTATTTTGTCACCGCAGCTAGAACTGCTCTTAGGAAGTAAGATTAGCCCTGCTAAGAGAAAGTCCTTCTCGTGGGCTTCCTCTGATACATAACTGGGAAAAGTATTTTTGTCTTTTGAAGCATTAACAATTAGTAATGGCGTTTTGCCTCTCAAATTTCATGTCCTTTCAAGAATTGCTTAACCAACCACTGACAATAACTGTATTGTTCAGTATTTTTATAATAGAGATTGTTTAGAATAAAGTTTTATCTTTGGAATTTTTATTTTTTTTTAGAATGTCCATAATGGTCCAGTTCTTAGAAATTGTATTCTTACCCTGATGAACGATGTCTTTCTGAGTAGTCTCTTCTGTCTATAAAGAGACAAAACAATGAAACCTCTATGTTCACACTTGTTAAAAAATAAAATTTTTAACTATTAACACCTACATATTTGCTCCTCCCTCTACCAAAACCACCTCAACCAACAACTTTACATTTCCAAGACAGCAACACATATATTCAAACTAATGTAAGATATAGAACCAAATTCTTTCCGAGACCAATAACTTAATAGGAGTAAATGCTTTTACCTCTACAGTTTTCACTGTGCTATTACTGCTTTTTTCTCCCTCAGGTGTTTTACTATGCTTCTCTTTTTCATATGTTTCCTCTATTTCCTCTTGTTTCTCTGCTCCTTCCCCTCCTTCTCCTGCTTTGTCTGCTTCTGCTGCTGCTTCTCCTGCTGCTGCTTCTTTTTCTTCTGCTTCATCTTCTGTTTCTTCTTCTTCTTCTTCATCATCATCATCATCATCTGTCTCTTCATCTCCAAACAAGTTTTGTTCCTTTGACAAAATGGCCAAAACATAATTTTGAGACTCATGCTGCACAATGATATCATGGTCCTCATCCTACGCCAGTTCATCATGTATCATAATCTAAGAACATGAAAACTCAAAAGAAAAGGAGTAGACAGAGTAAGGGCAAAGACAGGAGCCCTTATTCAAGGTTTGCTAATTTTAATAGATTTTAAAGAAACCAACCTCCAGTGAACATTAGGAGTGCAGCTGACTTTTATGTTTTGCTAATGTGTCTCCTTAATGGAAAAGCAATGAAAACAAACTTTTTTTTGGAAACAAAATACTTATTTTAGATGTTTGAAATATGCATAAGTAACACAAGCAGTAGTAATTCCAACACTGAAAAAAACCCCATTAAAATCTATTTTCCAAGAAAATTAACGAAACAATACCAGATACAAAGTTCTGATTCATCTGATTCAATATAGACATTATAATTTGAATTTAAGTTGATTTCAGCCTAGGATAAAACTTCAATATAGTAAAATAAAATATCCAGGAGTATTATAAAATAAATTTTTAAAAGTGCAAATGCTATTTTTGTAAAAATATGTACAAAAAAGGACCAATTATATCCTTATTACTCCATTCAATCAGATTGCCATTACTATGCCATTTATGTATTTATAACAGTATTTTAACAGAAACATTTTCCCTCCCATTGCAGAAAAACGACGGCTTAAACCAAGTCCAAGATGGACTTCTGATGTCAAATCAAGTGAACCCTTACCATTGCATCAGAGTGCCCAGATGTACTATGACATGTTTGCATTCTGATCGTTTTCTTCTATGATTGATTGAAATATAGGTATTGAACCAGCATTTTATGTTAAAGAAACCTGAACAACAAAACATTTCTGTTCCACTGCAGCCTAGGTCATGACAGGAACCGGTGTGAACAATCTGTGTGCTCTTTTGAAAGTGAGTTAGAGGAATGGGTCTTATTCTGAACACCTTTGTCTATTCAGTTCCAAATGCCGTCTCGTATCTTTTGTCAACATTTTCCTTACTCTCTCTTGCTTTTTTGAAGTTTTGCTTGTTGTCTCCACAATGACTGTTTTCATGCTCATCAGAAGGTAAGCTGCTGATCAGGAGGAGACCATTAGCTAATGTTTCTAGAGGTTGGAACACAAGGCAGCTTAGCCAAGAATGTTAGAGGTATGCAAAAGCTTAATAGGTTAGTTGTTTCCTGGCCTGTACCCTTCTGGGTGAGTTCACTGTGGAGCAAAGTATTTTTTGGACCTTACTTAGACGCTTTCCACCCCTTTAAGCACAACAGCACACCTGGTATTAAGAATCACAATGATCCCACAGACATTCAGCTTGTACCACTTTCATCGTTCTCTTTTGCCCCATTGACCACAGACTTGTCTGGTGCCCTTCACGGATTTGAAGACCACATTTTTAAACTTAGGCTAAAAAGCCTCACTGTGCACACCAGCATGTGCAGCAGAGTTAGGGGGAGTTCTCCAAAGTGTCTAGTATCTGTGCGGCACACACCAGGTTCTGAGAACCGCTGTGAAACGGGCTGGCAGCAAAGATGAATCCAGCATGGAGTTAAGGCTACACATTAACCACACGCTCACGCTACAGAGAGCACCTAGGAAACTGAAGGTACCCTGGTAGTACGTTATATTGCCAGCTACATATTCCAACTCTAGAAATGTTAGGAACGGAATAAAAGCAGAAATCACCAAGTACCATTGGTAGAAAGTCCCTCTTGTAGGTTAGCACAACGCTGGTCTGAACAACCGGCATTTTGCAACAGAGGAACGCTTCAGCTCACCCTACTGGGGAAAAGGCCTTCTCCTAACAGATACCTTCCAGTCTTTCCTTAACTGGGGCTTCTTCCAGTCACCTTGCCAGTCTGTCTCTGTAACTGTGAATCTTACTGCAAACAGGGAAGAAGGCAATCTGCTTTCAACTCTAACAAAAGAAAATTAGGTGCAAAATATTTTGGTGAGATCACAGAATCATAGAATCATTTAGGTTGGAAAAGACCTTTAAGATCATCAAGTCCAAGCGTTAACTGCCAAGTCCAACCACTAAACCATGTCCCTAGGGACGGGACATCTCCAGGGAGGTATTTAAACCACTTCCCTGGGCAGCCTGTTCCAATGCTTGATGCCTCTTCATTTCTTCTCCCATAGCAAGTAGACTGGGCAGCAGTGCCAACACATGCAATACCGTGTAGGGTCGAGCACACGCTTTCATATCACCACCTGGCCATGTGCCCTGGCACGCTGCTGTGCACGTTCCCGGCAGTGACGCGCAAAGATTCTCAGCGGTGATCCCACTGTCACGTCCTGGGGGCTCTGCACAGTGGAAAGTCCATCTGAGACAAGCACCACCACTGTAAGAATCCTGTCTCCTGGCACTTCCAGCAGGGAAACAGGTGGGAGGACTATGACAGCAGGTTTCAGAAGCGGTGATCTTTCCTTGAAATGTTCTTTTTTTGTGAGAAGATTGATTATGAAGTTAAACATGACAAACTCTTTGCAAATTTGACTCTTCTGTAATACATTCTGGCATCTGTGATGGAAAGCAAGAGCTAATAATTCCTCCACCTTTCTAGGAGCTAAGAAGAGGTTACTTCTTATACTGAAGGTTACTTCAGTATATCTGAAGAACAATGAACAATAAAAACTGAAAATATTTTCATCTAAACTCCTTTGGAAGTGGTGTTATTTATCATTGGCATCATTTACCTGTAGACTTGAATGGTACCACTATGGGTATCCTGGACTATTTAATACAGAAGTGTTTAGAGATAACATGTGCACAGGATTTTGTCTTTGTAAAAAATGTAAAAACCCTCTGAATATTGACACTCATGTCTTCCAGAGTAGTATCAGATTGACATGGAATTACTTAGACAACTGTGAGAAAGCCAGAATTTTCTATTTTTGGTCCCTTCAAAATTAAGACAGTCTTCGCAGATGTTTAGCATAGTTATGGCCTATGGAAGGGATTCAACCTAGCCATTTCACACTGGAGGAAATTTAAGATTAGTAGGACATGTATGCACTATGTAACATGCATCTACAAAACACAGCAAAATGTGTAAAGATAGCTAAATGTAAAAGAAGAGTTTAGTCCAGCTTTTAACTACTGAAAATGTTTATCTGACTTTATAAGCACATACATGTAAGTATCTCTAGCTCTGCTGATGTGGAGATACTGGTCAAGCAGTTAACAACAAAAATACCTATGTCCATATAGTGTGGGAAATAAAAGTAGTTAGGATTTCAGTTCTGAGGAGTAATTTCTCCTAATTACATAGTGAAAAGTCATGACACATTCACATGAAAATCAGTCCCAAAGTCAGATTGATATGAAAAAAGCTCTTCTCCCAATCCTCACCTTTTCAGTTACAGAATCCAGTCTCAGAAATGACCTATACTTCTGGCCTCATCACTAGGCACACTTGATTTCCAGCTTTCTATCCACTGACATGTGTTTTCCTCCTCATCTAAATATTCAAAATGAAATTTAAGAAATGCAAAGCTTATTTTCCTTCATAACCATTCCGCCTGCACAGATAATAAGGTCTCTAATGAGGAACAGCACTCTCATTCTCATTAAGCGGGCATCTAAATCTTCTGAAAGTAACCAAGAAAACCAGAACTTGCTGTTTATAATTACTTCCTATAAGCACAGTCTAGTGCTAAACTAGAAAAGATAGGAAGGAAGAGCATATTTTTTTTTTAAATTTGGTGAAAATCTCATCAGAACTAAATGCTCCAAATGGCTAGGAAAGTTCTCATAGAATAACATTTAAAAAGACCTTTTTTCTGCTTCTTTATCAAGCCAGTATTGATCAGTGGGACTTAGAATAGCATTATTCTAAGAATAAAACATTTTAACAGAGTACAAAATTACTGTCAGCATTCTAGAATTTGCCTATCATGGTAAGCAGAATCAGGTGGACACATATTTAGCACACTTGAATAAAAAAGCAGAGTACAATCCGTGCGCTACAATCCATATCAACACAGTTATAGCATCTCAGAAACTGTACACCAAGATCCTACAGCAGCCTTATAGAACTTACAAGATCTATGTACAACTCCCATGCCTACAAAAGTCATCGCTCTTTTGTAGCTGCATAATGGCTGAACTTCTACTGTACTGCTCCACAGCTTCTGCTTATGGTGAACTTACGTATCAGGTTTGGGTTCTATCATAAAGACAATGTTTCCTATCAGCCTAAAAGAAGATATGTAAATGCAGGAGTCTACAAAAAAGATAGAATCTAAGCTGCCATTGTAGTTAGCAGATTTTCAGTGGAATTCCTTTGATAAGCACCACTCAGACATTCCAGGAATCAGAGACATCCTTACATGGGGCTTATGGGGTCCATTATTCTGGACCCCCAACTCACAGCCATGGAGGATACCCCACAACACCTAAAATCACAGTTGTTCGGGCAACTGAGCCATGCTCCTTGTCAAAAAAATCAGTGGAGCTCAGACACTCATTTCACCCCGAAGACGACATCTACTGTTGTTAAACTGAACAGCTTCCCAGACTGACCACACTTCCATTTAGTATTTGCAGCTTGGCACAGGTGTCTCTAGCTGTCACCTTATCAGTTCAACTTCTAAAATAATCCGTTTTGAATAATAACTCTGACAGCACAGTTTTATTACTGTCACTTCTGCTTGCCCATTTATAGGCCTGTTTTGGAGAGTTTTTACCAATGGTAGTGAAGGAGAAGTGAGAATGTCATACTACAGATACTCTTTTTACTTTAAAAAATCATCTGGCCATTAGAAAGAATATCTGAAGAATGTGAGGCTACTAATTAAAGCAGACGTGTATATGTATATATGTATTGTACTCCTATTATACGTATATATTATATGCATATATGTATGCACAATCTCTGCATTATTGTCTTTCATTGTGCTTTAGGAGGTTTATTTTCTTATTCCACTTTAAATTTCCTATTCATAGAAAGACAATACTGTAAGAACAACATCAATAGTTTCACCTCTAAAGTTGAGACACAGAGAAGCTGACTTGGCCAAGGTCACACACAGAAAATCAAGTCGTGAAGAGCATACAAGTAAAATATTTGAAATGGTTTTCATTTAAGCCTGAGGTTCCAGTTTCTTCCAGGACAGAAAAGTGGTCGGTACTATGAAACAACCTGAAAAATTTTGTACGTCTAGTACAATAAATTGGTACAGCAGAACATCAGTCTTGAAAAGATGACCTTGCAGACTTAACAGACTTTGTATAACTCTTTGGTTTACTTAACTTTTTGCATGCATTTACATTGGTTTTCCTGTAAACCTAGACCTTCATAACAAGACATTCTTAAGGATAAATTTTCTGTATCCAAGCTTTAGGGGGCAAATGACCATACTCACTTACGGTTTTGGCAAAAGCATTGTCTCAGTGGGTGTAACTCAGAGGGTGTAACTGTCTTCTGCTAAAATGGCTGCAGCTGGCTTTTCTCTGGGCAGATTAATAGACATTTCTTTTCTGAATGCTCTATAAAAATGTGGTCTTATGTCTATAAGAGAGAGGGGAAAAAAATCACTCTGTTCTGTACCGTTTTCTCCCCTGGTGTCATGCTCTGGCTGAAAGACAGTCTCAGTGAAGACTGGAGACATGTCTCATGGCAGATCTTGCTCATGAGAGCTGCAAAACTAGGTTTCTCTGTATTGCTGTAACTATTTCATTGAGGATCCCTCCTGCGTGCTTTATGGAAACTGAGCTCTGGCAGACGAGCTGCTCATAATTAGCATTTCAGAAGGGAAGGCTTATGGTATCTTTCCAAGTCTCCTCAAGAAGTCAAAATATTTTATGTTTGCCACCACTATTTTATGTTTCTAGGGAAGAAAATCTCAAAACCGCTGATGAAACAAATTTAGTTGCAGACCTTTTAAAAATCTGATGAAAACTCAGGGATGAAGAGAAATCTGTAATTACTACGTGTACCACTCAGAAATGGAGAGTTCTGGGAAACTCTGGTTTACAGAGAAGACATTTCTGTGTCTAGTTGCCCTGGAAACTGTTAAAAATCCACAGAGAAGATTATTAAAGAGAGCTGAGGATGAGGTAGTTAGCTACATGCTTCTTCCTTGGCGTTGTTCTGCCAAGCAGCCATAAAACAGTAATTGCTTAGCAGAGTTTATAATCATTTAAGGAACAGATTTCTCCCATTACCTGTTCAGCTCCTTACATTTAGATGCCCAAAAGCACCCCATGGCTCTCTGACACACCTATACAACTGGATGGAATACATACCTAGTAGGAGTTTCACTATGAAGTAGAAAACTCTTAGTAGATGGGTATCACGTCTAAGGAGGTTGGTCAATGGGTCATGGTATGTAATGCTGTCATGTAGGGCTGAACAATGCTCCCCCTGTAGAGCACTGGTAAAGAAAATTACTAAATACATTTCCACAGACCATCCTTCTTTTTTTGATGCATGACTGAAGATGACCAGGGAGAGGAATCACATCCTCCACTAGCTATCATTTTCCTCTCCAAAATACTAGTGCACATCAATGTTACTCCTGAACTGTCCATGCTGGGAAAATGCAGTGTTAACATTTTATTAAAACAGCCTTTAAAGTAACAATATTAACCATGGTTTTACATGCAGATGATAGGGAAGAAAAACAAAAAAGCAAAAAGCTCTGTTTACCCTTTGTGGGTTGGAGATATATGGATGGCTAGGCATGTAACATTTTGTTCATATTGATCTTGTCATGATGTCAAGTTATCTCATGTGAAGTGACTGGAAATACTGCCTGACAGAACTCTTAGTAAAGCTAAGATACATACCATGTGGTTTCTTAATTAGCAGTTACAGTGAAAGCTTAGTATCTTAAAATCCACATAGTACTAGCCATTCTTCATCAGGAATTTGAACTGGGCTTTCATTTTGTAGCTATTAATATAGAAAAGTTATTAGCTCAGCTAATCTAAACCTTAGAGAAGTGTCTTTCACTTTAATGATTACTAAAGAAAGAGCTGTCTGGTTTGATGACTGACAAACTTCAAAGACATAAGTACTCAAATGAGAGTACTCAAACGAGAGATTGAACAGCCTTATTCTTTCAATTACAAGCAGTGAAGCAGCCAACAAGCCAAACTAGGCTCTCCTTATATATTGTTGTGGAGACAAACAGGAGAGTGCTGCTGAATACACTCCAAAGAATTTTCAGTAAAAAGCCAAGCTTGTCACCATACCTTGTCTAAAAGTTAACATCTAGACTTCCACTAGGTTATATTGGTTTCCTAATTGTATAATTCTAGGTCAAAATCACTTGACATGGATTACCTGACACTTATAACAGTCCCTCAATGCTTCTGTCATGTAAGTATCCTGGAACACTAATGCAAGGCTGAACTCATAATTTCAGGCACACTGTGCAGACAGTGAAACAATTGGAAATCATTTTTATGTCAGGTATGAGTTTCCGTGCTTCATGTTAAACAAGAATTGAGCTTTAAAGATAGTTATGCCTTCTTGTAAATAAGATGGAAGAAAATGGTTTGAAGTAGTGGATGCCCACAGGGTGATACACTGATTGCACTCAATATGTGATGACTAATTACCACAACAGTACTTGTGATACTTCAATTGCATCCTCCAACAGGATGGTGTCACTCTGAGAAAAATGGAATAAAATAGTGAATACACAGCTGTAAGTAACATTGTTAGCAACTGATTGAGCAGAGTAATTTTTCATTGTTGTTTTCCTAAGCTTTTTTCTGCTGATACTTTGCTACGCAACATATTTTATTTACGAAAAGCCAAACACAAGGACCTATGAGTTTCCACAGACCTGTGCACTTTTGTCACAGGCTGGCACTGCACATACTTTGCATTAAGAGAATTAATCTCATTACATTTATTAATCAAGACTTTAGGTGTCATTCTGAGATAGTACACTGACATTTATTACACAGTAGTAGACAGTCCTCTTTTTGATGGGATTATCTTAAAAAGTATTTCAGTTGGCTTTGGTGTAATTATTCTGTGGCTTCCCAGCTTGCTGCTGTTAGTGTACCTGGAGAAAGATACATCTCTGCATTCTTGTTTGAGTAAAAATAACTACTTAACAATGTATACAATTTTAATGCAAAACTACATTATAAAAAAGACTGTATTTGTTCTTTCTGGTTTGTTTTAGATTTTGACTATTCACTACAAAACCAATTTAAATAGTTATCTAAAGGATTCTCTTTCTCCAGCAATTCAGAACAATTTTTTTATTATTTATTCCCCAAGATAAATCAACATCTGAAATAGCTCAGATGTACTACAGCTTTCATATATAAAACTGTTATCATCTCAAAAAAGTTCGCTTTCTTTGGAGAACAAATAAATAATACCAATTTCCAAGGTGAAAAGAAAAAAAAAAAGCCCTCTGCAGAACTAGAAAGAATTTTTAAGGTGTTGTGTGAATAATCACAAAACAAGCTGGAGACTATTTACATCAAGTAAAATCTCTTATGAGCTATTTCATAAAGTAACATAAATACCCTTTAATATAGTCACTTGGAAATAGCATACCAAAATAACTCCGGGTACTTAAGCAAAACAGATGAAATATAATGAGCAACTCCAAATCAAAATATGTTGATGTTATCTCAAAAACTCAGTGTGTCTCTGGAAGATATTATGCTGCATACAAAATGAATTCTTAATGCTAACAGAGACAGAGGAAAACTAACTTTGGAATATTAGCCCACACTTGGATGCAGTTTGTGCATTTTTTCCGAATTCTTATAGAAAAAAGTTTTAGTGTCTGGAGTTTGTCATGCTGCTCCCACGTATTTACAAGTGAATGAGGACAGTCACTGCTTTCTGCTTTTATTGTGCTACATAGCTTAGAGTACTGCATGTCTCTCCAAAATCCTGTGCTTTTTCTCGAAATCCTGCCTTAATCATCCTGGTTATTATTCAGTGCTTAGATAAGAATATGGACAAAGGCAAATTTTCACCAATAACACCACCACAAGCAGGAAGGCTCAAGATTCTCTTTCCTCTGTTCATTCCTGAAAAGGATGCCCCACGAGTCACTGCAAAAATCTCCCCAGCCTGCAAGCGTGGGTCTCTCCGGGGAGATCCACCATCTCATGTAAAAGTGTCAATTTCTGTACAACCGTCAATAATCCTTAAAGCCATTCCTATCTTGTATGGGTAGATTTTTCAAGACACGCCCAACTTAGTAACACGAGTCCCATCAGCTTCCCCATGCAATTGTTCTCCACATCATGCTGGTGCTTGTGAAAGTTCTACCCCAGCTACTGGAAGGCCAGCTTTACAGCACAGCTTAACCTCTCTCGGGACTCTTGGTACAGGACACATTCAGCTCTGCTGTGTTCTTTTTCTCCTCAGAGATGACAATGAAGCACCTAGTAAAATAGATTAAATTTTGCAGCAGTTCTGCTGCTGTGTTTCTAATCATGAGAGTTGTTTTGTGCCTTGGCTGGATGCTGGATAGAATGAAAGTATTTTCAACTTCCTGTAAGACAACCAGCCTCTGCCAGGGTGGCTCACAATCCCAGACTTGTATTAGATGGGTGATTATTGTTGAGTTTCCAGTTGAATAGCACAGCACAGTCTCTTGTATCATTATAGCTACACAGGGACTGGGAAATATTACTCTTCAATACTACTGTGATCAACATCCATACAGGTACAGGTGCAGATACAGGATTTAATATAAAATTCTGCTTAGAGCTACCTTTGTTTAGCGCGCTCTCACACTCTCAGTATGAAACCACAAATACTTTACAGTTCACACAAACCACAAATGCAACTCTCTGTGAAAAGTGGGGTGCACATGAGAAATTATAAAGCTCTAAACCCATAACGTTGAACCTGGGACATTCCAGCAGACTGCCCTGCAACCCACCTCAGACAGAAAGAGCAGAGTCATGTATGATTTTTCAATGTTGGGACATTTGTGAAAGCCAGAATGGTAAATATCTTTACACTTGATATTTCAGGGCCCTGATAATACCTATTTTCATAACTAAGTATGGGGTTTTGAGATAACAGTATTAATATTTGTTTAAATTATTACAGCGTGAGGTTGCCAAGCAAGGAAGCACTGGGCATTATCACAAATCCTTAAAAAAGAGAGCGATTAAGTGTACTTGCTTTTTCTTTTTGCAATAGAAAAATAAAGCCTCTCTAGCTGTCAGCAGTGCTATTTTCTGATGCCAAAGCTATCTCTCCAAAATCCTTTCAATATGCAAAAGCAAACCTCTCCTCTCTCTATTAAAACATATGAATATGTGAGTGTCTCAGATCTCAGATTACAACTCAGTGAGTGGCTTCAGATCATGAACACACTCAGAACTTAACTGAGGACAAAACTATAGGTTTGCCATTTGTGCAAGCAAACTATTTGCTCCGTTGCTCATGGACTGCCCTAGTAGTAAACACTGTAATTTATTTGAATTGCACATTTAGAAATTAGTTGAGATTTTGTCCTTTTCCATTTACGTTGCCCTTTTTCTGCCTTTGTATGGATCTGACAACATTCTTTTGTCTGAAGATCCTATTATTTCTGAGCTTGATTCTGCCTCCCATAATACTCATTATAAAATTTAAGACAGTACACAAAAGTTCAGGTGAGTACACAGTTCATACATTCTGCCTGTATGCATTAAGAAACAACTCAGTTTGCATTAAAAAAAGATGCGTTGCCTTTAATAACTCTCATTTGTTTTAGAGTATTTAACAATACTTTTGTCAAATGACTATATTCACACCACAAATTCAACTAATAAAAATAAAAGACAGTTTGCTATTCTGAGAGGTAAGACCTAGAAGGTAGTGTCATCTTTGGAGAAAGTAAGCTAAAATTTATCTTAAAAGATGGCTAAAGCTAAGAAAAGCTAGGGAAAAAACCTAAAAGCAATGGAAACAAAACCTAAATGTCCTTTTCTGTATGATTCCTAAAGGCCCCATTCTAAAGACTAACCACGTACCTATCCAGATAAGAAACTGAGACAAAAAATAGTGAATGAAAACCAGACATCTTCTGTAGTTTGGAGAAAGACAATGTTGTTATTCAGCATCAATTATGCAGACAGAACTATAATCCAAATAAATAGTTTGATATTTTCAGATATAATGGTAAAATGTAACTGCTGAAATTTTGCAGGTATAAGAAGAGCTGTGCTACAGCATATTCAAAAGTAATCTAGAGCACCCTCATCTCTAACAGGAGGTGTGTGCCAAGAGCAGACTTGCACCCTGGCCCCTGAAAATGGGATACGTACCTGTAATTCATGCCTACTATAAAAGGCAGTATGTGCCTATGTAATTCTGTGAACATGTATGTGAGAGTGTGCAGGCGAATTCAAACTTCTGAGATTAACAGGTGCTTAGAAATTTGCAGGTACTTACTAACATTTTATGGATGTCTAGTGTTGTTGTTCCCTGCTGTATTGTCACTCTTATCTTGAACACGTAGTTGGCTGATTGCTGTTTAACTGTTACTAATAAATCAATAAACCACCTCCAACTTGATTTGATTTAAACCACATAGCTGAAGAGTTTTTTCCATGTGTGTTGGGTTTGTGTGGCAAGGTTTTGGTAGCGGGGGGGGCTACAGGGGTGGCTTCTGTGAGAAGCTGCTAGAAGCTCCCCCTGTGTCTGACAGAGCCAATGCCAGCCGGCTCCAAGACGGACCCGCCGCTGGCCAAGGCCAAGCCAATCAGCGCCTCTGTGATAACATATTTAAGAAGGAAAAAAAAAAAACAAGAGAGAGCTTTTGCAGCCAGAGAGAGGAGTGAGAAGATGTAAGAAACTTTGCAGACACCAAGGTCAGTGCAGAAGGAGGGGGAGGAGGAGCTCCAGGCGCCGGAGCAGAGATCCCCCTGCAGCCCATGGTGAAGGCCATGGTGAAGCAGGCTGTCCCCCTGCAGCCCGTGGAGGAAGGATGAGGGGGTGTAGAGATTCCACCTGCAGCCTGTGGAGGACCCCACGCCAGAGCAGGTGGAGGCACCTGAAGGAGGCTGTGGCCCGTGGGAAGCCCACGTTGGAGCAAGTTCCTGGCCGGACCGGTGGACCTGTGAAGAGGGGAGCCCACGCCAGGGCAGGTTTGCTGGCAGGACTTGTGACCTCGTGGGGGAGCCACGCTGGAGCAGTTTGCTCCTGGAGGTCTGCACCCCGTGAGAGGGACTCCATGCTGGAGCAGGGGAACGATGAGAGGAGTCCTTCCCCTGAGGATGAAGAAGCGGCAGAAACACCGTGAGATGAACTGACCGTAACCCCCATTCCCCGTCCCCCTGTGCCGCTGAGGGGGGAAGGTTGAAACCGGGAGTGAAGTTGAGCCTGGGAAGATGGGAGGGGTGGGGGGAGGTGTTTTAAGAGTTGATTTTATTTTCCATTCCTCTACTCTGTTTTGCCTAGTAATAAATTAGATTAATTCCCTCTCTAAGTTCAGTCTGTTTTGCTCATGACGATAATTAGTGAGTGATCTCTCCCTGTCCTTATCTCGACCCACAAGCATTTCGTTATGCCTTTTCTCCCCTGTTTAGTGAATGAGGGGAGTGAGAGAGCGGCTCTGGTGGGCACCTCGCCTCCAGCCAGGGTCAACCCACCACACCATGTGACAATCATGAGGGAATAAATCACAAAGAGGGAATAAATGCTCTTTTTTCTAATACAAGAATACAGAGATATCAAATGAAGGTACCAAAAGACAGAGTCAAGACAAAAAAAGGAGTTACTTCTTCAAACATTGTGTAAAGTCATCTAAGAACTATTTGCCAAAACATGTACTGGATGCTAAATGGGTTAAAAACTGATTGAAAGAAATTTATGGGAAAAAATGGCTATTAAATACAATAGATGCATCTTCTGAACTACAGATTATTGAATATACTGAATATATTCGGTATACTGAATTATCACACAGGAGAAGTAACACTACATGCTTGCTCTGATTTTGGGGTTTTTTGCCAGGCATTCACCAGTAGCCACTTGTAGGAAAAAAGATATTGGACTAGATAGACCTTTGGTCTGAGCAGTTATCTGTTGTTTCTCTCTCTATTGAAGGATTTTTTTTTTCTCTACTAAAAACTAGTTCAGGATTACTTCTGCCATGTTGCTTAAGTACTGCACATAAATCTTTTTGTATCCCATAATAAATACCAAGGACACACTGAATTTCCACAAAACCGCAAGTACCAAACTTTATAAACCAGTATGAGTCAAACTAAATAAAATTCCACTCGTTACTCTAATGGAGTTCCAAAGTCCCCCCAAAGCCCAGAAACATTGGCACAGTGTACAATTTATGTAACGATTCTGTGGAAAACCCTTAGAAGTGCTGGAGTAATGTTCTATTTTTCCCGTACCACAGGAATGATCCACAAAACAATATAAAATCAATTCTCAAGTCAATGAATTTTTATCCAGACAAAACAAAGAAGAGGAGATGCCCATAACTTGGCTTCCTTTACTCTCCTGGGAAGTCTTATACTATCAGCGCACGTTAAGAGAGGAACAAGAAATGGCCCCCATTTGCCTAAGGATTTAGATTAAAAGCTACAGCCAAGCAGTACATGAGACCCATTCCTATGTGGAATTGGAAATCACTTGCTTCAAAGTCCTCTCCCTTTTCCCCCTCTCTCTAGCAAATATTTTTCATAAGAAATAACAGATTTTTTCACAGCACAGTTTTCTTCCAAAGCTGAACTTTAGAATCACAAATAAGTAGACATCATATCCAAGAAACACAGTTTTAGGCCTATAAAAAAAACTTTTCAATATTACTCTAAGCTAAATCACGGCAACATCCTAATCTTTCCTAAGAAAGATATAATAACACAGCTCAACTCCACTTCAAAAGCAAGTATTTACAGAGCAGTTCAGTGATAACGCAGCACTTCTGCAAAATAACTGAGGACTCCATTGCGAGCTTTTTTCTTGGGAACTGCAATTAACTGTTAAAATACTCCACTCTATCAGAATGTGAGGATATTTACCCTCTTCCAAAGACTTACACATGCTGATGTCAAGACCATGTATTCTAGAAAATCTCAGAGCTTGAAATAAATTTCACAGGGAGATAATACTGTCACCGGACTAACTTTTTGTTACAGTGAGGGCATACGGCAAGTGACTGAAAGTGATCTTACCTTCACATGCGGTATATGGAAGGGGTGATTGAGGTAAGAAGGATCGAACTGGACTAGAATCTACTGGCAATATCTATTAATCTACCACCATCTTTTTAGAAAATAAATTCTGGAGACATTGTGTCAAAGATAGTTTAATGCCAGTATCTTACAAAACAACATTAAAAACATTTTTAAATCTCAACATAAGTATTGATTCTATTCACATTTTTATTGAATGACATTTATTCATTTTGATTCCTTTCTCCTCCTGTCCTCATTTTCAAATAGGATTTAAACAGTCATTTTTCTAGAGAATGTCAATATGAGATCCGTTTACAAAAGTTTCTCGGATCACCCACAGTATTTAAGTAGTAATGCTGTATGATGAGTTCCTATCCCTTCTTTTGCCAGTTTGACCACTAATAGTTGAAACAGTAATGCAGTACCTTATAAAGTCACAAAAATAATTTGCAGGATTTTTTTGTGTATTTTAAGGAAACTCCAGAAGTATTAACGTACTTTGTCTTTTCCAAAAAGAATTCAGCCTTTCATGCCATTTTCTCTACTATTCCATCTGGACTCTTGGTTTATTACATCATCGTCTTTTTGGAGATCACAGATGTGATTTTTAGGAGGGAAAACAATTCTCCAATGAAGAGAAGCTGAGGCTCTGATCCTGAAAACATATATACACTTCATACCGCAACCAAGAATGTTCCCCTCCTTGAGAACCTTAGATGACTAACGTAATGTAGTCTTTTGTAGGCAGCTATTGAATCTTTTGTTTACTGCACAGTATACACAAGTAAATAATGTTTTACAGGTGTGTATTTTCAAATTCTTAATTATGTCTAGTCACTAAATGTGATAGTCAAAAATTATCCCTGAACAGATGCATTCTGACTCTAATGCAATCTAGGCCAGATTCTGAGACTTGTATTGCCCTTTTTTCACATAACTGTGTGCTGACACCAAAATAACAAGTGAACCTTAAGGCCTTCAAAAAAGCCCAGGCCACCATTTACCCACGCTTGTATTGCCATTAACCTCTCATCTGCTGACCCATGTAAATTTGGCAACTTGTCTTTTCTTTAACTTACGCTGAGTACTCAAACATTTTACCTGTATATGTATGAACAGAAGAAAAGTAGGGGGAATGAATACGGAGTGATACTAAAATTTAAAAATATGTATCTTTGATGATTTACTGACACTCCTTTCATATAAGTGTGCTGGTTTTGGCTGGGACAGAGTTAGTTTTCTTCATACTAGCTGGTACAGGGATACATTTTGGATTTGCGCAGAGAACAGTGTTGCTAACACAGGGATGTTTTTGTTATCCCTGAGCAGTGCTCACACAGAGCCAAGGCCTTTGCTGCCTCTCACCCCACCCCACCAGCGAGAGGCTGGGGGTGCACAAGGAGTTGGGAGGGGACACAGCCGGGACAGCTGACCCCAACTGACCCAAGGGATATTCCATACCATATGACGTCATGCTCAGCATGTAAAGCTGGGGGAAGAAGAGGGAAGGGGGGGGACATTCGGAGTGATGGCGTTTGTCTTCCCAAGTCCCCGTCAGGCGTGATGGAGCCCTGCTTTCCTGGGGATGGCTGAACACCTGCCTGCCCATGGGAAGTGGGGAATAAATCCCTTGCTTTGCTTTGCTGGTGTGCGCGGCTTTTGCTTTACCTATTAAACTGCCTGTATCTCAAGCCACGAGTTTTCTCACTTTTACTCTTCTGATTCTCTCGCCTGTCCCCTTGGTGGGGAGGAGTGAGAGAGTGGCTGCGTGGGGCTTATTTGCCGTCTGGGGTTAAACCACGACAATAAGGCACATTAACAAGTAAGCTGTACTGCCACTAAAACTGATGCATTACCTTAAGAAATCTGATTCAAAGGCAAAGAAGATTACACTGTTACAATGTATACTTCATGTTGTCAGCATGACATTATAATTTAATTAACAGGCAAACATATTTTGCCTCCTCAGCAATTATTTTTTAAAATCTGTGTCATACATGATAAAGATGATTGTGTGAATGACTTTATCAACAATTTATATAAAAGCTTCCCAAATCTAAACATTTCCTTCAGACCTTTTCAAGAAATTGGCACTTAAAGTATATGCATAATAATACATTTTGACTACATTAAAAAAATATTAAGTAATAAAAGTCAATCTGCCATAGTTCCAAAGTTTCCTGAATAGGCTTAAAATGCATCTCCAGTAGTCTGTGCTACTTTAGTGTTAAATAATGAGGTAGCACATTGTTCCAAAATTGTTCTGAATTATGTAAACCATTTGCTACGTGCTGTTTGGATTTCATTTTTTGTTTAGAGCTGTTTGGTAAAGCAGTACTTTCCATCTTCCCTGGCCTCCTGGTTTTGCTCTTCTTTTGTGGAAGCTTATTACTATCAGGTTTTCTTTTACCTTTTGCTTTTTCCTCTTCCTCTTGTTCTTCCTCCTCTCCTTCATCCTCTTCTTCCTCCTCTCCCACATCCCCTTCCTCCTCTTCTCCTTCTTCTCCCTCTTCCCCTTCGTGTTCCTCCTCTCCCTCTTCCCCTTTTTCTTCTTCTCCCTCTTCCCCTTCTTCTTCCTCCCCTCCCTCTTCCTCCTCTCCCTCTTCTTCCTCCACTCTCTCTTCTCCCTCTTCTTCCTCCACTCCCTCTTCTCCCTCCACTTCCTCTTCTCCCTCTCCTTCTTCCGCTCCCTCTTCTCCCTCTTCTTCGTCCACTCCCTCTTCTTCTTCCTCCCCTTCTCCCTCATCGTCTTCCACCTCTTCTCCCTCTTCTTCTTCCTCCCCTTCTCCCTCATCGTCTTCCACCTCTTCTCCCTCTTCTTCTTCCTCCCCCTCTCCCTCATCTTCTTCCACCTCTTCTCCCTCTTCTTCATCTTCTCCTTCTTCTTCCCCTTCCTCTTCTTCATTTTCCCACTCCTCTTCCTCGTTTTCATCTTCTTCCCCCTCCTCCCCTTTTGCTTCTGCCTCTGCTCCTTCCTCTCCCTCCTCCTCATCCTCTCTTTCCTCTTTCACTTCATCCTCCCCCTCTTCTCCTTCTTCTTCCACTCCACACTCTCCCACCTTCCTAGGCCTATTGGCATCTTCCTCTTCCCGTTCTTCAGATACCTCATCTTCTTCCATTCCTGCCAATGATTCTTCTAACTCCTCCTCTTCACCTTCGTCTTTTTCATTCTCCCTTTCTTTGTTTCCTTCTTCACTTTCTTTTTCATCTTCTCCTTCCTCTTCTGCCTCTATCTCTTTTTCTTCCTCCCCCTCTCTATCTTCACCTCCTTCCTCATTCTCATCTCTTCCCTCACTTTTAACCTGTTCCTCCTTTTCTTTTTCAGTGTCTTCCTCTTTCACATACTCCTCCTCCTCCATATCCTTGTCTTCTCCCTCACTCAGCATTTCTTCTTCCTCCATCAACCTGCCTTCCTCATCTCCTTGCTCTTTGCCATCTTCCTGATTAATCTCTTCAATCTCTTCTGCACCCTCATTCTCACCATCTTGTTCAGCCTGTGATTTCTCTCTTTCATTTTCTTCCTCATTATCTTTTTCCTCTTCGTCTTCATCTTGTTCTACTGAACCTTCATATCTGTCTTTTTTAACCTCACTCTCTTCTTCTTCCTTCCCTAGTTCACCTTCACTGTCAACTGTTTCATCTAGTTTTTCTTTTCCACTTTCACCCTTTCCACTGCCTTCACTCTCCTGCTCTTGAATAGATGCCTCCTCATTCTTAATTTCTAACTGCCTGTCTTCATCAGATTTGGCTTCAGAGTTTGTTTCTTCCTCATTCAGACTTTTTATATCAGTCTCTTCTACACATTCTTTCTCGCTGTTTGTAGCTTCCTCAGTCTCACTGTCTTCTTTTTCTAAGTCCAAATCTTCCACGTTTTCTGCTGTTTTCATTGCCTTCTGGACTTCTCTGCCTTCACAGTAGTCCTCCTCTTTTTCCCTACTCTTACGTCCATATTTTGCAAGACCATTACTGCTTTCCTCAGATGAAGATGATGACATAGTTACAGCTATTTGTTTTAAAAATTGATCCTTTTTTTTAAAAACCCTTTGCTTGTCACTACTTTCTTTTCCTCTGATGCATATTCTTTCACATTTATCAGATTTTTCAACAACATCCTCTATTTTGTTTCGACCTTCTACTGCTTCTTGACTTCTTTGCTTTTTAACAGGATTGTATTTTTGTACAATTAATGAATCAGTCTTGGGCCTGGATGCAGAAGGAAGTACATCTATTTTAAGGGATTGCTTTGATTTAACAGCTTTTGACTTTTTATTGGAAGAATTTGTTTTTTCAGTCAGAACTTGTTTTTCAGCAGGAAGATTATAAGGTACCTCCTCTCTGACAAATTCAGGATTTTCCACATATTCTTTTTCCCTTTTCACTAATCTGCATTTGTCCCTAGTAATTTGTTGAACATCACTTTTGAAAGTACTAACACTTTGTACATTCTCAGATTTACCTTTCATTGTATTTTTTTTGGCCACAGGCTTCCCTACAAAGGCACTACTTTTTTCTAAATCTTGTCCCGGTGATTCTGAAAGTGAAGACAGCTTTTGTAAAGAGCCAGAGTCTAATTTTGAGCCCTCCTTCATGAAATCAGAATCCTTGTTTTTCAGCCCACCCTTACCATCTCTTTTCAGTTTCACATTTTTTTTGTTCTTCTATTCCACATGAGAAGCAGAAAATTAAAGAGAAAGAAGGAAAGCATTAAGAACAAATGACAGCAAAAGAAAAAGGTTACAAAAACATCTGAACAAGAAAAGAAGCAATTTGTATGAGAGGTCTGAAAGACAGCATAAAAGGTAGAGTCTTTCACATGAAATGAATTTACAAATGCACATATTAGAAGAAGGAAACATTCTGTTGATAAATGTACTACTACTCCTTTTTCACTATCCAAGCACACAAAGTGAATGCAAGAAGAACTGTGCAGCCAGTATCTGTCCCATAAGCAAGAGCACATGCAATGTGTGAGGCTGTATGAATGGAAGGAAAGAACTGCAGTTCTCTTACACCTTCCTCCATCTTTCCCCTTAGGAAATCATCTGATGCACTCACTGTTATGCTTTTTCTAAGAAGTCTGAAAATCTGTTGTCTTTCTGCTTTAAATTTTACACTTATTAAACAAATTCTGTAGAATATTTTTTAAAATATAAAATTATAATGAAATATACCAAAATGCTGAAATGCTGGGATCACTTTAGGAGTGAAATAGAAAAATAATACAAAAGTATTTTAATTTCATAATTAAAAACAGTATTATTGCTCCTTTATATATACTCCATGGTGAATTTCTGTAAATAAAATATTTACTTACATTGTGTCCCAAAAGTCAATTAAAATATTTCAATATCAACAAACCAGTAGAAATGTGTGTTACCAGCATAAGTTACAAAGTATATATGATAGTCTTTTGTTCTTTAAACTGGTGAAGTATTATATGCTCTCATCTCCAGCTATGCTGGCTATGGGGAGTTCTATGTGCATGCACAAACTCTCTCTGACTTCCGTCAGCTTCTTAGAATTTTACCTCGAGGATAATGAGAAAATTAGCAGGAGGAGGCCTATAAAATTTGCTTAGCTTTTTTAAAACTCAAAGCAAAACAATGAAGTACAAGGATAATAAAGAATTATAGAACATTTAAACATCAGTATTAATTATACATGTGTGTGTGTATATATATAATTAGTTACAGTACCTTTTGTTTCTGGAGTGGTGATAACTGTAAGGACTGGTCACTGGGATTCAATTTCATTGCATGTGTCTGCAAAGAATAAGATCTGTATTAAAAAAAAATAAATATAACTAGTAGTGAAAGCAGCATCAAAGCCCAGTTCTACCAAACAGAGCTATTATAAGTTATATGAACATTTTAATACCATTGCACAGTCAGGTTGAGACAAATCTTTATGATCACTCGACTCACCTATTTCACTTCCACTCCCTCTAAACTGTCTGCAGAGACTGAAAGGTACGTGCCCTCTCTTACAGCCCGCAAGCGCATTTTAGATCCACCTTCCACTCACCGTGAAGCTGTGGCTACAAATGTTAACACCCTACTCCCTTAGCATCACACCCTTCAACTTAACATTCAGTTTGATACCACAGCCTTGAAAGAACATTATCAAGGAAACGTTATACAGCCAAAATTTTCATTGGAATCTAATGCCTTTATCTCTTCTACATAAAACAAAAAAAAAAGAAAAGGCAAGGCAATGTAGAATACTACGAGTTTGGCAAGTATAGTCAGATTTTGGTTATTCCTTCCCTTATACTTGAAATAACAAGATAATGTTCTCTGCTGGTGTTTGTTAACTGCTTATGGTTTAACCACCATATTCTTTTTCAACACAGTGAGCAAGGACAGCTCTGGTTTCTGACTCCCAAGAATATGTATCATCAATATGATATTAAAGGTTTTTCCTCCTCTTGTCACACTTGTCAATAAGATGTATGTTGCCACAGTTTAGAAAAATTGAAACAACTATGCTGTAACAGATTACTCTCATTCAGATTCAAGAAGAGCAATCATTTTTCTTTGTATTTTGACAAGTCTGCCTGACAGACTTTTTTGAAATTTACTGTTTCATTGTGACAAATGTTTTAAAATTGATTCACAATGGGTACAAAAAAAAAAGGAGAAGGAAGTCTAGCACAAAAAGTGTGCAATATATTATAAATAATGCCTCAATAAATTAATGAAGGCCATGTTGTGCATCATATCTAAAACAATTTTTTTCCTTGTATATGAAAACAAAGTTTTATAACTGTTAAATAAATGGTATGGACAAACAGATTGTTAAATTACTAAGTACTGTTAAGTACAAACAAGTAATAATTCCTGTAAAATGTGCAATCCCTCCAGCATAACTGACAACATATCCTGAGCTGAGTCCACAGTGAGTTGCTCATTTGTTTCCATTCCACTGAAGTTAAAAAAAGACAAAAACCAACTCTCTTTCCAGTGCACTGCGTTAAGGCCAGGACATTGACCTATCTGCTGAGAGAGAGAACAAAATGTTTTGAAAAGGTGCACAAGTGACATGGTGAACATATTTTTTAAATAAAAGAAAAACAGAGGAACTTGCTTGGGGATCACCAAAAAATCAAAATGTCTGCATTTTGGTCTTCCCTTTAAATGATCGACCTGTACTAAAAAAGCTCTTCTAGGAACAGGAAAAGACAGGTCTCCGCTTCATTTCCTGAAGTTCTCTCTCTTGGAAATCATCAAGATGAGGAAGGTCAGAGATAGAGATGACGATGTAGTATCCTTTCCCTTCTGATATTTTCATATATATATGCTAAAGCATGCAGAGGGGCTGTGCTACTTGGACTGTTTCAATCTCATACTACGTTACTTGGAAAATGTAAACAAACTTTAGCACTGGATAATGATGACATGAAATGCATGCTCATTTAACAGTACGTCAGTATTTCTTGATGCCACATACGATGTTCTTGGCTAGCCAGGAGTTCTGTACTAGAACTTGAAACATGGTTTAGCTGCTTTGTTCTTCCCCTCCATAAAAATGATTGAATCACAGATTTATTAGTGGAATATATTACCATATTTAGGATGTCACTTGTATCTCCAAGGTTTCTGTCATTATTTTCATCATCTGAATCTTCTTCTGCAGAGCCTTCACCAGGTTTATCTTTCTGATGATTCTTTTCTTTAAGGTAAAATACGGGAAGGTAAACAAATACCATAGGAAAAAGCAATATATAGCAAACAGAACACTCCACTCTTGTAAAACAGATTATCTCTATTTTGCTGACATAGTAGTGAAGTCCTGAGAGTCCTCATTCCCCCAGCCTAAGACACAGCAGAAACACTTCCACCCCCTTTTCATCAGCATTAACAAGCTGAGCAATCTGACCTTAGTGCACTGTAGATCTCTGACCATTTTTGCAGGTTTTCAAAGCATAAATATTACATGGAGCAAAACTTCTTTTGGATAATATCTTTAATAATAGTGTACCAATTAGACTAAATTAGCTGCAGTCATATTATCTACATTGCACATTATCTGTGTAATGGATGGAGAGACAGTGAGTTTAACTTCAATGCAGCATCATTAAAATGTACCTACATCATTTTCAGGTTCACATCACGTTCATCAGGTATATGACTACTTTCATATGGCACAAAACCTGAGGTTTTAGGCCTCAGAAGACTCCAAAGGCAATTGAAATTTCACTGCATTGCCTTCCTGGAACCAGAAATGCTAATGGACATGCTGGCAGCTTTACAAATAATCATCTTAATTCTAACTGAATTAATTACTTTCAAATTGGATTTAACTGTCAAATAAATCTGAGCTAACTTTTACACAGATCACTGCATTTTGTACTCTTCAGCATTGCTCTGCCCAGGAAATCACTCATGCTCAGGAACCCAGATGAAGTCCAGAACTGCTCTAGAGAAACTGTGCAAACGTCCAGCACTGTATCAGTATCATTTTTATCCAGGCTTCTGCATTAGCTGGAATATTGCAAATCCTTGTTATCTTAGATAACAGAGTGAAGAGTACTTTTGCATTTCCAAGTGAAGAAGAAAGTTCCTATAAGAATTAGTAGAGCTCTTTTCTTATCCAAGGTCTGTTGTAGGCCTGTCTCTTTATGACTGTTCCTAATCAACATTTTTTCTGTAATTCTCTTTTTTTGTGAAAATGGAGAAAGTGGTTACTAATCTTATGGTATTTTTGTGAAGTCATATTTCTACAGGCTCGAGGAACCTCTGGTACAATTCAGAAGTTGTTTTTCTTTTACTCAACCCTCCTCTAAATATTTAAGCCTGTTTTCCAAACATGAACCAAATGTGAGGCAATTTCTCGTACACGCTTCTCAACTTTCACGTCTGTATTCTGCTAGACCTTCTTGAGGTAAGACTGAACTTAAACCTTCTTTTATGTTCAAACTGAGCATTTGTTTATGAACGATCAGAGCCAAATTACATAATTCTCAGAAAACAGCAACAAAATGTGGGGACACTTCACCTTTTTCATGGTGTCTATCCTTCATAGGTTCAGCTTTAGGAAGACTTCTTGCAGAAAAACAAAGTGGGCTAGTGTTGCTTGTCACAGGCAATGAAGATCTTAGGAAGCCTTCTCCCAGTGGAGGTAGGGTTCGCGCCATTCGAATAAACTGTTCTGGTGACTTTTCCTTTAGAAGATTAAGAACAAAATATTGAGAATAAGAGTAGAAGAATAAATTGCAAGCAACCTCTCATACTTAACAGTGGCACTTTCCTTTAGCTGATGATACAGTGTTGTAACACTGTATGCAAAGCATAAAAAAAATTTCTTGAATATTTTAATAATTTATACAAAATGGAAAGATACAGTGGGATATTTTAGGTAGTTTCTACACAATAATCTCAAGCAGTCTTAAAATATAGACAAAGGAGTGAGTCCAGAGAAGGGCCACGAAGCTGATCAGAGGGCTGGAGCACCTCTCCTGTGAGGACAGGCTGAGAGAGCTGGGGTTGTTCAGCCTGGAGAAGAGAAGGCTCCGGGGGAGACCTTACAGCAGCCTTCCAGTACCTGAAGGGGCCTACAGGAAAGCTGGAGAGGGACTGGTTACAAGGGCATGGAGTGATAGGACAAGGGGCAATGGCCTTAACCTGAAAGAGTGGAGATTTAGATTAGATATCAGGAAGAAATTCTTCCCTGTGAGGGTGGTGAGGCACTGGCACAGGTTGCCCAGAGAACTTGTGGATGCCCCATCCCTGGAAGTGTTCAAGGCCAGGTTGGATGGGGCTTTGGGCAACCTGGTCTAGTGGAGGGTGTCCCTGCCCATAGCAGGGGGTTAGAACTACATGGTCTTTAAGGTCCCTTCCAACCCAAACTGTTCTATGATTCTAAGATTCTATGATAAAAAGAATTTTGATTTTTATTTAAAATGAAAATACTAGTTCCTCAAATAACATTGAGTTACTTAATCCACAGCATCAATATATTTTTACAAAATAAACGTGGTTTTGTGGTACAGTTAGTTTTCAGACAGATAAGTGAAATGATCCAACTCATTGTGTTGCTAAAGAAATCACATGGAATGTGTAGTGGAGATAAAGGGGAAGAAACTACTATTTTTAGTAGCTACAGGGTCTTAGGATCATTTTAAGCTGATTGTGAAACTTTCCCCTTTGACATTTTATAAACTGTGAACTTGTTTAATCTACTGAAGGACTCAAAGGGAACACCGTAGAGTCAGGTTCTTTCTCTTAATATTTCTAATATATTTTTAAAGATAAAAGGAACATTTAAGAATTAAAAAAATACAAAACCAATTTGAGTCTTTCTCATAGAAATAAGCAAGTAAAATACCTATCTTTTACCTCCATCAATTTTGCGACCAGATTAGACATTCATTCTTCTTTTTTAATACATTAAAACAAAAGACACATTTTAAGGAGATATATTTATCTGCTGGGTATATGCTTTGATTTTAGTTTAAAAAGTTATGTTGTTTCCTAAAACAAGTATGGCAACTCTAAACAGCTCTGAATTTACCCTCTCTCGACGTCGCATGCGTGCAGATGTTAGTTGTAAGGTGTTTGTTAGTAGTGAGTCTCCACTCATTTTAGAGATAGTAGTAGTCAAACGGCTCTCATATAAATCTTCTAAGACTATTTCTTCAGATCCTTTAGGTCTTGGAGCAGCAAAAACTAGCATGTGACAACCACCACAAGCAACCTATGGCACCAAAAAAAGGTCTGCTTATTTCATTTGTAAATATCAATACAAGGATCTGATTTTCTTACAAGCATCTCTAGGGACTTAGATTATAAGAAAAACATAATAAAAGAGTCATTAAATTGCTTCAAATTTAGCTCCTAATGACAACAGCAAGATAAAAATACATAATTACAATTATTAATGACTAGTGATCTATGTTCATTTCTGCTTACTTAAATACAACATACTTGAACAGAACAAAAGATAGCTCTATCAAATTATTGATACAGAAGAAAGCAAAGATATGTCCCACTGATTTTGAAGGGACTGGAGCTAATTATTTTGATGCAAGTCAAAATGTGGGCAATATTGATAACTTCAGTGATAAAAAACCTAGATATTTTATCGCAAAATCCACAAAATGTAATGCAAAGTCCTACACCCACCAATAGACAAAGTATAATTGCATAAAGATCAGAGGTTTCACTTTCTAAAAAGTTTAAATCCATTACCACTTCTGCTAAAACTTCCTGAAACTCTAAATCCAGTAAACAAACAGAAATGAGCCACAGACTTTTGTCCCAAATTTTGCTCAATCCTGAGTCATGTTTGCATTTTTGATGCTGGCAATTTGTGGTATTTATTTCTTAAACACCTCAGGAAATATATGAAAACAATGACCTTAAAAGAAAACAGTATTTCTCCATTCTCATCCCATTTGGATTCAAAATGGCAAGTCCTCAAATTTTCTTAAGATTTAACAAATATCCCACTGTACAAATAGTAGTTAAAATTAAAAAGATGTCACTCTGGTGTTTTCAGAACAGATATTAGTTTCTCCCCTACTGCCAACAATCTAAGAGCAACAAATATTTAATTTTATAGGCTACTATCAGCTCTAAGGACCAAAACACTATAGCATAACACTACTGAATAAAGCCCTAAAAAGCAGTCTATATGTGTAGTCCAAGTCAAGTACATTCCAAACTAAATGAACAGCGTGATAAGTAAATATAATTTCCTTTTTCTTTCAATTTGTCTTGCCCACTAATTAAATGTTGTAGAAAAAAAAAATTCTATAATGAGATTTCAACTCTCATTAATAACATGTTTCATAAAAATATAAACATTTTGATGTCTAAGAAGGATGAACAAAAGTTTTACCAAAAGGACCGTGAACCTCAAGAAATTATAACACAGAGTGGGATCAAACTGATTTGTAAAATTCTCTTCTCCAAGTCCTAACTTGCCATGTCGCCCATCTCCAAAAGTAAACATGAGTCCATTCTCTGTATATAGAAAAAAAAGGAAGGATGTTATTAATAACAAAGATTCAGTACAAAAACAGGACAAAACCATTACAAACAAAGTAACAGGCCCTGCAAGTAAGGAATATTTTAATTTATGAGCAATATTATAATTTATAAGCAATATATTGAGGATGACCGAGCACTGGGACAGGCTGCCCAGAGAGGCTGTGGAGTCTCCTTCTCTGGAGAGATTCAAAACCCACCTGGACGTGATCCTGTGCAACCTGCTCTAGGTGATCCTGCTCTAGCAGGGGGGTTGGACTAGCTGATCTCCAGAGGTCCCTTCCAACTCCTACCATTCTGTGATTCTGTGATTTCTCTTTCAAAAGCAAAAGCTGAACAATTATTTTCAGATTTTCAACTGGTGAATAAGATCAAAAAGTATGTATTTTTTTCAGACAAAATACTGCTGGAGATTAGAGTTAGTCTAGACAATTTCGGGAAAAAAAAAACAACCAACAAAAAAACCCACTAAGATTGAAACTGCATAGCAAAACAAAGGCTTCTAAACAAGAATACTTGTTAGCACAGCATGATTATTTTACAATATAATAGTCACTGGAAGTGCGTTTCAGAATTTTTCACTTACATACCTGCAATTACAGCAGTATGATTTTCCCCACAGGTAATGTTACATATTTTATGCCTCCTCAAGTGTTTCACAGACTTTGGTACTGAAGTTTCAAAAATAAAAGTACCATGTCCCAGCTGCCCATACTGTCCAAGTCCAAAAGTATATACATCTGTCTCTGAAAATGTACAGGTAAAGTTAAAACAAATACACTGATATATATATTATAACCTGTTTTCTATTAGCCAAGTGAAAATCAAATGACATCAGCATCAAAAAGTAATGTTTTATCAATTAAAAAATGTACCAACTAATCAATTAAATGTATCAATTAATAACAAAATAAAACAAAATAAAAAACAGGTAATGAAGCACTAAAACCTATACAGAGAAGAATTTTGAATGGTCCAATATGCAATGTGTTTTTTAACATAACTGCAAAATAATCCACTGATCACATGTACACAAAATATCTGCTAACAAAATTTTATGGGAATTTATATACAGCAATTAATTCCAGACCACAATGTTTACATATCTGTGCATTTTTATGTATGATAGTCTCATCTTAATTTCTGGTGACCTGCATGTACAGTGTATGACCCTAAATTTAATAAACCAGGCCTCTTTAAACCAATACTAATTTGTAAGAAGAGACTGGAACAATAACAGAATAGGTTTCAGTATTCTGTTCAGCTACCAAATCAGCCCTGCATTAAATACAGAGAACACTATAATTGTGTTATCTTGTGACAGAATAATCATCTTTCCACATTTACATTTTGTCAATTTAATGGATTGTCTGTGCCAGGAAAAAGAATGAGAGCTTCTCCAAAGCAATAAAGATTCTTGGTGTGTCCATCCCTGGCACTCCATCACAACAGGGGAAGACTACGAAGCTTGGAAATCTTGATGAGATCATGCTTGAAAAGGGAAATTCAAAGACTAAGTGTTTTTTTGGGAAGAGGAGAAGTTTTCCTGGAATTTTATTCCCTGTCCTTCTTCCTTCTGCATGCAGGCAACAAAGGAAAAGCTAGAGAAGTACCAGTTAAAACTTGAAAGATTGTTATGAAACCCTGTGAAAGATTGAGAAGGACAAAAAATATTCTATGTCAAGCAAAAAGAACTGAGACTGGGAGCAATATATCATTACATCACTGTCATGAACATGGTGCAGGGAGCGTGCCTGCTCCTGCTGCACAGATGCCATCCGGTCAAAAATCTCACCACCTTCTAAAGCAAGAGAGGAATGGGTATCCACAGCCAAACGTGTGGAACAACAATTGATGGAGAATCTTTGCTTTTTGAGCACTTCTTTGTGTCAAGGAAACAAGGTCACTAGAATAGCAAAGTAAGTTTCAGTGCCACAAAAGTAGTTTATACTGTGTGACCAAATTCTCGAGCAGCCACAAACTGGAGAAATATTAAAACCAAATTCTACTACCATTCTCCCAAACTAATCCTGCACTACTGTTAGGGAAAGAGAAAGCAGAGAACAGACCAGAGTCCATATTACTGCCACAGTACACTTACTAACTTATATTGAACTTTCTGATTTCAGAACCATGATGAAATACTGTAACGCTACGTATGGCAATGTTCTTTCTAGGAAAGGGTTTCCCTTTCTACCCCTTTTAAATTGTTCCATATTAACATGTCATGAATTCACACCATAAAAAACCCCCAATCGTCTCACACTTTTTCAGATTGTAGATAAAAAAATTGAGTGAAGCTGGGTTTTTTTACTAAAATGTAATAGTAAAGCTCCCTCTGCTGGAAATTTCAGTGAAAGAAAGCAGCATTTCTGTAACATTTAGAGTTTCTGCATAAGAATCAAGGAACTACTCCTGAAGACAGGAACTTTCTCTAAGAGAACCAAAGTCTCATTTTCATTTTAATAAATGGCTTTCTCAGGAGGGCTTATTCCATAAATTCTCTTTGGAAGTGCTACAATATTTGTCTTAACATTTATTTGGAAACTGGCAGATCTTGTACTTTTCAAATTATATGGCCATATCTGATTAACATAAATATTTTGAGTGAGTTTTTTCACATTATCTTTAATCCTAGCTTGGAACGTGCAATGCCCTTTGCATTCATGTTTAGAGGTAGATGTTCTCAAATGCTAACTTTAAAAGTATGGGGAACTATTGTCTTTCCTCTGTTTCTACTGACAATGAGGAGAAGGGGCCAATCCAAAACCAGGTTAGAGTCCCTGTATAAGATGAATGATTTCTTTTACTGACCCTGTAGACCAGGGGCACCTAAATTTTGCTCCTCCTGCTTACTGGTCAATTATCAAGGCACAGGAAGAAAATTTGCACCTTTCTTAAATGATTCACCACTCTGGTGCAGAAGTGAGGCCCTCACCTCAGGAATAATCTCATTTACCAGAAATGAAGTATTTCCTCCAACCTGTGTTTACAAATACATGGAAAGAGAAGTCTATGGCAAAGCAACTTCATCATTAGTGATAAATGGCAGAGGTGAATTTCATTGTTCTGAACTTTGAATTTGCCTACAGCATGAATCCAAAAGGGGACACTGCCTCACTATCACCTTCTTCCGACTGTCCTCAGTCCCAGTAAGGATATGGTTGGATGAAGTAAATGAAACGCACTGCCAGTAAACGGGTAGATGCTCTCTCTTTAGTTCCCACTCGCAGTGTCTGCTGTCTACCCAGCTACATGCTGAGCCAGCTCAGCTCAGCAAGCCAGGTTTGGGGGGTTTTTTTGCTGATATAGTTTCCTGTGGAATGGTCAAGACAGCACCAGAGTGGTACAAGGGGAGAGGAAAGACATATGGCCAGAGCAGCACGAGGGAAGCAGCACTACCTCCAATGCATCAGTGGATCAGGAAGAAGGCTCAGCCATGTTAACAGCACCCAGAGGAAACTGAACAAAAGCCCTGCCTTGGCTTCGAGGAGGGAACAGCAGCCCATGAGAAGGGGCCTTGAAGGATGAAGAGAAATGGTTTCAGAGCTTGCACAGAAGCCAAGTGACCTCCAGCACTTGAGTGCTGGGATTGCTTCCTATTTACTTCCTACATTTTCTTTTTTGGATGGACAGGCATATTTCCTTGTAACTGTCTATCTTCCACCTTTGCAGGCATCTTCTGGAATATATAACAGCTCTTTAACCTCCAGAACCATTGTCATTATAAATAAAATAGTCCTAGGCAAAAATCTGTATACCTTTCAGATTTTTTTTCACACATGCTATTTGCTGAAAGAACTGAGGTAACTACAAGTGTGTTTTTAAGATTCATGCATTCCTTGCTATGTATTTAAGGCTGTAGACAAAGTTAAAAATCCACAGAAGAAAATCAGAAACAGACAGGTATGCTTACATCTCTCCACACAGATTAATCTCCCTTGAACATCATTATAATAATAATAATTATTATTACTACTACTACGACTATTATGTCAATGGGCTATTCATTCTTACTATAGCTTTATTTTTAAACAGTTTATGCTGAAAAATGTTACTGTAAAAATAAGCTGTCGATACAACACTCAGTTTTACCAGAGCTAGTAATTGGATTTGGGGATTTCAGTATAAATAGTATACAGACTGAAGAATTCGGAAGGCAGAGCCACCCTGCAGGAAGACCTGGATAGGCTGGAAGGGTCAGCTAACAAGAACCTTACGAAGTTCAGCAAGGACAAGTGTAAGGTCTTGCACCTGGGAAAACATAATCCAGGAGTGCAGCACAGACTGGGATCTACCTGGCTGGGGAGCAGCTCTGTGGAGAGAGACGTGGGGGTCCCAGGGGACAAGCAGCTCAATGTGAGTTAACAGAGTGCTGCTGCTGCAGCAAAGAAAGCCAACAGGATGCTAGGTTACATCAACAAGGACATCACCAGCAGAGATAAAGAAGTCATTATCCCACTCTACTCAGCACTTGCCAGGCCACACTTGGAATACTGTGTCCCCGCTACGCAAAAAAGACATGAACAGGCTGAAGAGGGTCCAGAGAAGGGCCACAGAAACGATCAAAGGACTGGGAAGCCTGCCATATGAGGAAAGGCTGAGAGAACTGGGTTCGTTCAGCCTTGAGAAAAGGCGGCTATGGAGAGACCTCATCATCATGTTCCAGTACTTAAAGGGTGGCTACAAAGAAGACAGAGACTCCCTTCTTACAAGGAGTCACATGGAAAAGATGAGGGGTAATGAGTGCAAGTTACTTCTGGGGAGATTCCAACTGACACAAGAGGAAAATTTTTCACAATGAGAACCAATTGCTGTTGGAATGATCTCCCCAGGGAAGTGGTGGACTCCCCAATATTGGACCCAGGGTGCTGGGCCATCTTGTCTATACAGTGCTTTTGTCTAGATGGAGCTTTTGCCAAGAAAGGTTGGACCAGATAATCCTTGAGGTCCCTTCCAACCTGGTATTCTATGATTCTAAGAAGAATGGTTTGAAAAATCTAGATAATTCTATATGGTTTGAACAGTCAGTTCTTTCATGAAAAGGCAGAGCTTTTTCATCCTTTTCATTCTCTGTCAAAAGGGTATCTTGACTTTCTTTTCTTTTTAAAAGACCTTGAGACAGAAGATGAAAAATCCAACATTTTACATACTAACGCACTTATGTGCTGTATTTTTATGTCAAACGATTTATTCTTGAAGGACTGCTTCACTTTTTCCTTTTGAAGTGATATCTTTGCTTTCCTTCCCTTCAAAGAATAAAAGGAGGTAATACCTCTCCTATGAAGACAGGCTGAGAGAGTTGGGGTTGTTCAGCCTGGAGAAGAGAAGGCTCAAGGGAGACCTTATAGTATTCTATGATTCTATGATCCTTTTATAGAGAGGATTATTCCCAGAGGATCTGTCACCATCTGAAAAAATGGAAGTTATTAAGGCTACTCCCAATCATCTCTTTCATCTCCAATTTTTAGATTCACTAGTTATTGTTATTCTACTTTTTTAAAAGCGTTATTGAAAAAGTACACAAATTGGGATTGTTGTGTTCTCATGCTTCTTTTGAAAGTGGTGATACCAATAGCTTTCATTTTCAGTAGGAAGCATTTGCAAGTATTGTGGGTAGTGGATGCATTTTTTTTAGTCTCTGAGAGAAGTCACCTGGGATGAGGGTATGACCTTCTTGAACTGGCTGATCGACTGTCATGAAATGAATAGATTTGTGCTGCTACAGTGAGAGAAAGCTTTTGCATGATAGAACTTTTAACTTCAATTCTGTTTATTCTCTAGAACAACTGCAAATATTAAAGGCAGAAGTAACAATAAGACTTTTAAAGAAGATGATTTCCAATACCATATTCAACATTTCTAAAACTTTGTATCTTTAAAAAATTTTTTTCCTAATCATTGCTCTGAACATTTTTTTTTTTTTCTCTGGGGAAAAAAATTAGTTTCCCATTTTGGAGTTTCAGAGAAAAAAAATGAATTATTTTAATATGCACTTTCTACCATTTACTCTGATACTTGCTGGAGAGATTCCAAGCAGTAGTTTGATTTAATAACCCAGATAACAGTGGTTCTTACCATACAAAATTGCCAATAGAATAGATAAGACAGTCATAAAAAAGAAATCAAATGAAATGCTTTGGAATAGACTAATTATGTATGAGAGTCAGGAAGAAACTTGCCTCGTACTCAGTAAGATAACTGGATTATGCTTTCTTCTAATTTGATAAACCCTAAGTAGAACTGATGACAAGAAATGAGCCAAGATGTGCAACAGCTTTTCCATACGACATTTTCTCCTATCCTGTTCCTATGTTAAATGAGATAGATGAAACAGGGGAATATACAAGTCAGACACTCACTTCGTATTTTTTAAGACTGAAATGACACACACTGAAAAACTGGAAAGACCCTGAAAAGATAAAAACCGCATCAGTATATATTGTGTTACTAAAGCCAAACAGCACCCACTTTCATGGAAGACAATCAAATTCAGAGCTTCTTCAAAATTGTACTATGTTCTTAATTTAGGTAAAGGGCGTAAAAGTGGTATAAATATTTCTGCTCCTCTTTAAAGATATATCCCTCATCAGAATTCTTAATTTGCGGTCATGCTACTTCATTTCAAGATGCAATATACACTTCAGTACTGATTTCAAGTTAAGTTTCTGGTGCAAAGCCTATAATGCATATACACTACGCTCACTTTTTAAATGATTACAGTGTCAAAATCTATCTCTTTTCCCATTTTTCCCCCAAGTATTTTCCCCAAATTTTGTTTTCAGTCAGAAAAATTTCTGTATGTCAGCACTCCTGATGAAGTATCTTTCACTTGAGACAGTATTTCCATTATCCTCTACTCTTTTGTTCAAAGTGTCTTAGGCACAAGTTTGTGCCTGTAGCCTTTTTAATAACACATGAATTACATTAAAAAACATCTATCTGACCTTTCACTCTCATCACAACAACTATTATTCTTTAGGAAAATTTATTTTGTTGGAGAATATTAGTTTCCTCTTCTCTTGGCTCAACTGGATCTTCTAGTACTCAGCATTTTGACCATTGACTGCCAGCTAATCTAGCACTGAATTTCTTATTTGCCTTCTACTACAAAATCTATCTCCATAGGCAAGTAAATCTTACGTACTAAGGCACTGGCTTACTATGGTGTTTTCTTCACTGTATTTGTTTTTTGGCCTTTATATTTTGCCTCTTTGTTCTGTCTCTTGTAAAGATTTCACTATAATGCTGATGTTATCCAGGTCTACATCTTCCTACTAAATCTCTGCAACAGTCATTTGTTATAAGAAAATTTTATCACATGAAATACCATTAAAAGAAAATATCTATTGGTTGACTTCAGATTTATGGTGAAAAAAATAATCAATAATGATAATCAAATTCTTTCTGCAGAAATTAACTTTATAACCCATTAAAAAGTGCTACTATTTATACATTTGCTGACCCCAAATTTATGGTAATTCTTTTCCTAATAATGATAATCTGATTTCATGTAAAGAAATTTATTTTATCACCTAGAATATTGCCAGGGTAAGACTGTATGTTGGTGGAAGAAGAGAGACAAAGGCATTGAAACGTAGACAAATGTTTGCATTATTTCCTGGATTGGCTACTGTTATTTCCACCTCATAGTTTTCCCAAAGGAGTTTTAACCTACCCAGAATCTTGCAGCTTGATTCATCATTACACATAACCTTTCCCAGCACATCGTTTCCACCTTCACTGTCTCCAGTGGCTTGCAGTACAATACCACATCATATTACTTACAATTTCAGTTAGATTTTCAATTTATAATTTAGAAAAACCTTGAAGGCACTCCACCAGATTGACAAGAGATGACTTTAGCATTTTCAAAATACAGGATTTAAGGACTGATATCTATACATACTTTTTTTTTTTTTTACAGTTTTTGCATTTTGGTAGGAGATTAATTACATGCATATTATACAACTGTGGAATTCATTACAAGCCAAAGCTGATATTTTTTAAATCTGTGGGCAAAGTCAAACTCCCCTTTCCTGCTTCTATACCACTATAGTTCGGGACAGGACTTGTGGAAATAAATAGCTAGCAACGCTTTGCATACATCTCTTTGAAAAGCTAATTTACCATTGGGACACAACTATTTAATAGTACAATAATATACAACATATTTCATCTTCCAAGTACTATACATACAACCCTGCAGACTAATATATAACAGTTGTATTTGCTGATTTTTATAACTTGTACGATAAGTTGAATGTCTGTATCTGTAATAGTTTTATACATATGTTAAAGATTCTACTCAAAGTCACAGGAAAATTCTGTATCACAAAAGAGGTATTTAATCCATTTAGACATCTAGTAGATTGTGCATCTCCATCACTATTAACAGCTACTTGAAAAGTGACTTCCTAAATACCTTCCCAAATATTCAGGGTCATTTAAATTTACTACAGAATGGAAGCTTTCCTCTAAAATTTCCCCACCCGCACTCCCCAATACCACTTTCGAGCACCTCAGAGGAAAGAAACATCGATCATCAGTGTTGCACTGGGAGGCGCTAGCTTGTTACAATCCCAGTAAGGAAGGCACTCAGACTCTGTCAAGTATTTCTTAAAATGCTATTTATTGGAGCTAAGACTATAAAGAAAAAGAAGATAGCACCAATAATCTTACATCCCTTCAGATGCTGGGAATACTGAGCTGAGTGGAATTGAAGAGGCCTCCAGCCAGGCACAGCATGCTACGCAGATCCCATCCGTGGAAGGTTACCCCATTTTGGTCATTGGAGCTCTTATAGGATTTTCTTACAGGCAAAGCATATCTATTCATCATTGATGCTGTCAAATAAACAGGACATTCACATGGGAACTTGCTGCTGAAATTTTAGACAAAGGCAAGGACACGTGGGTGGTGTAACCACTGGTACCAAGCAGGAGCTGCCTGCGAGTTCCTCTGTTACAATGAGCTGGCAAAGTGTATCCTGCAGCAAAGGGCGATGCACAGCACAAGCCTGAATGTCAAACGATACACACAGCACAGCACGGTGCAGCCATGCACTTCGGTTAACTGTTACGTGGATGTCTACCTCCTTGATGTACAATAGCCTTCCAGTTAGGATCACTACAGCATCTGTCATTTCAGTGGGATGTAAATTCTTAGTTTACTGATTAAGTAACAGGGCTGTAAAAAAAGCCAGTTAAATCGCATACCTGTCAGCACCACTGTGTGTTCTCCACCACAAGCAACCTTATTAACCTTTTCCATAATTCCCAGTACAGGTTGTGGGACTCTATTGTTCTTCAGCTGTTCAGGCAATAATCCCAGTTTCCCATTCTCAGGTTCTCCAAAAGTATAGAGCTCACCATCTCCTGTGAAAATACAGAACAGAGCAGGATTTCCAGCATGCACTCAGAAGCAAAGCTGCATTGTCATGACTGCTGCAGACACAAATCAGTAAGATAGAAAAGTGTATGAACATTACAGGATAATTGCACATATTTGTATAATGTTCACACAGCGGTGCAAAGCAGTCTGCTTTGATGGGACAAGAAGGGGCTAAATTTTAGCCCCTCTCCAAGATAAGAACTGCAAAAGTTACCCTGCAAGGAATCTGGCCAAGGGAAAAATAAAACCATATACATCCTGCTTCTGAGAGATTATAATTCCCTCTGTAATTTGTATTTATGTCAAATGAAGTTACTTGTAAGAATCTCAATTAAATCATTTTGCATGTAATTTTGATGGAAAAATCCATACTTTCTTTTGTAAGATATAGAGAGAAAAAGAAAAAAGCAGAGTAAATGACATGAAACTGTGTGTGATCTGGACAGCAAGAAGAGCGCTATATATCCAACAACAGGAATACAGCAGTGGTTCCACAGCAAGAACTCCACCAGAATTAAGTTAAAAAAAAATTTGGGTAATTCATTTTACTTTGAAGTTTCCTTTATTTTATCGTTTCCAATCATTCCCTTTGCTTTTTTTCACTGCTATGTAACTCTGAATTACCATTCGAGACAGCATTCTGTATATCTTTCTACCACAGTTAAAAACGGAACATGTCAAACATATTTTCCATTGCTATATTTACAATTTATCTACATTTATCTTTTTCTTTTACATTTACCAACTTCTTTTACATTTACCTACATTTTACATTTATCTACTTTTTTTTTTTTTTTTAACAATTTATCTACACCTACATTTCTGATTCTCTGAGCTAAGGGGCCCCCAACTATGCTAATAGGTCAGAGTGAGGTTTAGGTAGAAAACATTTCCTTACTGCCAGGAAAGGTTCAAGTTAATAGCTGAATGTTCTCCACTCCTGAAAAGATTATCTGTGGAGTAGAGTCCTCACAGCAATTTGTGGCCCACAATCTGAATTTGAAATTACTTACAAAAAAATCACCATACACTATTATGTAAGAAAAAGTTTGGGTTTTAATCCCAGTTGGATAGAACAAAGCACAAGGATAAACAAAACTCTCACATGGAGCTAGTCCAAGATAAAGAAATGTTTATCCTAGTATAGGAGCTGTCTGCTCAAGGGAATTCAAAGGGAGAGCTACTGTTACATAATCAACATAATAACAAACCCCAGACCTATACTCCATTATTAAAGCTCAGTTATCAGGAGCACCCATCTACAATGTTTTTGGAAACACGCAGATTTGTACTTCAGTACAAAATGTACTTTTACTTTCAGAGGGATACACTCAGTGTTTTCAGAGGGCTACATTTAATGTTCACAAATTTACTTTTACAGCATTTAGAGGCATTACTATTGCATGATGCACAAGTATCTGAGAGATTCTTATTCAAAAGTGATTAATTCCTTGCCAACATGAAAATTGGATTAACCTTAGAAATGCTGGTTTTCCCCACAGACAATGAAAACAGATGAACACAAAGAAAGTTTCAAAGCTGAAGCCTTATTTAGGTGTTCAGGACTGACCATTAGAGAATTCCATCCCCTTCTCCATTGAACATAGGCAGACCATAAGAAAACAAGCTTATTACTAGTTTTCTTTTAGTCTTTGTGAATATTCCCCCATTTGCATTGCTCCTACATGTGTTGCTTTTTCCTCGCACTTTGTCAGCCACAACTTCAAATTTGGGAATTTAAGGAGAATGGCAATGACAAAAAAAATAAGCCTAGACAGAAATAGGAAATATGGAAGAGCTAAAAGTAAACCTATGAATAAAAATGTAAAGTGGAAAAAATGAAGCTACATATGCATTCTAAAAAGCAAATGAGATTAGTCAAATTATTAAAAACAAGTTAATGAAAATTGAAGAATATGACTCAAAACTGAAATTTGTTAAAACTTGGGCATATCAAGTCAAGACAGGTAAGGAATTTTATCTTTTTGAATTTTTAATTCTGATGATGAGAAAGTCAAAACTGGTATCAGTAAGAAATGTGTCATTTTTATTGAATCTTCCCGAGCTTTACTCTGGCAATACGCTCATTTAAAATTTCCTTTTGCATGAATAAAAACTGAGCAAGAATTTCAGACTGCAAACCCACATTTTCATTTTGTGTAACTATGGGACAACTAAGTTAGTAATACATTTTCACTTAAGTCCTCTGTTAAATCCAATAGATAAATTAGATTCAAAATGTTTTTTCTGGAAAACTCTTTTGCCAGCAATATATATATTTATTTTTTTTTTCCTTTGTGGCACTTGGGTCTTGATTACTTTGTGCTAAAGAGTGACGACAGCAGTGGGTGCATAGAACAGAACAGCACAGACTGGTGTTGCCAGGATCCTCCATCAGAAGGGCTTTGATTCATTCTGAAAGCCCTTAAACTAGTATGTCTTTTAATAAAGCAGTGCTGCTCCTCCCATCCTCTTAGAGGAAGTAATTCAGGAGCAGTCATGCTCATCTGTGATGTATGTTACCTTTGGTATCAACGCTCTACAATAAGCAAAAAATCCCATCTAAATTATCATATATTTTCTTCAAAGAAAGCCTGAGAATAGGTTTTCAATTAATTTTAACTATAGGGAGAATCTGAAGTATGTCTCTTATTTTATGGTAAAGTTCAGGACTAAAAAAAAAAAAAAGAAAAAGAAATTATGCATTTTTTAAGATACCTCAGCTTCAAATTTATTTAAATGCATAAATTTATCAATTAACTTGAAAATTCTGAAAAAAAAAAGTATGACATACTCAAAGAGCAAAAACTGTAAAAAGGACTTTTTTTCATAAAAGCCGAATTCCTGCTTTAAGTGGAAAATGGGTCCTAAGCCTCAACATAAAGTTGCAACCCAGCACTTCCACCAAAGACTTAGAACCTAACTTTGATGGCACGGTATTTATTTGTAAAGCTTACAAGACCTAAGAAATTTAGCCTCCGCCTGAGTCAAAGAAACCTCAGACTATTTTATATGGTTTCTATATTTTCCAAGATCACTTCTGCCTCTCACAAGAGCACAGATTCTTCAAGTACCATGCTCCTGGGCCACTAAGGTTAGGAACTGGACTTACTATCTTTACTGAATGCTCTAACCGCACAGAGAGGCAATCAGGGAACGACAATACTACAGTCTTACTCAATGTCAACCTTCCTGCAGGGTTTCACAGGGCTCAGGCTATTAAGAGTAGCCACCCACAATCTATTCACAGAGCTACATTCTCTTCAGCAAGGCAATGAAACAGGAGAGCAGCTGTATTTCCCAACTATCATCATCAGAGGTGTAACCCTGTCCTTGTTTTTCCTATCATTCTGACATTTTCTTTCCTGCACACACAAACTACACCAATAATATTGTAACACTTCATTTACCTGCATGTATCTGTGCAGAAATACCTTTGTTGCATTCTTCTACACTTCTTTTCTAAGACGTGTTTTGCAGTCATTTCCATCTGTCTGTGTTTTTTAAGAAACAGCAAATGATCTCAGCTGCAGAAAAGAATATTTAATTTCTAAACTATGGACTGTGTTTAGGCTTTTCTGTTCAATTCGATTTTCTGTTTTAATTTTGATCTTTATTCTTATACGTATGTGCAGCAATACTCTGAACAGGCTGATGCTTTGCAGTTATTTGCAGCATCATCAATTTTCTATTCTAAACCAGTAGTCCAATTAACAACAAAAAAGTCAACTGCAATGTGAGGCTTTCTGTAAGTAAAACATTCCACTAGCAAAAAGAGATTTTATTAGGGATTCTAAGTGGAAAGAACAAAGAAAAAAACCCAAAACCAAAAAGAACCCTGTATTTTCTGGAAGGTAAGTATAGTTTTAATACTCTTGTATCTGCCATATATTTCTAGAAACAAGCTGATAAACCCCCAAAAGCACTTGGAAATTAACTACTTATGCAGTTCTCTTCAAAGAGACCAGCACTTCTTTTTAAACACTACTGCACTGCAAATATTAATCCAATCACAATCTAATTAATAGGATTAGAGATTCAAATGGCCAAGCTTCCACTGACTTCCCAAACTAATCAAGTTTATTACTTTTTTTCAACTTAATAATCCAGCTAACAAAGATAAACCCATTTATTAAAGCAATTTTTGAATACATTACACATCCCTTTAAAGCAAATAGTAGTCTAAAAACTATGAAGAATAGATATCAAGCATAAAAAGAATCCAGTCAAACACAGATAAAGTTAGAGTACAGTATATGTGCAGTACATCTGCATTTTAAGGACATTCTGTTCACAATGGAACCTGGTTATTTCATTTTCTCCTCTCATATGAGTCACATTCTCATGTGTTGAACTTTGCCTAGTGTGGCACATTTTCTGTATCACTAAACTCTAGGTCACAGAAGCATGTCAAGGAAATGGGCAAGCAAATGGAAAACTACCTTTGCCCCTCAAAGGCAAATGGGTATACTGCAGATGAGAGAGGATAGGAGACCTGGCTGGTGGCAAGTGAGGGCAGTAGACAAAAGAAAGGGATGACTATGATCACTTAAATAAATGATGAGAAAAAAAAAAAAGTAGTATTTATTCAAGACCAAATTGTTTGAAACTACCTGAAATACTGAAATTCTGAGCATGGAAGTGTTTGTGGAATGGATGATCTTTAAAACTAGTCCTTAAAAATAATGACAAAGTACATTAAAAAAAGGCATTCAAAGAACCTGCAAAGCTCTCGATGAAAAGACATCTTCTCAGTGATAATCTGTCTTGACCTTGCTTATAGTAACAGTTCAGGCAGGGGAAACACCAGAAAAGGTCTAATATATTCAATTCCTTTCTGGCTCCAGGAATGTAATTCCACTGTAGACACAAGAGTAGCAGTGAGATACATCGGCTTTTCCAGCTATCCATCTCCACAGCAGACAAATGAGCTAGATACACTTGCCAAGCTTAATGCTTTCTGAAAGGTTGACCCCTCTTGAGTGAGTGTGGTCAAAGACTAATCAAGTAAAGATCTTTACATGGACTCAAAATCATTGTTACACTCTTTCAGCTCTTTCTTCCTCTGGTGCTTTGAGACATGCCTCTAATATAGGGACCTAATGTCCCAAGACTGCAAAAAAAAAAGGAAAGGAAACATATACTGGGAAAAAGTCCTAAAGAGAGCTGGAAACTATAATCTAAAAGCTTCTTTCAGTGGAACTCTTTGAAGAATGCACAGTGAGAGGAAAAGGGAACAAACAGTCATCTTTCAAACATGAAGTGAGTAACCACACTAGCTTCCTAATTTGCATATGGAAATGAGCTATCCATTGCCTGTGCTTGTGCCTAGTCTAAATTTCAGAAGTGATTTTTATTAAAAATAGTTCAAGGAATATTCTGTTCTTCTACTCTACGACTACTTTTGGCGTCAGTGGGGCCCACATGTACATGGTAGAACACAGGTGACTGACATGTTTAGTAGTTGAATTATTGTCTGCAAAGAAGACATTCTAAAAAGCAAAAGTAAGAAAGGTGACAAATCATCTTTTTGGAACTACCAGATTTGAGAAACTTTGGGCATAGGGGGAGGGTTGTAGAAGTACAAATTCAGATGACTGAATGCCATACAATTTCCATAAAATGTGCTTTTTATCTACTAAAAGTTTGCGTCGGGATTCTACTCTAGTTTTCGTTGATATTGCACTTGGCTTTATAGCAGTTAAACACCTTAAAGACAAATGCCTACTAAAAATTCTTTTATAAAACCAGCTGTTTCAAAGAAATAACAACTTTAGTTTAAAAAAAAAAAAAAAGCTGGAATCCATACTTAACCACTTTTTTTCTCAATAGTCTCTTAATAATGAACATCCTGCCCTGGAGAGGGCACTCTGTGACCACACTATGTATTATTGTATCGTCATTTCACAGCCTTTTAGTTTTAATCCAGATATGCCTGTGATCCTAACAGTTTGCTTAGTCAGTATACAGCTTCTGTCAAATGTAAATATATTAAGAAAGGGAATCATATGGTGCCATGCTCATCAGTTCAGCCTGGCAACATGTGTAAGTCCTATATCCTGCAACTATGTTTTATTATTAAAGATAGTGTATTTTGTGATGCTTTTTTATGTACAAGTCATGTTTTAAAAGTCAAAATGTAGTAATTCTATAGTATTCTAATAACCGATAAGTTACAGGTGTTGAAAGCTTTCTATTAACAGTGTTTCTCCCATTTCTTCCATAGCAACAGCAACCACAATCTAAAAAATTTTCTCTGGTATACTTTATTGATGTTGAGGGAATTAATAAAGATTATACACTCACCTGAATAGTTCAAATTTCACTTCTGGAAATACAAACCCACTTTCTTTTCCAGATATTTCCTCCAATATATTAAAAATAACACTAATCAATCTGAATTCTAGTATACAAGATAAAATCATGCAATAAAAATACATGGAAAACTCCCTGTGCAAGCCAAACTTTTAAACATATTTCAAGGCATAATTCAACGACTAACTGGCAATTTGGGGGAAAAAAACCCTATCCCTGTAATATGAATATTCCAAATACTCCATAATTATCTAGTTTGCTATGTTCTACCACCCCTTAGAGGCAAAATACTGAGGATACAAAACACTGTTCTGGTCTAGCATGTCCTTCAGGCAAGTGTTTTGCATAACTGAAAAAAGAATCTTGATAATACAAACAGAATCAGCTTTTTAAAGCAAAATCTTTTAACAACATAGTACCTTGACTTCCTTCCTAACTAGGCTGGAAGACAAATAAGATAACTACATTTGTACTCAGACTCAGCTTGCGGAACTTCCAAATCCATAATTTAATGGCTAACTTCATACTTAAAATAATGTGTGACTATGGTACACTTAGATTAAATGCATAAGCTTTGTTTTTAAACACTGTCTGGATATACACTGACACTAGTGCAACAGAAGATGAATTCAGTAAAAGTACCTGGATGTCCAACATTAAATTTCTATGGTAGTTAAAGTATCAGTCAAATAAAGTGTCAGCAAGGGCTCAAAGGAAAATGATAAAAAAAAATTTCACCATTCACCACAAAAGAGGCCATCCGCATGTCAGTAGTTTCAGTGAGACAGACTGAAGCCCAATTTGTGCAGGATTTGCAGATACCAAGGCTGAAAATTAAGATTTTCCATCTCACACCCAGGTCTATTTAAATAGTAATGGGTTCAACAACACCCCATTTTCACAGGTGATAACCAGTTCATCTTCTTACTAATATTTTAAGAGGCTCCATCTCTCTTACCCAGCTGCTACCCTAATCCTTTTTTCTCATCCCCCTCCATCAAAAGTTTCCACTTCCTTAGAGCACCTGGCACACTCTGTTCTCTTCTTGCTCTTAGATGCTTGTCCTCAACCCTTCTTCTAATGTGAGCTTTTGTCACATCCTACTGCAGTCTTGTCAGAACTACAGCACTAGGCTCTAAGGCAGAAATACACACCTCCTTACTATATCCTTGAAGTAAGGATCTTTTTATTTTTATTTTTTCCATTTATTTCAAGTTCAGGAAGCTGTAGATTTCCTAACAGGTGCTGAGCTCCTGATTAGTCAGAGGCACTTCATTCATTTACTGTAATAAGGCATCTGTAATAAAAGTTGTGCACTACCAGCATAACACCTAATTAGTATTTGTCCACCATAGGAAGCTCTCATCCAGTTAATAGCATATTCCCAGAGAGCTATATAGATATTGCATGTGGAAAAGTAACATTTATCAAGTAACCTGAGAAAAGTATCTGATGGAATAGTTCCTGGGTACCCATTAAAAGCTTTACAATCAAAACTATTGATCCTTTGAAATCTTCAATTACCCTGAGGGGACTAAACTGTATAGCTTAATAAAATAAATCTGTATGGCTGAGAGCAATTCATGGCTTCTCATATATAATACCATCAGTACTGACTGATAAATTCACCCATATTGGCGTTACTAAAAAATGAGTGGCATCATCACTTTGGAAACCAACACAGAGGTGGGAAGAGAGAGGTAGAAAGCAACAGGGAGGTGGGCTGGTTTGGAGATCAGATGCCGACTCACTGTAGCATATGCTTCTCCTTATATTGTATACTGCCTGTTTAACTGACTTCAAAACTTAACATTTAAGACATAACATCAAATTCGACAACAATCTTGCACTGCTAGAAAATTAGATTAATTTTTCCTCAAAATATAGTAAATCTATTCAGTATTTACATTTCTAGAGAAGATGAAGATGATTATTTGATCATCACAAAAAATGAATAATCTGAAGAACAGCTGGATTATTGAAACCATAATATTAATCCACACCATTTGTCATAACCTTCATGAAAATAGTGTGGCAAGATAGTAATTCTTTCTAATATACTTGCACAACAATATGCAAATACAGAAAATTAACTGCAGTTTTATCTCACAGTATTGTTAATTCAACAATAATAATATACAATTATATAGTGGATTACATACAAGTTTCACAAATAAATTAATTAGGACCACATTTTAGAGAACCTGTCTCTGATAAAATCTCCCAACGTGATACAAAACTACATCGATAACAACTGTGGCATATCTCATTTCAAAAGCAATGAATGCCTCATCAGCTACCTTTACAAAGACAACAATTTGAGAACCACTGACTTGTCTCCATGAACCTCTATTACCATTCTCTTACCTGTTATCAAGGCAGAGTGATAATATCCACAGGATACAGAGGAAACAGGTTTTCCAACATTCACTTGACAAGGGACACTGACACAGGCTTCATCAGCCAAGCCAATCTGACCCTCCGAATTGTCGCCCCACACAAAAAGCTGCCCATCCTCTAAAATGAAGAGATAGATAGTTAACAGATTCAAAACCAAAACTAATGAAAAGTTCATCTACCTATTTAAGAGCATTTCATAAACTCTGTGTATGATACTAGTAAATGTCACAATCTCAGGGACATAAAATAGTATTTAGGACAATGCAATAAAACAGTCTGAAGCAAGAGGGTATCCCTTAAGCTTTTCAAAAGAGACACAGAACACTTAGTCATCAACTGATGTTAGACCATAAATAGCAACAGGAAAAGTACTATGTAAAAACATTCCTTCAAAAAGAGGAAGATTGAGTGTAAAAGACAATTCAGTTGCCAGAGGTAAATATCAAAATATTACGGTGAATTTAAGGCATCTTCTCATTTCTAGAACCAAGTCACCACTTTCTCATTCTTCCAAATGTATTCTCGGCTCTGACTTTGGTACACATCCCACTTATCTTTCAGTTCTCTTCACAGGTGATTATATTGCCCAGCTTCAGTTTGTTTTCCTTAAACTATCACAACACCTGTCCCAAGTTTATTAAGACCAGTCTCTGTTGACACAAAAACCAATGGCAGCAGTAAAAACCAAAAAAAGGTAGAGATCAACATGAAAAATCTCTACAGTTTCCTAGAAGAGATGAGGTCTCTCTGCATATTTCTTATTGGTGGGAAATAAGTTGTAAATGAAAAAAGGTATCATCTACAGTGCTACTGAGATGCTGTTGGGAACTAAAATCATTCAAAGTTGACTTACAAATCTCAGGAGAATGTTAGCAACTGTCCCCAAAAAGTACAAACCAAACAAGCAGGCCAGCATCTCTCTTATGCTCTCTGTCACATTCTGAAATGACGGCCTCAGTAACTTATCCTAAACATGTACAGAAACAGCTGCTCTATAGCAAAACTTGAGAAATTACACCGTAGGGTAAAGGACCACCCATCCAATGGCTGAAATTATTAGAACTGTGGACTTCAACATGTCACAATTGTATAATTTTGCCATTAGAGAATTAGGTCATAGGTTAGGCCTCTCAGAATTAGTAAGGACACAGTCATGTAGCCTGTACCAGTACACCAAAACAGTTGCAGTTAGAAGTGGAATTAGAGAAACTTACGTTTTCATAAAATATATATTTTGTAGCTGGCTTCCCCAGAAATGAATTGAAGATTTTTCCCATTTTGAGGGTATTCATACTGTCTCTCCTTTGCAAGGATTGCTACTAAACTAGTACAGGTTGGGCTCCCATTGCAGGCCATCGCTCAGGGACAAGGTCTACTTTCACAAACATTGTAGGAAGTTAATGAGACTGCCACCCCTTACCAGATTTTGTTGAAATAGGCAACTGGCTGTCAAAAAATTACTGTGGTTACTAGAGAAAGAAGACAAGGAGGCATAGAGAATATACCCACATATGCAGACAGAATGTTGGAAGAAATGTTTCCCTGGAACACCAGGCTGGACACACATGAATAGATTTTAGTAGCGGTTGCTCTTACCAGTTACTGCTGCTGAGGTGTATGATCCAGCTGCTAGCTGTTTGATCTTGTGCTGGTTGGTAAAAAAACTAATTAAATGAAATGTGGTCCTTTCCTCTGTGTCACCTAATCCCAACTGACCTTCACTGTTACCTCCAGCAGCATACACATTTCCTTTTTCTGCATACAGAAAAGCACATGTAATACACAGAATGAAGACATTCTCATCAGTGGCAAAAAGTCAAAGAAACTGGAGCAAGTAATTTAATTTTCGATGGAAAAACATTACTGAAAAGTTGGTGTCTACTGCCCTGAAATATCTTCAAGTTGACATTAGCAGTTTCTGTTGTAGCTAGCAAGGAGGCTTTCCTGCACACGCTTGGATCACAACTTTCTAAAGGCCCTACATGTACTTTGACTGTGATTCCTAACATTTTGGAGGCTGATCTAAAAAGTATATATAATTTGAAGTTCTGCAAGAGTTCTGAGGAAATGACTACTAGTAGCCCTGGCAGCCAGAAGCAGCTCCTTCCCCAAATAATGTATGTTTTAAGATAAAGCAGGAGGAAAATGGTGAATGATGTCACAGGGAAGAAAACTGAAGTTGTATTAGTACATAAATTAAAGAGATACATAACTTGATAGTTTTGAGTACTGTGAATGAAATATATTTTTCCTTAGGTTTTTATTAGAAATAGTTTACCTATTTTAATATTTAAATCACTTTCAATTTAATTAACTAGGTCTTTATTTTGTTTTAGAATCTTAAAATTGAAGTTAATGCTGGTGATTGATATCTTCAACTTAGGAGAACTTTAAGATTTATATTTTTAATTTTAGTATGTTTCACATCTAAAGTGCACATCTATGATGAAAAAGATAAGGCCTGTTAATAACAGAAATCCAGACACAAATGTGATAAGCAACTGACATACAATTTATAAATGGTCCTTGCTATATAAACGGCCACAAATTATCCAGCTGGCGTGTACCCTAAAAGTGACTAATATTTATCCTGTGCAGTCTTGCATACTCAACTGTTATTAAAATGTTCAGTTTTATTCTAATAGTCTTATTTACAGTGCTCAGGGTCTCCACATATATAAACCTCCTAATAATCAAACAATCCTCTTTATAACATTACTGCAAGCTAAAGGATTGAAACCACAAAGACGGCTATTCTCTTACATAAATTTTAGAAGCATGACAAGAATCTGCATCAATTCTCTGTATACTGTCTAAAAATTCATTTTTTAGTTTAAATTTACAGTTTATTTATTTATAGCTTAATAAAGCAACTTGTCATTGAAATAGCAGACTACCTTGTCTAACCAAAATGCAACAAAATTTGAAGACTTGAAAACATTCAGTTCTACTATATTTACTCAAATATATAACTTCACACTAATAAAGATAAATTATTTGTCAAAGGTAAAATTGAGTACATATATATAAAAAATACTAATATACATTTACAGGGCTTAAATGAAATATTGATAATTGTTAACCACACCACAAATGCCAGCAAGAAATTTTTTCATCTCTCCATTGCTAGCAAACTCCCATATAACATTATTTTATAAATGCACTGGCTCAGAATAAATCAAGCATTCAAAGAATTGGATATCAAAACCAGTTCTACCAGTTCATCTATTTGTCCTTCCTCAACACTCCTGGGGTTCCTAATGTAATTTTGCATGAAAGCAAAGGAAGAAATCTATCTTTAATAAGTATATTAATATAGGTTACATACCTGTGTAAACTAAAGTGTGGTTTCTTCCACAAACAGCAAGTTTTGTTTTTTCTGGTTTTAAAGCTATGAATTAAAGCCAAAGGGGGGGAAAGTTACAAACAAGCTGATAGCTGGTTCAACAAAAAAAGTTCTGTGCTCTAGAGGAAGCTCTGATTTTTTTCATATTTTTACCAACAGAATGATTACAAGATTTGTTGCCCATTTGAACCCAGCACATGACTTATTAAATCAGGATTCCCCCAAGACAAGAAAACAGATATAGACCTTAAAAACTTACAGCTGACACTCAGGTTAATTTGATGATGGCTACTTCATCCCAATGCCACATTCCCCAGAATTTACCATTTATGGGACATGCCTCAAAGAATGTATGAAGTTGCAGGACAAAATCCATGCTTAAAGCTGTCTTCTGTTCTCATTAACAGTACTATGCTTAACACCCTCTTATACTTTTCCCACTATCTTAAACCTGTAAAATCATACCATTCTTTTGTGTTATCATCCCTATCTTCCTTCGTTATGCACAGCTACTTTTTTTGCTAGACTTTTGCTCTGCGCTGCCCTCTTATTGATCACTAAACTCAACGGCTAAGGATAGTCCTATCTGGACTAGTGGCTAAAAGAATAGATTTTGCATATACCATCCGGTCTCAATTTCAGCTCATTTACCACCCACCCAATGCATGTACTTCTCTGCAGTCTGGTCACTGTGAAAGTCTGGGAATGTATGCAAGAGGAGTCAAAAGTTATTTTGGTGGGAAAGAGCGAATACAGAGGTGCCTTTTCTCCCATGACAAGTGCACTCCATTTCAGAAACAGAGGAAAAAAATCTCAACGACTTTTCCATCCTCTCTCCAATTACTGATCGTTGCCAACAATTGATCTTCTCCCAGCCATGCCCATGTGCCCTATACAATGCTCTTAAAACAGTCCTTCCAAATCAACTTTCATCAGCTCCATAACATTCAGATTAAAGTCCCTTCTACTTTCTACCAAGTCACTGAATAGATCTATCTACTTAAGCATGAGCTGTCTCTGATCTATCACACAGACACAAACATAAATTCTCCAAGTTCAGGTTCCTGCCTATCCTATCTGACACCTACCACCAGGCTGGAACCACAACACTTACAATGTTGACTTCTTCCTACAATCTTAATCTGCTGCTTTGTACCCCAAAACTCTGCCTCCAACTTCAGAGATGATCTTAATCAGCTCTTCAGAAGCCTGTGCTCCCTAACCTTCCTCCCACTTAGGTTAATCAATTGTACTTGATGAGCCATGCAATATTTACAACATTGCTGGCAATTTTTCATAACCAATTTCATTAGTATCTAGTCAAGTCCCAGAAGGTATTTTCTCAGGAAACATGCAGCCACAACCATTTGGCCCCAAGCAGTAACTGAAATGTGTCCTTACAGCTCCATTCCCAAAGCCAAGTGATGACTGAAAAGCTAGTGAGAAAAGCTCCATCACTTTCTCCTGCTGCCTGCTGCCAAGAGAAGAAAGATACCCCCCTTGTGACTTTTTTTTCAATGGATGCCAGGTCTGGTTTGAATTGTTGTCATCTTCTCTTCATCTTTTATTCTCCATTGTAATTTGAAAGTAAAACCAAAACTTGACACCCAATCCATTTAAGCCAAGGTAAGAATCAATCTCTCACATGGCTGACAAGATGTGAACCTGAGAGTAGCTGCATTCTCCCTCTGAAGTGAAATAGCGAGAGGAGCAGATAAAGGACAGTAGAATAAACTAAATCAGGAAGAAAAGAGTTTGAACAAGCTGGATAATTTGTTTTTAACAATAAGCTAACAGATCGATCTGCTGGCAGAAAGGATGAGGATAAACATTTAATGGTGAAAAGAAATGTGTTAATGGGATAGATCTGACTTGACATAAGTAAGGAGACAGGGAAAGAAGTATTGACTTAGTATCATTTGACAAGATAAAACCGGCTAGGAAAAATCAAAAAGATAAAAGTACAATGAAAACACGTTTTACAACATATGAAGGAATATGGACATTTATCTTACTACTTCATACAAATATATTAACATTTATGCCCCTTCGGGCACTTCTTACACCTGCTAAAAATGTAGCAGTACTTGTAGAAAGTTCCTGATAGTTTTTTGGGGTTTTTTTTCATTTATAAAGGTGCTAAGACAACAGTGATACAAAGGTTACACAATGCTGTTGGAACTCTGCTTTCTAACACATAGACAACACTGCAGACCAAGCACCTGATTAATGTCTTTGCAGTTACAATGAAGATGTGGTTTGTCAGAAAAGGCAAATATTACATAAAATGAAAGCTCTCAGAAAAGACAGGATTCTATGTATCTGAAGTAATCTTCAGATGTAAAAGGACCCAGAATCTGGAACTAATGGAAAACCAGCCAGGGATCCTTTTAAGCTACCTTTATGAGCTTGTGTAGTAATATGCTACACATGATGAGTAAAGAAGGCAGAATCAGTTATTTTGGAACTGCATCTTACGAAGTACCTTTTCACAAGGGTGTCCTTCCAAAAAGACCAAAAAAAAGAAAAATTAAACAAACCTTTAACACATGTTGGTTTGCTGACAGTGTTCTTTGATCCTAGTCCTAATTGGCCCCAGTTGTTACTGCCGAACATGTACAGTTTACCATTCCCTGCAAAAAAACGTAGAGTCAGAATCCATACAAGCGTTTGAATACCTCATACAAAACAAGATGGTCATTCACACATTACACTATTTATTACTTCCTTTTTAATGTAAGGTTTGAGATTAGGCAATTCAGTACTTAAGTATAAACAATAATTAACGTCCTTGTGATTTTTCAGTACAAAAGTAGTAATTACATTATTTAAGTAAGAAATCTCCAGCCAGAAGAAGGGACAAAAAGCAGAACAAACATCCTCTCCTTTAATTACAGCACAGATAAAGTGCTCTTCAGAAAATAAAATGTTGTACTCTTGGACACAACCTGCAGTTCAGAAACCACAGTATCTATAGGCCTACTTACAAAATAACAGTACATTTAAGTGAGCATCCACAGCTTTTACTCCAAAGACAGGAATGAATAATGCAACAATAGTTAATACAAATTTGTAATATTCAGCTTATTTTATTGTTTAGGGGGGCTATTTCTTTTACTGCAAAATGTGTTCTCTTAAAATGATTTACAAATTTGTACTTCTACAGCACATAGGTTTTGATAAATTTTCAAATGTGTTCATAGATGGTATTAATTTGTTACTCTGCATATAAAGGAGGAATGCATAAAACCACCATGCAGTCAGGGAGTTTTGTAAACCTAAATGCAAACATTAGATTACAAATCTTCAACAGGAGCAATGCTAGAATCATATTTCAGAGACTGGTATGATATGTCACTGAACTTGCAGGTTTGACCATTACACACAATGAACTGTTGTAATTCCAAATAACCAGTGTTTTTTTAAGAGGATGGTATATGAACACATGAAACATTTGTCATCAGGCACACAAATTAGACAGTCAAAACTGACTACTGACAATACCTTAAAATGAATTCATTTAATTTCATTTCAGTTTTTAAACTATTACCTTTTGTAAAGCTGTGAAGTTCACACCCAAAGAGAAAAACCATGTTCCAACAGAAATCTTTGCAAAACCATACAAACTGGTTTCTCAAAAAAAACCCAAACCTTTTGCAACTGTTAAAAGGGGTTTGTTTACTTTTGATGAAGGTCTGCAGAGCTTTGTGAGTTAGACTCCATCACAAGGCTGTCACGGAAATAAACTTTGTCATCCTAGTCATCAACAATTATCCCATGATCACAATGCATAACAGCAATTCCACATAATAATGCCAAAATATTATGGCTGTTTGCATTTCAGTAGTGTAGGTTACCAGTGGAGGTTCTGAATGTGATTTATGAAGACTGTGAAATATGATACTGAAATGTTTAAAATATAACAAAAATACTTAGTCTGTTAAAAAAAATTCCCTTTATTTTCTTAAATATAACCACATAGTTAAAAAACCCCAACAAACGACCAACAAATAAAAATAACTAGTATCTAAAGTCCCAATCAAATTGTTAGATTTGACAATTTTTGGAACATGGGGCTAAGTGTCAATATTATGTCCTTCCAAGAATGTTGGAAGGGAAGGAAGTCTCAGGTCAAGTCTACACTCATGGTGTTTTACTAATAGCATTTATATCACCATCCTAATTTTGATAATGCAATCACATCAAAAAACATGCAGAGCTATCTCTCACTGAGAACAAAGCGCACCCTAACAGAAAGAATTTTTATTAGCAAATGGCATCCTATATTGGTATCTGCTTCCTTGTATCCTTGGTCTATACTTTTTAACTGCCTTTATAAGACAGTAGTAGTCCTGTCAGAATGTGATGCCAAGCTGCCATAATTCAATTTAAGCACATTCTCTTTTATCCATTCAAAATTCCAACAGGTCATGCTTTTCATCCTATAATCTGCTGTTCCTTGTATCAGTCTTTAAATTCTCAGGCATTGCTTTCTAAGTCAAGGAGCTTAATAGACGAGAGGAATTTTTTTACATTCTTTTACAACTGAGTGACAGCCTTTTATAATTTCAGGCTTCCAACACTTAGCAGTATAACAGAAAATAAGAAAACTGGGAAGCAGACAGAGAATGAAAAATAATATGCGCTACAGAGAAACCTAAAATAATGCCTGTAATGAAGCAACATTTCTGGGTCTGTATAGCAAATCAGGTTTTGGAATAGACATGACACAATCTAAGCTGGCCAGGAAACAATACAGAATTTTGCACACAGAAGGCCCTATTTTCTTAATTGCATACTGAGACATCTCCAGTCATCACCACAGATGCACTGAAGTAAGAAGTAATTCAAGAACAGACAAATAGGCAAGGATCATATTTCAAAACTTTGCAAACTCAGATTGCTCGTCTTTTTTTTTTTCTCTTTGGTGCTGACATACATAGACTGTGGCCCTCTGACATCTGGAACTGCTGGCAGAAGAGAGGGCCAGCAGAGTAAGATTATGACTCTGGGCAGCAGAAGGGAAGCAACAGGACATAAAGAAAGGCACTACTCGGACTGTTTTGGTGATGTAAACATAGTTCCAACACCAGTCTCCATCTTCATCCTGGCGCAAGACTGGAGTGTTTCTCCAAAGTATGTAAGCATTGGCTTATCACCAGCAGATGTTTCACCACCAGTAATTTGGAGCTATTAGGGAAGCCACAAGATGCTTACATCTTTAGGAACAGAAGATTTTGTGAAAGACTTCAGGAAAAGAGTGTCTCCTATCCAGTACTCTTCTCATAAGAGCAGCTGCTATCACAACTGTGGTTCCTGGGAACCCCATTGGTTATGTGCTCCCCTGGTTTATGAAGCACTACTAAAGGCATTCAGTCAGCAGCTGGAAAGTACCAGCTGAAATCCTCAACATGCTCCATGGCAACAGCAGACAGTCAAGTCTTCACATATGTTTAAAGGTACATTTTACATATTCCCCCCATTGCTTTCTAAATTATATTAGTGTGGGAGGGAAATAACATGGAGAGACCACGTACATACCTTGAGCATTTGTTACAAGATTCTATTAAGAAGCTGTTTCTGAAGAAAAGGTAAAAGGTAATATTTTGGACAGAGTATCATATGCCAGGCAGCATGATTTTTTATTTGTGGCATTCTGTGAATAAACTATGTTAACAGTTCATTTAAAATTCATTTGCAATTTATATGCATCTCACGAAAATGGGAATGACATCAATTTTGTTAGGCAAGTCACGATATTCTCAAAATAAAAGCTTTATTGAGCAACAAGAACAGTCACACTTAGGACGTTTAGCATCACAGAAACAAAACCAGCACAGTATGTTGCTTACTCCTAGACATATCAAAGATCAACACAAGCATGTACTAATCTTTCTTGTTTTCCCTTTGCAGTTGATGCAAAAGATACTGTGCCACATTCTGATGGACTGCTGGTAGGCAGGAAGAATAGAAGGAATCTGGTGTCCAAAGACCTGGAGAGATTCCAAAGGCTCTTTGGTGTAAATTGTTAAATGTTTAATGCCTTAGAAAACTCAAAATTATGAGCATACTATCTTGCTGTGGTTCCATATGCACCTCTTATCACTCCTACTTTTACACTTGAGAGTTTTTTCTTTCCTTCTACCTTCTTGCATTGGGGCTTCGATTCTCTCCAGGGCTCTGAGTTCAGAAAATGTGTCTTCCGTCATCACCTTTTTTCTCTTTGTGAACAGGATCAGACTCTTTGATCAAATGTGAGCAAGCTGCCTTGGATACTCTAATCAATGCAAGTGAACAATAAGACAGCTGTTAACTTTAAGAGTTTTGCAGAAAAGAAAATTAATAGAAAGGTATTGGGAGCAGATTCTTAAAAATATGCGTAACATCACTTACTTCACACCAGCTCCCAACAGGATGGATAAATTGCTCTCCAAAGCCTGCAGTTATAGAAGATGCTGGGAGTGGACTGTCAGCATTCTTGGGCCAAAAAATACAGAAACAGGGTAAGAAACATTATTAAACATATGACAAGTGATGCTGGAAGACATACTGCTCATGACTGTGTTAAAGAACTAAAGAAGACAACTGCTTAAAAAAATTCCTGCCTGAACATTTTAATGAAGATTGTGCTAAAGAGCAAATAAAGAAACACAAATTTCTATCCTGAACTCCAAAACTGAAGAAGGAAACATTTCTCCGATTAGATCAGCAAGCCAACTCAAAGACAGCAAGTAACTATCACTGGTCCTTTCTATTCCAACATACAGCCACAGTATGTAAATAAAATTGTGGACTCTAACTCCTGACCTAGAAAGCAAAAAAATTGGAGTGTTTTATATTTACTTTACATTTTTCTCCCTAAAAGCAATATGGGAATATTGATGCTGCACTAGATGAAAGAAGTATTTGAAAATTTCTGAATATTTTGCTTGAATGCTAAATATTAGTTCCTGTGCATTTTCTTCATTTGCATTCAGTCAAGATTCAGTGCTAGATGTACCTGTCTCTCCTGCCCAAAACCAGCTTTAAACAATGTTTTGTATCAGCTTGGGTGATTATTTTACTTATGATAGTTAAGACATGTTAGTGTAAAACTGATATATTTCAATTAGATTTGAATCTACCTCATATTCCCACTGTCCCCTCCATACATAGGTCTCACTACCCCTTCCAGGGGGTGGGAAAAAAAAGAAGGGGGGCAATGTTGTGACCTGTAAGTAAAGACTGAAAATAAAATGAAGCATGCATTAACACACACCTGCTTGAAATACTTCTCCTTCCTCAGTGATGTTTGTCCTTTATCTCTTCCAGGTCAGGTTCAGATGGATTTCGAGAAGCTCCTGGTTTCCCACAAGGTCTGTACCCTTCTCAATACACTCATTATCAGCATACGCTTCTGGAGCTTTTATTCCAGGTGTTACTGCAGTTCAATGTCATTCACCAAGGGCCGTAATTCCACTGTATCATCCAACTCCATCTAACAGCAGAAATGCGAGGTGCACACGGGCAATGCACAAGTGTGAAGAACAAATGAGGGACAAAGGTTTTCTGTTTCCCTTCTTCACTTTTTTGTACGACTCCTGCCGTTTCTCTACCTTTGCTCGTTGTTGATCAGTATTTTACATTCACTTTTGTCTCTACTTTACAACGTCCAGAAAATTTTTTGGTACCAAAGAAATTTTGTCCTCATGCTTCTACAGTTCCCTCTCCTCAAAAGCTTTGAGAAAATAAAGATCTGATTGTCTAGAAGTTTCCCTGGTGATGTATCTGCACACTACAACAGCAAAGGCCAGCTACAGAGACATTTTTGAAACATGCTGCATATATTAAAATACCAAGGAGAAGAGGAGATAGAGAAACAGTGCTGCACGCAAACCTATGCAAGTTGACTTCTTCAAAAGCTTTATCTAAGTGGCCACTATTACAGTGGCATGGGAATTAGCAGATTGTTGCTGATTAGGGTAACAGTGCTGGCACAGGCACACACTGGGGGAACTCAAGGAGGCAATTTAAATTGACTAGTCTAAACTGAGAGTTATACTAGTGTTATTTCAAACTAAGCGTGGGCATACAAAAGGATATATAAAAAAAAATTTCAAAAGGAAAATTTCACAGTGCCCCAAGTTACATTCTGATTAATTTTATGCAACAGGCAATTTAACGGAACTGGTTCAATCCACGAAAAAGTGTCAAGTTTTGTTCAGAATAAACTATTCATCGATAATTCATCTTCTCTGAAGTTAGGTTTGAAAAATTAATTGTATAAATTCACCTCAAGACGTCTGCAGTCTTGAAATATATACTCTTTTTTTATCATGCCTGGAATAGTTCATTCTAAAAATCCAGCATCTTCAACTTTGCTTGGGGACATGGAATCATAGAATGGTTTGGGTTGGAAGGAACCTCAGAGATCATCTAGTTCCAACCCCCCTTGCCATGGGCAGGGACACCCTCCACTAGACCAGGTTGCCCAAAGCCCCATCCAGCCTGGCCTTGAACACTTCCAGGGATGGGGCATCCACAGCTTCTCTGGGCAACCTGTTCCGGTACCTCACCACCCTCAGAATTTCTTCCTGATATCTAAATCTAAATCTACCCTCCTTCACCTTAAAGCCAGTACTGCTTGAAAACAGTCCCTCTCCAGCTTTCCTGTAGGGCCCTTTTAGGCACTGGAAGGCTGCTATAAGGTCTCCCCAGAGACTCTGGACTCCCCTGGACTCTCCCCAGGCTGAACAACCCCAACTCTCTCAGCCTGTCTTCATAGGAGAGGTGCTCCAGCCCTCTGATCAGCTTCGTGGCCCTCCCCTGGACCCGCTCCAACATAGGAAGAAGCCCTCAAGAAACCATTCAATGAGTAATAACCAATTGGGCACTGATGAAGAATAAATACATTCCAATAAAAAAAAGTCCTGAAATACGCATATAAATTTTATAACAACAAAGTCTTATTATCTATCCACAGTTGACTGTCAATACAATTGACACAAATGCTCATCAACAAAAGAATAGTCCCTTCCATGTAATATAAATTGAACAAATTCTTCAATAAGTATTGTTTCCATCATTTCAAAGACATGAAAATAAACATTAATACTGTTCATCTAAGCTTCTTTGAATGCTTTTGCAATTTATTTCCGATTTTAATAGGATTTTCTGAAGTTTTTTCAGTTGCTCTTTTGAGGGTTATTTTCAGTTGACAGTTAACAGTAATTCAAGTCTTCGTTTCAGAGATACAATTTTATGTTGTTGTTTCAGGCAGATTCCTAATGAACTTGTTGACTGTGTTCAACAGACACTGTTTACTTCCATGATACAAATCTCTATATTTAAGATTACCTACTAAACATTGTCAGATTCACAAGAAACGTTCAAGCTGAACAAAGTCATGCTTACTTTAAATCTTGTGTAATACATTCAGTTATTACAGATTCAATTACGATGGTTCTTGGGCATATCTTGTGAAAACCTTCAGTGACCTCACACTAACTTCAAAGGCATCTGACAGTTCCCACAGAACAGTCCTCTCTTCTCTCCACAACCTCATTTGATACATTACCTCAGGATTCAAATAAGAATCATAACTTTCCAAGCTGTCCAAATATATAACCTTTTATCATATACTCTATTTCCAATACTGACCTGTAACAATAGCGGTATGTTCATCTCCACATGATATAAGTACAGGCTTGTCATTTTTGAACCAGAACTTGCTAGGAATATCTTCTGCAAATCTGCTTTTTCCAAATGTGAAAACAGCACCTGAGTCTAAAACACAAAAAGACAATGTCAATTTTAGTGAAAATAAATTTTGCCTCACACATTTTGAAACAGTCATTTCCTATTAATTCAATTGCACATTTTAGTTTCCTATCTTCTTTTTTTTAAAAAAAAAAACAACCTCAGAAGCATTTTCTTCTATTCTGTTTCACCAAGACCACTTCATTTTCAGGTTCATATTTTAGTCCTTCTGATTCTTCTTAGCCTCCATGAATTTCCTAATAGAATAGGTACTGTTGCTGGTATATTGTGTTCTGAGGATACAATAATTTAAAGTACACTAACGTACTTCATCACTACCCTCTAAGAAAAGCTACTACGTGTGTAAAAGAAAGAATAAAGAATTCAGAATAACTGTCCCAGAAAGTAAAATAAAAGGCTCATCCTGAAAGCAGGTCGAGACAAAGAGTTCTCACATACGTTTATACTTGAATTCAAACAGGTTTTCCAAATCGGATTAGAGAGAGACACATACACTGTAAAGAGATGACAGCTTCCAAACTGACCACTCTTCCTCACCCATCCGAAAAGACACATGTGCTCTAAAAATGGCCCCCTAAAATCAAAACTCTCAGCCTTCAAAACATGGGTTGGCACAACTATTTTAATTGTAAGACCATGATTTAAAAAAAACTAAACAAAACCACTCCAAAATAAAGTCCAGACAGCTCGTCTGCCCTTGTAATCTGCCTAGTTTTCTCAATTCTCACCACTTTCAAAAGTGTCAGCAGTGCTGTTTTAAAACACAGAATGTTAACTATTTATTCATCTTTTGGTTAAACATATGGCTTGACACAGAAAATGTTAATTCTACAGGAAAAGAAATTAACTTAGAAGTTAAATAATATGCCAAAAGCCATGCAAACAATGTGGCAAAACACAATTAGACCTCCTATTTTGAGATATCAAACCATCTGCTTTAAGCATAGAATAATTTTTTGGAAGACAAAGCAGAAATTAAACCTTTTCCTTGCAGACTTTTTGTTAACATGCAAGCTATGACAACACACACACAGTAACACTAGACTGCTTCTGTAAAATTACATATAATTTGATAGTAACATTGAAACATCTTTGTATACTCACTTTCAATGAAAATAATCAATAGTCTGTACCCAAGCTCCAAACCCCAAATTTACAGTATGAAACTATAAATTTGATATTCATTTTGAATTAATACTTTAATGCAAAAGTTTCCCGTATTTGCAAATGACGTTATTTTATGCATCAGGTTCAGCAGCCATGTATAAAATTGTATTTACTACCTCTCTACATGTGTTTCACTTTCACAGTTTTATTAATACAAGGTTTCTGCAGACGAATTCAAGCCTTTTAAAGAAAGAGTTGAGTTTTTCCTCATTTTACATAGACACACCTACAACCGTAGACATGCTAAAAGGCATCTGAAAACCCTGTTTCAAGCTTTAATCTCCAGCCAGCCAGGCTGCACATCTGAACATGCTTACAGTGATCTCTCTGGCACTCGTACCAAAGTAGAGCTCTCTGGTTCATCTCTTTTTCTTTCAGAAGCACTAACATGAAAATATATACGTATTCTCGATTCAACGTATACAAAAAGCAGACAATTTCATTCACAAATGTCCTTCGTATCTCATTTATTTCACAACTGAAACCTAAGACGTCAGTTTGGAAATTAAATCCCACAGAACACAAATGAGGTTTTTGCTGTCTCAGCACCGAGCAATTGTTTAAAAATTACCTTAGGTCAAACCACAGACCAGAACTCATTTATTAACTGACAAAACCTGTCTGTTTAACGCCACACCATTACACCACGCCGGTGACAATAGCAAGGTTGCCCCCGTCTAATCTCTGACGTCAGCGTACGTATTTCTCCCCAGACGCCGGAAGACACCGGCCCGAGCCAGCGGCCAGCGGCCCGCAGCCCAACGCCGCGCCGCCGGAGGGAGCCGGGGGCGGCCGCCAAGTGCAGAGCGGGGCGACCAGGGGCCGCGGCCGCACGCCGGGGCCGGGAGGCGGCCGTTGGGGGCCGCTGATGGCGCCCAGCGCCGCCGTGGTAGGGGAAGCGGGCAGGGACCGCCACAAGCGGACGAGGTCCCCCCGACCCGAAGCTCCGTCCCCTGTGAGAGGCCAGCACCACTCACCGGGCACGGGCAGCTCGTCCTCCTGGGCGGGCTCGGCCATGGCAGCTGGCGGCGGACGGCCGCCCCCACGCCCCATGCACAGCGGCGCCGGGCTGCCGGAAGTAAACACAGGCCCTGCCACGGGCAACGGCCATAGAGAGCGGCGCAGCGCTCGCTGACGAGGCCAGCCGCCGGCAGGAAGCCCGGCCTAGCGAGTGAGCGGGGCGGGGGAGCGCCCCCTGGCGGCGGGGCGGTCACCGGCGGCTTGCCGTTCCCGCCCCGCGATGCCGAAGCTCCCCTGAGGTGGCGGCGGTCTCTCCGTCCCTCCCAGTCTATGGGCAGCACAAGCCGGCCGCTGCACGCCAGGCGGGGCTCACGGGTGCCGAAAGGAGGGAAGAATCACCTCTCTTGAAGGCGCCTTGCGAGTGTCGTCTCCAGCAGAGCTTTGCTTTCCTGGCACCGTCCCCGCCTCCCTGGGCATCGTTTCTGTCTCCCTCCCCTGAAGGTTGTCCCTGCCTCCGGCTCCCAAAGCAGCCATCTCGCACCGGGGAGATGAGCCTTGAGCTCTCTGCTGAGCCGGGCCGGGCTCCCGATATCTCTGCTTGCTCTGCTGAGAGAGTGAAGGGGCTGCCCTGCCTCGGCAGGGTGAACAGAACGTAACTCAGAAACTTTTATTTTGTCACTGCTGGGATTCTGCTGTCCTAAAAGACAAGTTTCCTCTGTTTGATGGTCTCTCTTTCACCAGGATGTCCGTGTAAAATCTTCTGATGGGGTGCACGAGAAGACATTCAATCAGCCACCCAGCCAGGGGCGCGTAGCTAAGTGGTGGCAGCGGTACAGACCCCGCTGGAATAAGTCCAGGGGCCTGTTGCCGTTTAACCATAGTTAATGTGCTGTCCCAAACTCCCACTGGAGCTTTTCCCAACCCCAGAAAAATCTATCGTCGTTTATGGATTTCCATTTTCTTGCTGTTCCTGTGTGTTTCAGATATGCCAGGTCATCCGTCGCCGAAAGAAAAAGGTCTTGCTTTCAGGATGATGTACTGCAATAGAGGCTGCAGCGGGCAGCCTGGACAACCAATTTAAGCCTTGTTTTATGCAGAGTTTAATCAATACAGCTGTTGGTGCATAAGATGAGGTATCCATACAAGTACACACAAAGAAGGGTGGCCATGTTTTCAAAAGGGAACAGAAAGTGTGATTTTTGCCCCTACTGAGGCAGGGATTTCACCTCTTTGAACCCCAATATTCCGCCGATGCTTTCTGCCCTAACTGCTTCTGCAAGCAAGGGGATATCCAGCAAAAGCCATTCAAAATAAAACTGAACAAACATTGTTCCACAAAGTGACACCTGAAATTGTAGTTACCAGATGCTGTGGTTGCCAAGAATATAAATGGGTTATGAAACAATTAGGAAGATTCATGGGAAGAAGGTGTCTGCAGCAGGGTTTTGGTTTCTGTCACTGTGGGATCCTACTTGAGGATCAACATCTGGTTGGGAGAGATGGGAACCACCTCAAAAAGTGGGACACATGTATCTCTGCCGGTAGGGTGGCTGACCTCGTAAGGAGGTCTTGGAGCAGGGAATGACGATGTTTTCCAGGCATCTCAGAGTTGGTGTGGTGTGAGGGGTCCTGAACAAATCCCACCAAAAGCTATCACCCTGCACGACTTTTTCGTGGCAGTCTCTCTGCCTGGGCAAGTCAAACTTTTTTTTCTGTGTGTTTTAATTATATGATCCTCACATTGCAATTTCAACATATCATCTTCTCTGACAGATACACCATCACCTCGATTTACACAAGTACTTTTCGCCTTACACAGAGGACGAAATGAGAAAGTAATGGTCATATTTCAAAACCACCTACAGTCCAGGTGGCATAAAGTCTTATCTGACAATTATTTTTGAAGGTAGAAATTTAAATGAAATCACTTCATTATTTAGCAATTGACTGACATCAGATCATACAGCAACCAATTTAACCTGAGAAGGTATGCAGGCCACAATATTTAAGTTTCTGAGCTGTTTAACGCTACCATGGCGCAATTGAAAACCTTGTCCAGAAAAACCCCAGGAAAATATAAATTTCTTAGTGTAGCTCTTCTCCATGTGCCCTGAGGGCATGAATAAGTCTTAATGGCCCACCCCTGTGGTGCCAGGACCCTCATTTCAGCTCAGTGCGGGGCCATCAGTCCCTGCCCCATCCCTGAGGGAGCTGCCCCGCTCCTGCTGCGCCCTGACAAATCTTCTTTTGCCTTTTTCTGCTGGAACGTCCTCCTGTACAAATATTTAACAAACATGACATTGCTATGAAATGGTATTGACACAGGTATGATATGATGGGCCCACCGAGAAGAGCACAAAGTGTGAGTGGTGCAATGGGCCCCGTGAGAAATCTTTATCTTTAGAGTATGACCAAAGAAAAGCTTCAGTGTCAGCCCCCACCTGGCCCAGCCCCAGCTGGGACAACCGAAGCAAGGACTTTGGTTCTTGGTTTTCCATCGTTTGCAGAGCGGCACGGCTCGTTCTTTGCTTCTTATTGTTTCTCTTAACTTTATTTGTGGGACTGAGAGAAGTCTAGCGTGAATGGAAGATGCTGTTGAACGTGAGGAACTTCTTCGGTATTGCAAAACTAACAGGGAGCAGCAAGCTGCTGCTGCGACAGTTTTGGTAAGCTTACCCTTTAGTTTTGTCTGGCATTCAGTGACATTTAGTCAGAAACCTGGAGACAAAAGCAGCTGAATCCTGTGAAGGAGTGAGTGTTTCAGAGAAAGGCGCTTTTTTTCCCCACATTTTTAGTGCCCTTTTGCTTCCCAAGGCAGCAAGCTCTGCCTCCTTGGGAGGCTAGAGGATTTTCCCTTCTTAAGTTTGTGAAATGCTGTTAATTCTTTCTATTTAGAGATTTAGCAGCAAAGTCAAGAAAGAATGTTTCTTCTTGAGGTCAGTGTACGCTGCAGGTACTGTAATCAATAAATATATGAATAAAGTACAGGAAATTCTTAGGCATTTAGACAATTTACATGGCCAGCACTGGGCGGGGGGGGGAGGGAAATTCTCTCCTTGAAGCTGCAAGGTGAATCTCCACTTTGGTATTTTTTTGTCTCTATATACACTGGAGGCATGCAGGAAGAGCATGATGTGATCCAAGGTTCAAAGTTAACCAGGTAGACCTGGCTCTGTGACCTGGCATTGGGTTCTTTCTTCAGCCATGCCTGTCCTCCGTGCCTTCAGAAAAGTACCTGTACTGTACAAGCAATAAGCTGCTTCTCATGCTTGTCACATCTCCAGAATCAGGTTAAAATTAAAGACTTGAAACTTAATTCCACATCTTCCTATGTTTTAATGTCAGTGTCAATAAAAATAGTATTAACAGCGTTATGTAACAAATGATTAGTGCTAGAAAACAATATACAGGAATTTCACATGCATAGGAATCCTAATATGCAATAAGTCACTTTCATTTATCGTTTCTACATTACATTAGATGAAAACCAAATGTTTTCCAAGCTCTGTGATTTATTTGCTACAGTTTTAGCCTGGGTGATAATTTTTTTATGGATTTTGGCTTTTCACTGCTGGCAATCTGTGGGAACTTTCTCTGGTTAGCAGAGATGATAGAAAAGCAAGTTTGGAAGACATCTGCAGTAAAGCTGATTTTCCAATAAAGTCATCCAATTTGTTAGGCTCCCCACATAATGTTGTTTGTTATTTTTAGGGGCTTTTTAACATTATATCATAACGTTGGCATAAGCTATTACCACTGTCTGAGTGTTAAAATTTAAGCACACCATGGCTGATGCTGCAGGATAACCTAATATCTATCAGTCTGTGCTAATAGTCCAAAGTAATTGTTGTCCCTGCTCGGAAAGGAATAAGCCTACTGCTTGACCTTGCAATTCAGCCTGTTACATTTTAACTTTGGTATGTTGTCTCATGCTCCCTTCTCTGGAATTTATTTGTCCACTTCTGCCTCTCTTTCAAAGGATGTGAACCACAGGGAAGGGAACACATTTCTTGAAGGTCATAGCAATAAACCAGAATCATTATGGGAACACAGAGGTCAGGAGCAGACCTCTAGTCCAATTTTCTGCTTGTAGCCTGACAACAGCTTATGAGGTCAGCTATGTCTTTGCTTAGCCACATCTTGAACATCTCCAAGGATGGTAATTCCAAATCCTCTCTGGGTAACCAATTTTAGTGCTTCACTGTCTACCAGTGCAGAAAGTAGTGGTGGGTATTTCTCAGTCTACTTCTCAATCGTGCCAAGTGGTAAAGCAAGACCAATGAACAGAAGTTCCTGCTTGGCAGGTTGAGATTAGACAGTCTCTGACTACTTGGATGGAATTGTAGGCTGCAATTAGAAACTCAAGGAGCAGCACCAAAGCTGCTCTGGAAACAGTGCAGCGAAGGAGAGTACAGTGACCAAGCAGCAAGCAATTGCATAGATTTTAAAACAGAACAAGTAATTTTAATTTTTTTTGTTCCTTCAAACTGGATAGAGTAGCAAATTCCTGTTCTGAAAAATAACAAAAATAAAAAAGTCACAGTTATGAAACTAATTTCCTTCAGAATATACACATTGAACTTAGAGCCAATCCCTTGATTAGCCAATCAGCTAAAAGCCTTGGTATTCCAGGCTGGATTTCAGTAGTTTACCTTGGTAGGCTGTTTTTCATGCTATGGTAGAAGCTACCTGGCCCATGAATGCCCAGCCTCTCTTATAATGTCAGGTATATTCTGTTCTGCAGCTGTTGAATATAGAAGTACAGGAAAAACTTTTGCTAGCTCTGTAACACTCACTTCAAATTCAAAAATGGGGCATTTGGATGCTTCCTCACTGTTTCTAGGTTGTTTACCTCAGGTTGGAGGCAAGCATGGGGACAGAAGGATAACACTGATAGCAAAATAGGTAACTTTATTTTACTAATGATTGTAATGCTATGAACATTATGGCTTGGAAATGCGTGTTATTATTTTAAATGGTACTGCCACAAATAATTTATTACTTAAGTCACACATACAGTTTAGATTGTATTTCACTTAAGAATCAATTTTCAGAGACACTCTAAGAAAATACACAGGCAACATTACTCTAAACAAGAAGTCCACTCCTTTATCTACATGGTGTTACAGAAAAGTCCAGCCTTCTGCAATTTGGGGACCTGTGCAGAGACCGGACTCTGATGGTGCACATTGATGGGAATTTTTGTGGTGCTTTGTGCTTACCTTAGTGGTGGATCCTCTGGCAGTCTGCGTAATCTCTGGAGCACATTGCCCTGATATATGACAGCATATCAAGACTGCTTATCAGGGAGTGTAGTGACAGGACAAGGGGTAATGGGTTTAAACTAAAAGAGGGTAGATCTAGATTAGATATTGGGAAGAAATTCTTTACTGTGAGGGTGGTGAGGCACTGGAACAGGTTGCCCAGAGAAGCTGTGGATGCCCCATCCCTGGAAGTGTTCAAGGCCAGGTTGGATGGGGCTTTGGGCACCGTGGTCTAATGGAGGGTGTCCCTGCCCGCAGCAGGGGGGTTGGAACTAGATGGTCTTTGAGGTCCCTTCCAACCCAAACCATTCTAATGATTCTATGATATACTGAGTTCCATCAATGTTAATCTGCAGGGCATGTGCATGGGCTACTTCATATATTCTTTGTGCTTTGGCTGTTACACATAATCCTTTTCACTGTGAAAAAAGTCTTCTTAGTAATGACAGTGGTATAATGTGTATCTAAAGCATTTTTAAGGTGTCCAGAAGGAACACACATAGCATTTAGATATCTTCAGTTGAAGAAAAAATTCTGTTACATGTTGTCCAGTTTATGCTGTGATGTCAAACAGACAGTAATAATGGGTGGTACCATTCCCTTAAGAGCTGCTCTCTTTTTCCAGTTTCAGTTGGAGCCTAAGCTACAAAATTCTGCAGAAAAAGTCTTTCCCTCCAGATTTAACTAATATAACACCAAAATCTTTAGAAGTCATAATAGGCCTATCCACTACCAGGGCTTTTATTCATTGGAATTAACAGAAGAATTAACAGGAATTATTTCTCTTTTCCCCTGAATTTTCCTAGCTGTGGGCTCCAGGGCTTGGCAACTGGCAGGTGCTCTAACTGAGCCTGGCCTCAAAAGTGAGCTAAAGAGAAGCCTGCTTGGAAATGCAAAAGCAGTAGCTGCACTCAGTCCATTTGTTTGCATTGCTTTGGGCTCTATTCTGTCAGATCAGCCTAAGAATGCTGCCTTTTATTATAAAGACATGTTTAGCTTGTACCCATCCAAACCTTAGCAAGAGTACGGTGCGAGCTCTGTTGTGCTAAGGAGGGCTGTAGATACAGTGCCAGAAAAGGGGCTAAGCTACCACTCGCCCTTCTTAATCTTAAACCTGTGAAAATATGGGCTTGGACATGACTTTCATTAAGACACCTCGTCTAAGCTGGAGGTAATTTGATCATGTAACTTCTGTGCATGATTATCAACATCCAATTCCGTGTGATTCTGAAGTCATAAATCTGGCTGGAGGCCAGAAAACACTGAATAAATACACGGCACATGCCCAGAACGTCTCTTGTATGGTAGAAGAAGGACCAAAGCTCATGGCTATTTTGTTGGGGTTTTTTATTCTCTTCCCCAGTGTAATCAAGAGATTTCATACACATTTATAGAAATGTCACCATTTGTATTGGTGAAGGTGGAACATGGCAAGTGTCTACTCATCCACAAAGCATGAAGGAGTGAGAAAGAGCACCAAAATGAGTTCCCCGTATTCTGTGCCCCAAAAAGGCAGCTTTGCAGTCTGCACGTAAGTCATTTCACCAAGCCTTGAAGGGCCCTGTGCATTTGGGTTTATTTCATTAGGCAGCATGAAGTCATATGCATATCACAAGGCAAAAGAAACTACATTTAAAGTACAGTTTATAATATAATGTGAGACACTGTTACAGTGGTGATCAGTACAGTGCATAGTGGCATGTTGTGTCTGTTTGACAGTAATTAACACAGTCCATCAAGCTGATCCAGCTGGGTCAAATGAGGGGAGTGGGAGAGATTTCAGCTGCTTGCTTATTGGCTTTAGCATGAGTACAATTCAGTGTCAAATGACAAAAAGTGTGTAATTTTTGCTCTTTTGACACAGGTATGGGCCACCAGTTCAAATGAATGTTCATCTGAAAGGTCGTGATCTCCTTACTCTACAGAACTACACAGCGGATGAACTGAAGTATTTGCTATGGATGGCCTCAGATTTGAAACAAAGGATAAAGCACAAAGGAGAGGTAAAATGCTTTAACTGTCATTTAGGTCACTCAGATGTTGAAATAAATGCTGTTCTGAAAAGTATTGGGAATGCGCTATTGTCTTGTGCTAAACAGCATTGCCTGAGCTCTTAAATACTGTAAATCATGTGCTACAAATCAAAGAGCCTTCCTGTAAAGTGTTCAGAGGTATTCTGTAAATACTTCAGAGGACTTTGCAAGTTAAAAGGTTAAACAGCTTTGCACAGCTAACTCCCTGTTATCAGCTAACTCCATCCATCTACACACGGTGTACATACAGCACGAAATGTAGGAAATGAAGGCCACTTCTCTGCATGCGATTAAATTAGTATCAGAGTTCTCTTTAATGCTACCTCAAATTGAGTGCCAAAAATGAGGTTGCTTTTTGCCCCTAGAATTACTTCTTTCCCTTTAACCTTTCCACTGCTAATAAATTCCTTGGACGACAGGAGAACAAAGCTACAGCTAAAAAAACACCTGGGTAATTTTTCTAATGCTGAATTAAAATGTGAAAGAAGTATTTCACACTGTAAAGTGTATAATGACTATAAAATTGAAATGCCTTCAATTTTCATGTTCCAGTATTTGCCTTTGATGCAAGGCAAATCTTTGGCCATGATTTTTGAGAAGAGAAGCACAAGGACAAGATTATCTGCAGAAACAGGTAGGTCTGAGAAATGGCGCATTCAGATTTTATATGAAATTGTATACTGTGAGTATGTACTGAAAAACACTGCATAATTTTGTATTTAGCAATTGCTACTCAGGAGAAACCTAAAGTTTGAAAGCAAAAATAGGAAAAGAATGGTAGCTAATTGTGTTTCACCTTTCATATTAATGTCGCAACCACATCCTTTTGGCCACTGAAATTTAACCAGATCATTCCAAAACACGATAGATCAGAAATAAAATAACAGTCAGAAGTAAGCATTTCTGGTGTAATCTCCTAGTTGTACTGGCAAGATGCACATTTCCGAACATCTGTTTTAGTAAGCATCACAAATATAATTCTGTGCAAGCTCTAATAAATATTTTTCTAATGTATTATGCATTACTGTTGCCACATTTCAGAGTATGTGTTTAGGCTGGGAATCGTAGTAATGCCTTGATATAAATTAGGGAAAAATAATTAACATGATTACCTACAGGGGAAGATAACTTGATGGAGACTCCAGCATATTAGCCTAATAAGATCAGGCACTGGGACATTATTCTTTTAGCATACAGTTCTGCAAACACATACATATCTATTTTTACATGGTAGTGGTTCTGAAGCCAATGGGATCGCTGAAATAAATCATTCATGTGCTTGCATGTTAGCAAGGAATAACTGAATTGGTGACTGTCTTATGGGTATATTTTTACACATAAAGGAAGGAGAAGCCTGCCCTTCTCACATTTAAGTTGACCCAGTGTCCCTTAGGCTGTCTTCTCCCTGGTGAAGGGACAGGAAACTTGTTGAGTATTCACATTTCTTTACAAAGTTTAAAGGAGAAGGTAAAAATAATGGAAGAAGCAGATATGATATCTGCAAGCATTTCTGAATTTGCCTTGTATTCTCTGGCACAGCCATTTACCTGCTGATCCGGCTTTTTAGGTAGACTTGTGGCTTTCTGTTTAAAAGATAAACAGAAAAGTTAAAAGATAAAGATAAGCAGGACTTACAAATGGGGTTCTCTTGTGCATTCCCTCTCTGTGAAGACCATCCACCTTTTAATTCCAAAGTTTTTAGTCCATTTTCTAGTTGCCTGCCATACTGCTACATGGGCAGGTAATGACAAATTCTCCGAGTCTGTTTATCCTTCATGCTTCTATATTCAGAGGGAAGCACTATTTAGTTCTTGGCTTTTGAAGGTTATGGAAGGGGGAAGCTCAGGAAAGTTCAAATGAATTAACTTAAGGATGGGAGTTAATGCACATAAATTCATCCAAGAGGGATTAAACTCCAGTGAAATAAAACCAATTTATTTCTGAGTGAGAGCTTCCACAAGGGAGTATAATGCAGTTTAACTTCTGTGCATTAACTTCACACCTTCAGTTAATTGGTCTTAAGTCCCCTAAGCCTAAGACTTTGTTTCAAAGGCAGACTCAAGTTTTTTCTGTCCATGGAAACTTTATATATTTCAGCTGCTTTTTACCATGCATGACTTATCATTTGGAATTTCTAACTCAAAACAAATGTGGGGTCACATGTGTTCCTTTTAGCTAAATAAGCTAATTTAATACCAATTTTCTAATGTCCAGTGAAAGTGGACATTGAAGTAGATTGGAGTGTTTATTTATAAAATACCCAAACCATCTCAAATAGCATTTTCCATGAGTTGTACCTTCAATACATTGAAAGAGGTCACTTGTGGGCAAGGTTATGGTGATGAGATTAATCTAAACAAACTTTGCAACTCAGGAACAACTAGATGAAAATCAATGGGTTTCATTATAAAGGAGTAGAGACTTGGAAAGCACTGGTTACAAAATCTGGTCTGTGCAGAGTCTAGGAGATTGTTGCCATATATTAATACCATAGCAGTCTTTTCAGGAGTTCAGCTGTTCCTATGCCTATAAAGAACATCACTATTGAAAAATAAATAAACAGAATCACAGAATGGTTGAGCTTGGAAGGGACCTCTGGTCCAATGTCTCTGCTCAAGCAGGGTCATCTAAAGCCAGTTGCCCAGGACCGTGTCCAGAAGGCTTTTAAATAGCTCCAAGCATGGAGACTCCACAACCTCCTGAGGCAACCTATGCCAGTCATCAGTCACCCTTTCAGTAAAAAAATGTTTCCTGATGTTCAGAAGGAACCTCCTGTATTTCAGTTTGTGCCCACTGCACCACTGAAAAGAACCTGGCTCCATCCTCTTTGCACCCTCCCTTTAGGTATTTATATACATTAGTAAGATTGCCTCTGAGCCTTCTCTCATCTAGGCTATGCAGTCCCAGGTCTCTCAGCCTTTCCTTATATGAGAGATGCTCCAGTCCCTTAGTCATCTTCGTAGCCCTTTGTTGATGTGGACATACTGACTGTCTCCAATATGTCCATGTCTCATACTGAGGAGCCCAGAACAAGGACACTCCAGGTGTGGCCTCACCAGTGCTGAATAAAGGGGAAGGATCAACTTGCTCCACCTGCTGGCAATAATTTGTCTAGTGCAGCCCATGAAACCATTCGCCACCTTGGCCGGAAAGGCACCTTACTGGCTCATGTTCAACTGGGTGTCCACCAGGACCCCCAGGTCCTTTTCTGCCAAACTGCTTCCCAGCTGGGTGGCCCCATGGTGCATGGGGTTGTTCTTCCTCAGGTGCAAGACTTAGCATTTCTCCTTGCTGAACTTCATGGGGTTCCTGTCAGCCCATTTCTTCAGCCTGTCAAGGTGTCTCTGGACAGCAACAAAACCCTCTGCTGTATCAGCCACTCCTCCCAGTTCTGTGTCATCAGCAAACTTGCTGAGAGCACACCCATCATCCAGATCATTAATGAAGATGTTAAACAGTACTGGGCCCAGTATTGACCCCAAGGGTACACTCCTAGTCACTGGCCTCCAACTAGACTTTACACCACTGATCAGCACTCTCTGGACCCCACCATTCAGCCAGTTTTCAACCCACCTCACTGCTCATCCAGCCTGTACATCAGCAGTTTGTCTATGAGGATCTTATGGGAGACAGTGTCAAGAGCCAAAATGAAGTCCAGGTAAACAATACTCGCAGCTCTCCCCTCTACCAGGTCAGTCATTTCATCATAGAAGTTTACCAAGTTGGTCAAGCATGACTTCCACTCGATGAAGCTAGGCTGACTACTGATGATTTTATTGTCCTTAATGTGCCTGGAAATGGTGTCCAGGATTAGCTGCTCCATCACCTTCCCAGAGATTGAGGTGAAGCTGACCGGCCTGTAATTCTCCTGGTCCTCCTTCTTGCCCTTCTTGAAGATAAGGCTGACATTTGCTTTCCTTCAGTCTTTGGGCACATCTCCCAGTCACCATGATCAATCAAAGATTATCAAAACATTAATGCATTGTAAGACAACAGTTGACATTTGTGGCTTGTCCAACGTACTATGCCTCTAAACTGTTTTATTCCGATGACATTGCAACTGTACTGAATAACGTGCAGCTCCTTGTGGTATAAATCATTGGCCTTTACTCAAACAAATATAGTCTTGTCCTAATGCATATTTCTGAAGCCCATATTGTTTTACCATTTCTAAGAGTAGTAGTGATGTTGTAAGTTTAATGAAGGACAACAAGTAACTTCAATAGGGTATTGGCAAAGTAAATCCAGTTTTGTGGAGCCTACTAGATTTATTGCTATCACTGGCTATTATATTGGAAAATGTGACATCTCTGCTATTGTACTGGAAGATGTCATCTGACTGCAGTCAGAATCCCATACCCATTCTGCATAAAATATTGTGTACATTTTGAAAACAAAGATATTCTGCACGCTCATATAGTACTTGTAAAATAAACATCCTCCAGCATGGCATAAAGGTGAATGCCTGTGGTGGGTTGACCCTGGCTAGGGGCCAGGTGCCCACCAGAGCCACTCTATCACTTCCCCTCCTTCACTAGACAGGGGAGAAAAGGTATAACAAAAAGCTTATGGGTCGAGATAAGGACAGGGAGAGATCACTCACTAATTGTCATCACGAGCAAAACAGACCGAACTTAGAGAGGGAATTCATCTAATTTATTACCAAGCAAAACAGAGTAGAGGAATGAGAAATAAAATCAAATCTTAAAACACCTCCCCCCACCCCTCCCATCTTCCTGGGCTCAACTTCACTCCCGGCTTCAACCTCCCCCCCTCAGCGGCACAGGGGGACGGGGAATGGGGGTTATGGTCAGTTCATCACACGGTGTTTCTGCCGCTTCTTCATGCTCAGGGGGAGGACTCCTCTCATCGTTCCCCTGCTCCAGCATGGAGTCCCTCTCACGGGAGACAGTCCTTCACAAACTTCTCCAATGTGAGTCTCTCCCACAGGCTGCAGTCCTTCACGAACTGCTCCAGTGTGGGCCTCTCCCATGGGGTGCAGACCTTCAGGAGCAAACTGCTCCAGCGTGGGTCCCCCACGGGGTCACAAGTCTTGCCAGCAAACCTGCCCTGGCGTGGGCTCCTCTCTCCATGGATCCACAGGTCCTGCCAGGAGCTTGCTCCAGCGTGGGCTTCCCACAGGCCACAGCCTCCTTCAGGTGCCTCCACCTGCTCCGGTGTGGGGTCCTCCACGGGCTGCAGGTGGAATCTCTACACCCCCTCATCCTTCCTCCACGGGCTGCAGGGGGACAGCCTGCTTCACCATGGTCTTCACCACGGGCTGCAGGGGGATCTTTGCTCTGGTGTCTGGAGCACCTCCTCCCCCTCCATCTTCACTGACCTTGGTGTCTGCAGAGTTTCTTACATCTTCTCACTCCTCCCTCCGGCTGCAAAAGCTCTCCCTAGCTTGTTTTTTTCCCTTCTTAAATATGTTATCACAGAGGCACTGATGGACTCAGCCTTGGCCAGCGGCGGGTCCATCTTGGAGCCGGCTGGCATTGGCTCTGTCAGACACAGGGGGAGCTTCTAGCAGTTTCTCACAGAAGCCACCCCTGTAGCCCCCCCGCTACCAAAACCTTGCCACACAAACCCAACACAGTGCCCTGGTTTCGTCATAGCTTTGGTGTAAAATATTCTGATCGTCGCTGATACACTTAAAATATACAACTGCAGTTATATTTTAGTGAACAAATTATAAATAAATCCAACCATTTCACAGATGCTGAATGGAGACAATATGTCACAAGGTAGAAATGGAGAGGAAACAGTACAGGCAGAAAAGCTCTGTATACCTTCTTTCATTGTGCACTGGAATATACAAGGTCTTAACAGCTTTACAGAAGTTCACTGCCACTAGCTTTAGTGGAATTACTCCCAACTCATTCCTCTTACACAGCAGGGTGAGAGGAACATGATGTCCATGCCTGAAGACCACTACATACAGTCACAGAAATAATTGCATCACTTTGTATGTTCTAATGTAGTGGGGGTGGTATTACATAGCAGGAATAGAGGGTCTGGGTTTGGTTGGAATGGCTAGTATTATTTAGCTTGGCCATGTTACAGAGGGGACAAGAGTACTGTTTTAGCTTACTCTCCACTTAGAGGGGTAGCTTTAAAATACTGCTTATCAGTTTTTAGGTTTCTACTTTAGGAATATTCCTGTAATCCTTGCCTAGAAGAGCTCTTTGTTATCAGTCTAAACTGGAAAATACTTTCTAGATGATAAATCGTGGCAGGCAGTGAGGAAACTAACAAATCCAAATCCAGATGTCCTGAAATATAAAAAAGGATCCTTCCTTTGAGTTTGAGAAGGTGACTGTGTATGTCTCCTGGTGATGGTGGGGCAGCCCCACAACTGTGTATCTGCGTGAACCAGAGGATTCACTTTGACTCACTTTTACCCAAAGTAGCAGGGACGGTCTGGAATGGAGATTTAACCCAGGTCTGTACAACTACCAGCACTTGTGTCCTACATGAAAGAATTTGCATAAGTGGGCTCAGTAATGTGCCACAGCCTGAGGTATAAAACTGTCCATTTTTGAAAACTAGCAGTAGTGAGAAGTGTAGACATGAGATAATAATCTATTCTGGCTCTGCAGTATGAACACTTAACACAGTTTGTTGAAGATACCAAGATTCATATAAACACTTAGCATGTGGCTTTGGATATGACCAGCTTGTGACAATGAACAGGATTAGACCTTCCAGTTTAACACAGCACTCCAGCGTGTACTTATTTGCATATCCTCAAAAGTCATCATTTTTTTCTTTCTGCTAGTAGTCTGGATGAAAGAAACTGAATCAAAGATTCTTTCTCTGCAATGATTGTGGTGGGTTGACCCTGGCTGGATATCAGGTACCCACCAAAGCCACTCTGTCACTCCCCTCCTCAGCTGGACAGGGGAGAGAAAATGTAATGAAAAGCTCCTGGGTCAAGATAAGGACATGGAGAGATCACTCACCAATTCCCATCACGGACAAACCAGACTCGACTCAGGGAAATTACTTAAATCAGAGTAGGGTAATGAGAAATAAAACCAAATCTTAAAAGCATGTTCCCCCCAGTCCTCCCTTCTTCCCAGGCTCAACTTCACTCCTGATTTCTCTCCCTCCTCCCCATGAGCAGCACAGGGGGACGGGGAATGGGGGTTATGGTCAGTTCATCACACGGTGTCTCTGCCTCTCCTTCCTCCTCAGGGGGAGGACTCCTCACACTCTTCCCTGCTCCAGTGTGGGGTCCCTCCCACAGGACACAGTCCTCCATGAACTTCTCCAATGTGAGTCCTTCCCACAGGCTACAGTTCTTCACAAACTGCTCCAGTGTGGGTCTCTCCCACGAGGTGCAGACCTTCAGGAGCAGACTGCTCCAGCGTGGGTCCCCCACGGGGTCACAAGTCCTGCCAGCAAACCTGCTCTGGTTTGCTGGCTGCTCTGGGCTGCAGGGGGACAGCCTGCTTCACCATGGTCTTCTCCATGGGCTGCAGAGGGGTCTCTGCTCCAGTGCCTGAAGCACCTCCTGCCCCTCCTTCTTCACTGACCTTGGTGTCTGCAGAGTTGTTCCTCTCACATATTCTCACTCCTTTCTCTGGCTGCAATTGCTCTTGGTATTGTGTATGATTTTCCCCCTTCTTAACTATGTTATCCCAGAGGCGCTACCATCGTCACTGATGGGCTCAGCCTTGGCCAGCGGCGGGTCCATCTTGGAGCCGGCTGGCATTGGCTCTGTCAGACACAGGGGAAGCTTCTAGCAGCTTCTCACAGAAGCCACCCCTGTAGCCCCCCTGCTACCAAAACCTTGCCACGCAAACCCAATACAACTATATACAAAGCTAGAGCACAGAGCTCCTGCATTTCCAGATGGAAAGTTTTGGATGAAAATATGTTCCCAGGCCCTGCACAGATGGCCAGTTCACGAGCAGCAAGCCCAACGCATTAGGACTCTGCTATGTACACAGACTCCAGGTGGTAGTTTCAACTGGGCTGCCTGACATCTAGCAATTCTAAATAAATGGCCAGATTCCTTCTTCTCTACCTGGGTATCACTTACAGAAAAGAGAACATGTCTGTGGGAGCCTGCCTGGACTGTGAAACATCTACCAAAGTGTATGCATTTAGAAGCCTAAAATGCAGAGCTGTTGTATTGTGTGGAACTTGCAGGGATAAATCACTGACATGAGTGTATATGACTTTGAAAAAAACCACAAGAAGCTGGACGGGAAACATTACTACAAATGACATTTTATCCTTGAGGTCTTGACTTAAAAACTTGCATTGAATAGATAGGCTGTAATGTCTAGGCAACAGTTTGCATACATATTCCTATAAATACAGTGTTTGTGTCTCAGCTGCAGAGAGGAGGTGAAAGTATTTGAGGAAACCTAAACATTTTTTCTGCCTTAATACAAAAATGCTTCTGAATAACCAAGAAAGGAGAGCAAAGCAACCAGCAAATATATAGTACTTTAACAGCAAAAAGTAGTGGTAGAATAAGTGAAGCTTCAGTCTTAAAAGTTTACTGTGTCTGACTCTAATCTTGTTGAGGTTTGGAGCAATCCTTAATGATGACAAAGGGAAAGTAAAACCAGGCCCGTTCAATAAAATGAGTATACACTGGCTGGACAGAGCAGAGATTTGCCCTCCAGGCTGGGTCTGGAGCAGCATTATTTTTAATCTGACTTTTAAAGGAAATTGAGGCAGTCAAAAGGCAATGATTTGCCAGTATTATTTTTATCTCTTGCATTTTAAAGTCTAGAGACTGGCTGAACTGATGGAAAGTGGAAGACCTCACCTCAACCTTGCTGCCTGCATGGGATGGAAGTTAATAAGGGCTGCTCTGTGTTAGGGGCCCAGTTGTGGGCCCCAGGCCTGATGCCTGAACCTAGTTGCTTGGTTTTATCTGTGAAAGGTTTCAGTGTTCACTCCTGGTTTAATCCTTCTTTGAAGAGTAGCTGTGGGATCAACTTTTTAATCTTTTGACAAGCCTGTACAAATATCATATTGAAGCTGCAGTCCTGGTGATGTCTGCAGTGCCATCTAATGGCTACAAACAGCCCAAGCAGCTTCTAACCTTTTTTTCTTTCTTTTTTTTCTTCTTTCCTCTTTTTTTCTCTCTTTTTGTTTGTTTGGTTTTTTTTTTTTAACAGCACGAAATTTGTTAGCACCTCCGAGAGATCGCAGTTTGGTAGAGAAGTGGGGGTCTCTGCTTTCCTGTGCTGTATGCAGCCTTTCTCTTCCTGGCAATAAAAATAAGATGGTCTTCCTTCTAGATTTTTATCACCATAAAAGGCTTACTCCCCTGCAGTGTTGTCTTGACAAAGTTGGTTTGTCCACACCGAGATTCTCTGGAAATTGACTCCATCATGGACAGGGCAAGATCTCCCTGAGAATTTCACTACTAGAAGGGAGTTGTTCTTACGCAGAAAATCTTCCCCAGTGCACAGAAAATGCCTTACAGGGCTACCTACAGCCCAGTCCAAATCCTACACTTGGTACGTCCACAACTGTAGGACCCTGTGTCCTGTGCTAGGCTTTATGCTAAACCATTTGTGACAGTTCATAAAACAGCCCACCTCAGGCTCCGTCTCCCAATATGTGGCCACGATGGACTTTACACTAAGATTCAGGAGGCTTTAGGCTGAAACCAGGCAAAGGCATGGAGACTCAAGCGCTGGTGAAAAAAGCTGCTTTCCTCCCTGTGTCAGCTGGTTGCTTGCGGTAGCTTTCTAGTGGTGGTGCAATGGAAATAAGGCAGGACAGAACCTGAGAGTTGCCCTTAGGATGTAATTTGTCTTTATCCAAAATAACGTCCAGACACCTTTTAAGTTCCCCATAGTGTTTTATATTCTTCAATGATGCTCAGGTCTTTCCATGGTTTTCTGTTCAGGAATGGATTTCATTCTTCAGACCTAACCCATTCAGTTCCTTGGCTTACCTTGTAAATTCCTAACTATTGCAGGGTGGAGGGATGCTGGCAGTGCCCAAGATCTTTCCTTTTCTTTCTGTCACATTATAATTTCAACTTTTTATAGTGTATGGGGAGACTTAGGGCTTTCTATGTGAGTGAATATACTTGAAGCTTCTTGCAAGGATGTGGAATTACACCTAGTGACTCAGATAGCCCTTCTAGGATGCTAAGTCCCTTGAAGGGGAAATTCAGCATGATGAGTAGATTACCTAGCTCTTAACAGGGAGCCACGGTGATGCTTTTGGCAATATATAGCCTTACTCCTTGAATGACTGTTCCTATGAACACAGATCAGAACTCATGCCTAAGGATTTCAGCAAAGCATCATATTTGAGTTGTTTTATTCCAAAATACATTTGTGTCTTGTGTGTCAGATTTTAAGTGTTTGAAACATGTGGATGTCCTGCAGAGTTTTACTTTTATTGCTGTAAATATTTTTTACATTAAGAAGATTTTGAATCTTGGCTTTAAATACGAGGTACTGGTGTTTAATTTCTGTTTTATTTGTCCTCACTGTAGGATTTGCTCTTCTTGGAGGACATCCTTCCTTCCTTACAATACAAGACATACATCTGGGCACTAATGAGAGTCTCACAGATACAGCAAGGTTGGTAAAATGTCACTTGATTGATCACTATGTTTTTCTAGTTGATCAGGCTGAAACCTGTCTCACAGAATTTTGGAAGCTAATATTTTCTTTCTGGAAAATGTCAGAAGGTACTCCAAATTTCTTAAATCTTTACAGATCAGCTCACAGAATCTGTAGTTCAGTACACCATCATTCCATCCACTTTAGCTCTCCAAAACATCACACAACAAGAAATATTTTATCAAATTTGGCTTACAGAGTGTTAATGAGAGCGACAGTCACACAAACAGAAACATTTTATGAACCTCAGTAGTATAGCTCCACTGATGACAGCACATACAGTCAAACAAGAGTAGAACCTTCTGGTTCTGTTGCTGCTCATGGAGCTAGAAGTACAGCTGACTGGCAAATCAAAAAGCAAAGACTTTATTTATCCTAGTTAGGCCAGCTGCTGGTGGGTCTTAGCCTACCTGCAGTGACAAGGTGACACTGAAGGCCACTCTGATCCCCCTATTTCAGCAGCACCAAACTTGACCAACACTTTGCAGCCAGTTTCTGATTTCATGTGCCCTCCTCCACAGGTGTACCACTGTCAGGACTGCTGTGGAGGCCGGGCTATGGCTTTGTTCTCTTACTGGCACCCTTGGAAGATCTTAGTCATGCCCAGTCCCACATGCATGCAGGCATGGGTTGCCAGCAGCCTATGCCCATTGCCATAGCAGGGAGGAAATGAGCTCAAGGTTTTTCTCCATTGAATTCCCTCTGATGTTGCAGAAAGTAGGCAGAACATGAGGTTCTCTTTTGCAGGTGCTCTTGCTGTTTTGCATAGCACTCCATGTATTAAAGACTCATCCAACCTCAGTATTGTGCAGCTGGTCGATTCAGTCAGGCTCAGCTGTTGGAAGGCTAGTAGTGTCTGAAAGGTCCTTTTTGTTCTGGGGGAAGATATGCAGTGTCAAGTTCGTCAGGCTCAGTTCAAAATACGCATTCAGCCAGCTGAGGTTCCATTGCCTCTGCTGTGTACCACAGTTTTCACAGTCAGTGGGAGAGATTTTTTGAGAACTATGTTGCTGTTCTCTCTCTGATGAAATCCAAGGAAAATGTAAGAAACAGGCTAAACATTTGAACATTTTAAGTTTTCCTTTCTTCCCTTTAACTACTGAAGTGGAAGACATGGGTGTTGATAGTAGAAAGTCAAAATTTCAGTCTCTTGAGGCTTGAAAGTACTTAGCTCTCACTCCCTGATAGATATGTAATTCTGCCAATATCAAAGTATGCTGCAACTATAGCGTTCAGATGTTTCCACAAAAGTGTGTCCCAGTGCCTTGGTTCAGTAACTACAAGTTTAAAAGATTCAAAAATAATGTAAACTTATGGGCCTATGAAGGGAATGGATTAGTCTGAGACTTAACAAGTCTGAGACTTTTTCAAGTCATAGATAGCTCACTATGTCTGTTAAAGGTGAATGGGAAACATATCAAAGGTAAATCCCCCACACTGATGTAAACTATTATTATTCTCCAAGCCTCTTGCCTTTTCTTCCATTCTCACTGGGCCACTGTAAGCAACGAGCCTCTCAGCAGAGAATGGGGAGGAGGAGAGGATGCTGACAGGAGGGAGATGGGAGGCTGATGCTGAGAGACTGGGGCTGGAGAGACAGAACCTGACATGGTGAGCAGAGATACCGGCATGCCAGGCTGGAAAGACAAAGATCAGCTATTTACATCAGCTTAAAGGAACTGAAATTGAGAAGGGATAGAACACAACAGAGCAGTGGAGAATGAATGAAAAAGTGCAGAGATTTCACATTTGGGAAGGAATGACTTCAGGCTCCGAGAAAAAATTATGTGGAAAGATTGCAGTGCCACCCAAGGTGGCAGGTGAAGCCAAAGGAAGGGTTAATTTACCAGGGTCGATATGAAATTGCATTGTGGCACTTGTGAATGGGAAGGGAAGGACAAATGGTGAGACTCTTCAGAGCAGTATGTCAGGGTGCCATGTGAGCTGGTGGCTCCCTGGGGACTAGGGAGACTCGGGTGCCAGGGGCTCCCCCTGGGTCAGGCAGGGCAGGGCTGCTTCAGCCAGCACCCATCCCACTGCCCCCAGCCAGGGGGCAGGGCAGCCGGCGGCAGCCACAGCCCAGGGCATTGGGCACCTCTGTGGGGATGGCCATGGGCCAAGGCCAGGCTGGGACATCAGCCTGCAGGTGGGGGTCCAGGTCAGGATCAGCATGGGCATGGTTACAAAGCAACAAGAGATGTGACTCCCAAGAGAAGGGGGTTGGTGCTCATGGAGGCTCCTCACAGTGCCGTCTAGGCACCTCCTCTCCCCCCTAACATCAGAGTGATGAGAGGTAGCCCTCAGGTGCACTATTGCAGAGTTGGCCCCACCACCCAAATCTCCAGGAAGGGGACAGATGCGGTCAGGGCCCTTACGCAGTGGTCCACTGCAATAAAGTCTCCAAGCACCATCCCACTGGGTGTGCAGGACTGTCATCTGGAGGCTCTCTGCCATTCAGATACCAACCCTGCAGCAAATCCAGGTGTGTTCTGATACACAAATGGACATGCTTTGTATAGGCCAGTTTTCATTTCTTCATCTTCCTAAACGGGATAATAAAGGGTCATTAAATCTTTGGTTTGCAGTCTTTTGAATGACCTTTTGTTTGCACAAGCAAAAGGGAAAAAAGACAGTAAGCTACAAGAAGTATAGCAGAAAGTAGAAGTAAACAAATGTTCCAGCCATTCTGGAGGAGTGCCCATTCTGTGGAGAAAACTTCTACAATACCCACTTCCCATGCAAGCCTTCAGCCTCCCCTTTCTTTGTCTCTGCTCACTCTTCCAGGTCCCTATTTATGACCCTGACCTGGGGATTTTGCTCCTCTGCTGAGTCACAGCACTCACCTGCTACAATGGAGTGAGGGCTTTCCCAAGTCTTTACAGAGCCCCACGTGCTCTGCTTCACTCCTGCTCCCATTAGTGCAATTATTATTGACTTTGCATAATCAAGGCTGAGCAGTTTACCCAAAAGAACAACCTGAGTATTAATTCCTTGGCATTTCTTGTGAATGAACCTCATTCAGCTAATGTAAGAATAAAAAAAGAATGCCTGTAGTAGACCCAGAGGGAATTTCAAATATTTACAGCAGTGCGTCTAGGGCTCCGAAGGCCTTAGAAGTACTTGAGATTGAGACTTCAAGCAAAAGGGCCACAGATCTGTAAAAGTCCCCAGTTTTTATTAGAATTGCTGCAGGTAAGGGTTGGAAGCATTTCTGCTGTGAACATATTTTTAGTGACTTATTACCTGGTCATAATACAATTCTTCCATGCTTCACAAGACATTTACATTTACGCTGACACAGTAGCAAAAAGTTAACACCCATTATGGATCTCTAAGCCTTTCAATGCTGTTTAGCATGTCTGATATATTACGTGAAATGAAATATAAGTACGGTATCTGTATTTTCCTCTGTAGAGCAGTTCCATTGTGCACCACTATAGCTCAGTTGCCATAAGGTTCAATGACAGCACTGAAGAGCTCATAGGATGATTTTACCAGTCCACTGGCATTATTAGGGGATGAATCTCTGCATCTGTGGGGAATGGGTTTGAATGGGTTTACTTCTCACCGCTTACTGAGAACACATCCACCATATGCCCCTGTAAGACTGTGAATGACAATGAAGTAGTCTTGTCAGAAATTTAAACGTTTTGAGTGGATATATATTTTCAAAACACAAACAAAACTAGCTTGGATAGCAATATTCTACCCAAAATATATGCAAATGCCCCATTTTCAAATTCAGAGATCAGCCACAACAAAAAGGCATACTTTTATTTGTATTTACTTCTGGATTCCTCAGAGGATACAGTTGAGTAAAAATTTCCAGCTTTTCTCTGTAGAAATAAAAGTTATTTTTAAAAGATATGCAGCATTCCAATACACTCATATATTTCCAGTCTCTGGGATTTCAAAGGTTATAGGCTCACAATCTTGCAAAAAGAATGGAAAGAGAAAAAGGCCTGTAGTTAGTGATAACATAGGAACCTTGAATGAAAAGTCACCTAGTGAGCCTGTGCTTACTCCCCCTCACCTTCCAAAACTTCACCTTTGCTAAAGACTATTATCTAGCCATGTCTTTTTTCCTATGCAATCCCAGCCTTACATGGTTTCCTTTAAATTGATTTGATTACAGGAGACTTCATCTCCTGAGGTGAGGTCTTTTTTTTTGTCTTTTTTTTTTTTCTTTTCTGAGTTCAATTGAATAAACTCAATTTCCACCTGGGTTTCCTACTATAAGATATAACATCTAGAAATGCTGGCAGAAGGACTGTCTGATGTCTTGCTGGTAAGTGTGTGATAAGCCCAGTATCTACTTTCAACAGATTAAGGAAGAAAATCCAGCAGTTTTCACTAGTTAGTAATTGATCATGACTGAATTTCCTCTAATGGCATACCCTGTAAAGGAACCATCTTCTTTAAATTCTTTATCAGTTGTGTTGAGTAGGAATAAGCCAGCAATGTGCCCTTGTGGCCAAGAAGGCCAATGGTATCCTGGGGTGCATTAGGAAGAGTGTGGCCAGCAGGTCAAGGGAGGTTATCCTCCCCCTCTACTCTGCCCTGGTGAGGCCACATCTGGAGTCCTGTGTCCAGTTCTGGGCTCCCCAGGTCAAGAGAGACAGGGAACTACTGGAGAGAGTCCAGCGGAGGGCTACAAAGGTGATGAGGGGACTGGAGCATCTCTCGTATGGGGAAAGGCTGAGAGAGCTGGGGCTGTTTAGCCTGGAGAAGAGAAGACTGAGAGGGGATCTCATCAACACTTATAAATATCTAAAGGGTGGGTGTCAAGAGGATGGGGCCTTTTCAGTGGTGCCCAGTGACAGGACAATGGGAAATTTCCCAGTGTGATTGCCTCTTTTCCTTGACTGGTGTGACTGGCTATGTCTTGTTTAGGGTGGACACCTTTTAGATGGGTAACAAAAGGGACCATGCATCCCATCCCTGATGACTAGTTCAGAACAGAACAGGTTTTCCAGTCACATGCTTCAAGCTAGAAAAAACACACACACAGAGGAAAAGAAACTCGTGAGCTAAGAAGAAATAATGGCACAAACAGCAACTGTTCCAATACCTTGCAATCAGTAAATACCTTGTTCAGTTCCTCCCTTCACTCGTAGCTGCTATCGGCCGTCTTTTCTTCAAAGAGCTCTACGGGGAATCTTGTAACATTTTATAAGAGTTTTGCTTGTGTGAGGAATGTCTGGTGTCAGTAGGAAATATTTGATGCTTACTTCATCTGGAGATTTGTCTTTGTAAAGGCCATGGCATTAACAGCCATATTTCCACAAGAGGAGATACCAGAAGTCTTCGTGGCTAATCAGGAAGATAGATATTGCAAGGATTTTTCATACTCTTCTATTCAGTCTCCTGCTTGGTTTGTTTTAAGGTCCTGCTAGAGATGACATGAAAACACACAAAACGCTACTTCAAAGTCAGGCTTCAGGGCCTGATTAAAACACAGAAATGCAGAGAAATGCAGAGCTCCACTCCGTATTTAATTTATTTAAAGAATTCAGAGCATAGCAAATATACTATGCTAATCCACTATGCTAATCTCTGAGTCTTTCAAACTTTGGCAAATGAGGTTAAGGCCAGAGTGCTACAGTGACTCCCTCTACCTGTATACCAAGTTTCAAATTTGGACATTACTTATAACACTGATACCATGTGTGTCGGTACAGAGGTGTGTAGGTAGGAGAAAGAACAGGCTGGTGTTGTTGGCCTCCTGTTTCTGCATTCATTACAATCAGTAATTGTGGGAATCTAAGACAGACCTGTATTCCTAGTCCTCACAAAGGTCAGGCCACCATACAGAGACACTGTAATATTCAGTCAATGCTACATTTGTTCTTTGCTAAAAGACTCAAGAAATCTTATACCTTATCTCTTCTGAAGTGATCAAATTCTTCAAATGTTATGGTATCACGCAGTCTCTTATCTTAGTTCAAATACCTTAACAGTTATTGATGTTACATCTGTAGCTACAATCAAACGCTAGAGAGAAAAAAACCACAAAATATAGCAGCAGTTTTCATTTACTTACTATAGTTTGTTAATAAGTGAAACTGCTTACTTATTAGCAGCTTGTTAAATGTCTACATTTAAGTGTGTTATGCAGGCATGATAAATTATTCAGATAGCTGAAAAAATTAAACTCATTACCACTTCTCTTTAATATTTATCTGTTGCATGCTGAAGAGTGCAACAGAGATATATTTATTATGTTTGACTTGGGTATGTTCTGCCATCCTCTAGGGTGCTGTCCAGCATGACAAATGCAATCTTGGCTCGAGTTTATAAGCATAACGATCTGGACCTAATGACGAAAGAAGCCACGATCCCAATAATCAATGGGTTGTCTGATTTATACCATCCTCTCCAGATTTTAGCTGATTACCTAACTCTTCAGGTAATAATATAATCCCCATTTAATAACAATTTTGTTTGCTAAGTCTTGGTCTTGGTAAGTATTTGGGGAAGTCATGTTCGAACCCATTTATTCCTAGGATTTTCTAAGTGGTAATTACATGTCACTTGTTATTTAAAGAGATCTTCATTCAGCAACATAATTAAGGACCTGTTTAATTTAAAACAATTACCTAGTCCTATCAGCTGTAGTGGGACCGAAGTTAAGCATTAAATTAATTACTTCATTGGAATTAGGCTGCAATTCAAAAAATGTGCAGGGGGCTTTACATATTAAGATAAAGATGAGATGTTGGCTCAACCAAAGCCAGTGGAAGCTTTTCCACTGACTTAAAAAACCTCAGTAATTCATTCTTGATTCTACCCTAACCTGTGAACAGTTTAAAAGGAATTGCTATCCATATATTAGGAAATTGGTTGAACAAATTTGTCTTGAAAAGCCAGTTAATGCTACCAGTGCAAATGCCTAGTGTTCAGGCACTTAAACTTATTTAAACTTTCGTCACATCAAAGAATAGTTAAAAAAGATCATATTTTGTAATTTAATCTAATTAAATAGTTGATTTGATAGCAGAATAATGTTTTACACAGAGAAAACCGGATGTTTATCTGTGAACAGGACTGTGCTGTTTTACAATCAATTGAGGAACTGGCTTATAAAAAAGATTATTATACTGCAGTGCTGGTTGACAACTATGATGAACTACTCTGACCTTGTTTACTTTCTGAATGAATAAAAATCACACTGCTTGAAAAAGGGAAGGCAGAATAATTTCCTGATTCATTCAGCTGTGTTTCTCAGCTGTCGAAGACTTTGCTATGGGACATTCAGTATATGGAAAAATTCTAGTGAGAATAATATTAAATTATTCATGCCTTAAATTTTAAATACTGAAAGACTCATATGTTTAGTGAAAATTACTTTTTCCTTACTTCGATTAGTATTTTTGGTAAAATTTTCAATACTTAATGTGAAGAGACCAGCAAAAATTGATGAACTTGAGATTAAAATGCTTTACATACCTCAGGATAAGGTACATTTGTGAGATCACATTGAGCCAGCCTCAATGAACTGTTCAAATTACATAAGACAGTAAGCTGTAATGAGAATGTCATCAATCATTAAATGTCATAATTTTCTTTAAACACTGTGCAACTGTAAACCAGGTGAATATTATCATTGTGTTTTGCGGGGGTTCTGTCTTGCAAACACCTTAGTTATTAGCATTTTATCACTTGTGAATAGCAGGCTTCAAGAGTAATCTGTGACTCATAGTCTATACAGCTATCGATATCTCTGCCCCTAAACCTGGTTTTATCCAGGCCACTGATTACGGCACCAAAGTTCAGGCTGCTGTTGCCCTGTACTCCATCTCTGGTCAATGAAGAGATACCACCGAGCATCTCAATCACCCTCTAGAGATGCAGCTCTTTCTCCACTGATCTTAGAGGGAAAACTGTGGAGATCAGCGGAATGAGTACATGCTCCGTTGATCATCCTCTGCTCCTCCTCCATTGTGTCCTTGTATAGGGCAGCCATGGTAGAAGCTCGAAGTGAACATGAGCCCACAGGCTGGATTATTCCTTGGTTTGAATACCAGGCAGCAGCAACAGCAGGTGGGTGTCCTTGTTGCATCAAGCACTGGGGAGGACGTCTTTGGAAAGAGAGTCCCTGCCCATTTCACATGATGAGGAAACAGGACCATAACGGTTGGTGGTCAAACAAAAGCAATATTTGACGTGGAGAGGTATCATGACAAAGCGAACACTTACAGACATGTCAAGGAATGGCTCAGCTTTCGGACAGCCTGGGAAGCTTTTCAAAAATTGCATCACCTTCCCAGTCAGCCTGATAGGCAGAGCACTGTTTCCTCCAGCTGTGCCCATCTCTCCCCCAGTCTTTCCAGCGTATTCCTCAGCCCAGAGTTTGTCAGGAGCTCTTTAGAGGGCAGCTGGGTGGCCACCCCACTTTGCCAAGGGCATGCTGCACTACTGGTTTCTGACCCACTTTCCACTCTTGCTTTCTTACCCGGGAGGAAGGGGCAGGCAGCGGGGAGCTCTCAGCAGCACACTCTGTGTGTTGGCACTGCCTGCTTTTTCCCTTTCTGACCTGCCCGTCTGCTGCCTTTTCTCCTCTCTGCGCTGTACACTGAGGTGGAGAAGACTGGTCTTACAGCCAGTAGCATCTAATAAAATGGCATTTTAATCATATAATGAACTTTACCAGGTCACAGAAGTAGGATTAACACTTGAAGAAGTGTGAGCCGCAGGGTCTAGTTGTTATTTACCACAATCAAGCTTTTCATGGGATTTTTGGCAGGGTAAAAAGACGTTATCTGAGTATTGCCTTCAAGAAGATTAATATAGGAATGTTGACTAGTACCACTGATTCTTTAAATGAATTGGAAGTTCATATATAACATTTGGACTGCTTTCCTGCAATGCAAAGGCAATTTATTTGATTTATATATACATGCAAACTACAATAGTGGCACAGACTGCTAGCCTTATATTTAAATGTAACTACAGATTTTGTGCAGCTTATTTCTCTTTAAAAATGTCTCTCCCTTATCTCTGTAAATATTTTCCTGCCTGGATCTGCTCCTCCCTGCTGTCAGTACATACCCAAAATGTACTTCCTTTTTTTTCCTCTTCTTTTTTCTCCTGCTGCATTTGCCAGTGGAGCACTACATGCTCTCTGTCCCTCTTCATACTTAGCACATTTTTATTTTTCCATTTTCTACATCCTATTAATTTTGTCACGTGCCTTCTCGAATCCTCGTCAAGCACTTTCTTTTTGGTCTGAAACTGCCTAATTTCCTGGTCTGTTTTGTCAGAATGTGTTCTTGCTTATGGCTTCTGATTCCCTTTTCACAGGTGCATTTTAGTGTGGTTATTTTAGTATAGTCCACTGCATTCCCCAAACAATGCGGCTTGTTTATTTTCAGGGCTGTCAGTTCTCGTTCTGTATTCAGGGTGTTCTTGTCAGATCACGAAGTGTGCTCCTGTCATGAATACTGGGCTGAGATTCTTCAGGTTAAACATCCTCTTGCCCAGTGTCTTCTTCCTCAGCAACCTGGAACCCCTCACATGTTTGATGTCTAAGCTGGCTCTGCCCTTTAATACTGTGGTCAGGATTAATGTCTTCTATTATGCTAAGAGGGATGTTTTTCTTAGCATACATGCTACCCTCTTTCTTAAAAGTTGGGCTGAGCGGAGTTTGCTCTTGAGTTATAACCCACTAGAAATGTTTGTAAACATTATGCAACCCGATTTTGAGGGTTTAGGGATTTGGCCTTTAAACACTATGAATTTGTGTGCTGGTACTGTGCACACGCAGAGCCACTTTACTTCTCCATCTGTGTTGAAGGCGTGTAACAGCCACTTGCTGAGTCCACCCGGTGCCTCTCAGTCTCCTGGGCAGAAGCTGTGGCTCACAACTTCTGCTCTGCTAAGCTTGGCTGGAGGGCAGCATCACACAATTTGTATTCCAGGGATGAACTGAGTATTGACATTGATTCAATTGATATTACTGTCACTGGCCAAATCGGCTAACTTGTAGTTGACTGCAGGATGGCCAGACTGGTAATTAGAGTGGATCCATATGCCACTAGCTTTTTATGTCACTGGTCTGAAGGGAAATTTCTTTTTCAGAAAGAAATGGTTGGCATAAGAAATATATCAGTGATTGCTTTTTAAATAGCATAACAAATTACAGCGTTGCCCAGCTTGAAGAGGGCTGCCATGTATCCTCAGCTTCTCCTCATGTCGTGGTTTTGCCCCAGCTGGTAGCTCAGCCCCACACAGCCACTAGCTTACTCCCCCCACAGTGGGATGGGGGAGGGAAGCAGAAGAGTAAAAGCAAGAAAACTCGTGGGTTGAGATACAGACAGTTTAAAAAGTAAAGCAAAAGCCAGGCATGCAAGGAAAGCAAAACAAGGAATTACATTCACCACTTCCCATGGGCGGGCAGATGTTCAGCCATCCCCAGGACAACTAACGGGGACTTGGGAAGACAAAGGCTGTCGCTCCGAACATCCCCCCCTTCCTTCTTCTTCCCCCAGCTTTATATGCTGAGCATGATGTCATATGGTATGGAATATCTCTTGGGTTGGTTGAGGTCAGCTGTCTCGGCTGTGTCCCCTCCCAACTCCTTGTGCACCCCCAGCCTGCTCGCTGGTGGAGTGGGGTGAGAGGCAGCAAAGGCCTTGGCTCTGTGTGAGCACTGCTCAGGGATAACAAAAACATCCCTGTGTTATCAACACTGCTCTCTGCACAAATCCAAGACACAGCCCCATACCAGCTACTATGGAGAAAATCAACTCCGTCCCAGCCAAACCCAGCACAGACCCAAAGAGCTTAAATTATTATAGTCTTCAAATTCATTACCATCATCATTATTCTAATAATTAGAAATCCCAACTAAGATCTGGATTGATAGATAGAACTGATTGATAGAATATACTGTTTCAATAACCATGACAAAAAACAATGTGGGAGTAAGAAAGATAACTGGCCCAGCGTCTCCCTTCAACTCAGTTTGAGAGCCAATAGATCCAAGTTTGCCCAGTTACTCATTTACTGGATTGCACTGTCTCCCAAAGGGCAAAAGCTTTGACTAGTCCCCTGCTTTCCATTTTAAATTTTGACAGATTATTGATTCATTATTCAAAAGCTTGTTTTAATTGAGAGCCGTTATGACTTTTGTGGTCAAACATTTCAGAAGTAATCTATAATGGTGTCAGAGTTTCAGCCTAGCTGGAAGCAAGTCCAGGCAGAGGCACACACAAATGTCCCTAATTAGTTAAACCCGTCTTCTCTAAACATACAACAGTGCTAAATCACTGAGCATGCTTATTTTTTTCCCAGGGTTTGAAACACTGATACACTGCAACCATGGATAAGAACAGAATGAAACATTGTAAAAGCAGCAGAAAAAGTTGACTGTAAAATTGACATTAATTATTTAGCAGGGATTTTTCACAGGAATAGCAAAGCAAAGTTTTGTGGCACTACAACAGCAATCACTAGTTTGCCAAAGAGGCATTCATAAGGGAGAAGGGCTCTAGACTTTCTAAGTATGTTATTTTTTGTATGGCTTTACTAGGAGTATAAATATTTTGAAGTCACATTCCAAATGTAAAGGGAAACTGCAGAACACCCAAGCAGGTAAAAAGTGTACATCAATATAACAGAGTTTGGAAAAACTGGGGAGGAACGTAAGGGGAGAAATATCTTCAGAGGCTCCGGCGATCAGCACGTATTGTAAAGGTTCTGGTTTAAACTAGAGTGTTACCATTTTGGCGTGACACTTTTAGCAGGATTTTCTCTGTCCAGTTTTATAAGCACATACTATAAAACGGGGGCGGGGTGGGGGTGGAGTACATCTCGTATACAGTAGCTTTTGTATTGCTTCAAAGCTTTCTGGTTGTGACCAAGACAATCATCTCATCTTTCTTGGAAGCTGAGGATGGATGCATATAAGCAGTACAGTCACAGTCACAGTGAGCTGGCTTTAGATGAAGAGGTTTGAGTTTCAGCAGCAGCGTACCAGTGGCAGCATAAAGCTTAGCACAGGATCTAAAATAGGCTCCCCTAGCACACACACAGCTTGATTCTGCCTTGTCTACGACTTCGTCCATTAGCTAAATGTCTTCATTAAGATTAGCTCAGCTATGTCCACTCTCCACAGTAGTCACTGCAGATGTGGCTTTGCGATTTCCAGTGCACATTGAGGGTCGTTATACAGACATCTCCAGTAGTTCATATTTTATGTGTAACAGCTAGTAGCTTGGGAAAACAGGGAAAGGTATTTGGAATGCACTGTGCTTCTTTTAATGCAGAGTAGCAGCTGGTAATAAGGTGGAAGTTATTTAACATAGCAGTATATTTGTGACTCACTAGTCAGTGCTTTGAGCACTACAGGCTGCGATGTCTATTTTTAAACAGTAAGATCAAAAGAACTCAGGGCTGTCTCATTTGCTCCTGGCTGTGGGTTCATGTCTCAGCTATCACTAAGCCCTAGCTGGAAACAACCCCTTAAATAAATACCTTAGTTTGGCCTTCTCCTTGGAGCACCATTGCTAGGAGATATGGAAGATCTTGGAAAGATCCTTAGAGACCTGCAGAGCTGTTATACTGAAATAACTTCCATGTCCACAAAGTCCTGATTTGCTCTCCTGTAAATGTCCTTGCATCAAACCTCTGCCAATGAGCCTGCTGCTAACAAACTTCAAATGAAAAAGCAATAGTTTTACAATACCATAGTTTTAGCCCTTAAACTGTAGGCAGCCTATCAGGTTTAGATTTCAATGGCATTTTGTGTCATTCAATATTTCAAGTGCTACTATTTTTGACTCAAAATTGTGGTCACTGGCAGAAATGCCAATAACGTTGTTCTGGAACAACTTCACAACTGTTTGTTCAGAAGAAGCTGCTGCCAGGAGAGGACGGGGTAGTCCCAGCCCTTTTCCTGTTCAGTCTTTTGGCATTTTTGCTGCGACTGCCTACAAGGTTGCCAGTTAGCAGAGCTCTACAATGTGGATGCTTCTCCTCTCTGACAAGCATTGAATCATGTCACACACAGTGTTGAAACACTGTCTGGCTTCCAGCTACTACAATGCAATTGTAGCACGGGCCAGTTTTGAACTAAGAATAAAAGGCTCTCCATCGTGCCTTTAGTCTTTTGAGTCACGAGGTGGAGCTGTACAGAGCAGGCATGTAGAAGTATTTGGTTATGTCTTTGCAAACTTTCTGGTATCAACTTAAGTACCTATAAACACGCATATTTAAAATGAGGCTTGCTAAAGGGCCTCAAATTGTCCTGCTCTGGAAATACGAAACTCCTGTTACTCTTGTTCCTCCTCAGGCCTTATCTGTTGGTGGCTGAGGGCCAGAGTAGCTGCACGTGTACAGGCTGTAAGTGCCATCAGGCAAAGCTGCAGTTAACGCCGTAATGCTGTTTCAAGTTCGGGTAATCCACACTTTAAAAAAATCTCTGCACTCTTTGGCTGTGCAAACCTTGCAGGCCGTGAGTGTCACAGCTGCTTTCAAAGTATTGCTCTTTGCTGTCCTGTACAGCTGTGACGGTTAAAACGCACTCTAAGGGCATGGCTGCTGCCATGGCCGCAGGGAACATCGTGTAGAGACAACCAAGCCAGGGCAAACCTAGGTAAGGATATTTTCAGAGTTTGGGGGAAAGCTGGAAGGAGAGCTATCCTAGGCATTAGGACTGCCTCTAAATTAAGAATTTCTACCATTCACTGACATTTATGAGCACCAACCCATGGCTGTACAGTTTTGGTGCTAAAGTTACTGCGTGTCTGGTGCTGTGTCTCCCAGTCTGGGCCTCACCATATGGCATATGTGTCAACGTGTCCTTCACTGGAGACGGCTGCAGCACTTGGGTATTCATGTAAGACACGGGGGGCTTTCCCTCCCTGACCATCTTGTAGCTGCAGTAAGTTCGATTAAAGGTATGGTTCCATGCAGCTAGCATTTGAAGGTAGCCAGCTTTCCTTGCACCAGACTCATCTGATCAATCCCTCCTACCTAGGGCATCAGCTTGCTCAGCTCACCTGGAAGATAACCCCAGGGCTGTCCAATTCATTTGGCAGGAGCACTATGGCGGGCTGAACGGGCTCACTATCACCTGGATTGGGGATGGAAACAATGTCCTCCACTCCATCATGATGAGTGCTGCAAAGCTGGGAATGCACCTGCGTGTTGCGACTCCCAAGGTAAGAAAGCCCTGCGCATGGAGTAAGGAAGGCAAACTTTGCCCATTCTTGTCTCAGCCACTTGGGTACTTCCCTCAGCTAGTGGTGTTTGCATGTATCTTGAGTGCCAGCTTTCAGAACCAAGGTTTGGAATCCTGATTCAGCTATTTTGATGAAAGGCAGGAGTAATTCTACTGAGTCCAACTTCAGAAGGGCTGAGGGGAATTCACGACTGCAGTATAAATCACGGAGGATGATAATTCGATTTGAGAAGGTGTTACAAAGTCATCCAATGCCCTCTCCCACACAAAAAAATTTGGAAGTTGTTTCAGATTGGTGGAAGTATTGCATCTTGGTTGGTTCAGATTGGTGATGCAGCTTTTTTAGAATGCTGCATTGTAATACAATATAAAATATCAAACAAAGAACCAGTTTAAACCAAAAAAATGAATGATGTATGGGCATTTTGTTCTGTAATTGTCGAAATACATTTTTCTTACCTTATCAGAACACTTTCCACCAGTTTATCTCCAAAATAAACTTTCAACAAAATCAACATAATTTGCTCTATTTTTACAGTTCTGAAAGACATTCTTCTTCCCATGGCAAATGGTTCAATCAGTATTTTTCTAACCAGTGTTAATACTCAGTAAAGATCTTATATATGTTCCATAATATGTTACCTATCATCTCTTTTGGCAGGGCTTTGAACCAGACCTCAGAATAACTAAAATAACTGAACAGTACTCCAAAGAGGTAGGAGCCTAAGAAATAGCCTTGTACAGTAATATAAATAAAGTTTATTTTCATTATGAATGAAAAGTTGAAGTTCCTTGTCTTCCTGATCTTCTTTATTTTATTCACATTAGTATGGTACCAAGTTACTTCTCACAACAGATCCTTTGGAAGCTGCAGACGGTGCCAATGTCTTAGTTACAGATACATGGATAAGTATGGGACAAGAAGAGGAAAAGAAAGAAAGACTAAAGGCATTTCAAGGTTATCAGATTACAATGCAGGTAAAAATTGAGATTTAGTTTTTCACTGATGCTTTCACAGTTTGCATTTATAAGAATCAACATCAGCAAAGCATGGGTTTGGTATTTTTTTGAGTGGGGCTGTGGAACAACCACATGCAAACCTCTCTCCAGCTTGGAAAACTCACAAAGATAACAAAGTTTGAATTATCTTGTACACTTCATATGGCTTGGCCTCTTTCACAGCTTCCCAGTGAGATCTAACTCCAGAACATGTGCAGGAGAGCTAACCCTTTACCTCTTTATGACCTAAAAACTATTTCTAACTTTGCATTTCCTCTTTGCTACCAGAAATGATCCCTTATATTTTATTTAGAATGAGCAGCTCACAGATTAACTCTTAAATTCCTGGGCAGCATTTGGGGCAATTTTGTGTATATCTATTAATGAATAAAGCATTAAATATATGTCTTTAAAATCATCTAGTTGAAATCCTTATCAGCACAAAATCAAATTGGAGAAAATGTAAAGTCATAAACCTATTAATTGTCTGAGGTAACAAGGACATTTTACTTGCTGATAGAATTACTGCTTTAATTGACCATATTTTAACATAAGTTCAGAAAATACTATTAATGAGTATGTCTCTGAACTGGCCTAAAATGCTTTAATTCATTGTTCATTGGTATTAGATCAATATATTATGAATGACAATATTGAAAGAAAAAAAATATAGCCTTGTAAATCATGGTTTAGTATGTTCTTGTTGCAATTATCGATAGTATTATATTACTGCATGGCATTCAAATAAAGAATGCACTTTATTGATCCACTAGGTCACTGGAGTTTTTACTCCCCTACTAAAGCCAGAGTAATAAGAGTAAATATTTGACTTTTGTGAAGTCAGCGCTGAACTCTTACTGACTTAAATGGGGATATTCCCATCTTATTCACAGATGAGGAATTCTTTTGAAGTCAGTGGAATTCTTCTGAGTTCATCATCCAAGGAACTAGAGTGGGAGCTAATATAAAATGTGTTAACCTTTTTACTAGTTAAAGATTTTATTCATGTCCTCACATATTTATTTATTTTTATATGCTTTTTGATCTACAGACTGCAAAATCTGCTGCTTCCAACTGGACTTTTTTACATTGTTTACCCAGAAAACCTGAAGAAGTTGATGATGAAGTATTTTATTCTCCACAGTCACTGGTTTTCCAGGAGGCTGAAAACAGAAAATGGACAATTATGGTAAAAAAGATGATAGCAGTAGTTAGAAGTTAGGGTCAGCTTCTGTTCTGCCTTATACTACAGGCTTGGATTCAGCTTGGTTCCTCAATAAATAGTAAATGTTAATACATATGTTTCAAATGCACCCCACAGCACATCACAATTTTGACTATAGGCAACATATATATGTAGCACAAATACTTCTCAGCACAAATGTGACCTATTTTGACGATAATCTGCTGTTGCTTGACCCAGTTTTTATCACTGAGTGAAATCTACAGTATAAACTGTAATATTTTGGTATTTAAATCACTGGGTTTACTCTAATGATTAACTCAGCTGCTCAATTTTAAAACACTTTAAATGCTGAGGTCCCAGGGACTGGTCTGAGAAACTACAATTTCCCAAACACCTAAAGCTGGAGATTCTGCAGTTTTCTCTCGGGAAAAACTGCCAGTGACACCAATGGGAACTTTCCCTGAGAAAGTGCTGCAAGAGCAAAGCTGTGAAGGACCCTGAAAAGTTATGGTGTGGGTAATACTGCGTGATCCTTGGGAATCATGAGAGGACACTTGGCATTTAACATAAACCATAACTCCCTTCTCAGCATTCCTAGAATTTCAGAAAATTGCTGCCAGATCTCAGTACCCTGTTATTTATTGTCAGCTTTAGAACCATCGTGTTGGCAAAAGCTAGCGAAAACTTTTAGAGGTGAAAAAAAAGCAGAAATGGCATTGTCATGGCTCTCAGATGAACTCTAGATGTGCTCTGAGTGAATAAGCGGTTATTGTATTTACCAAAAACTCAGATTTTGCACACAGTCAAAATTATTAACAAATTTCTGTTAAATTCATACTTTTGGCCTTAAAATTGTGAAAAGTGCTCATATCTTTTAATTTTGCAATGTTTCTAATTGCCCTAAATATTATTTTTTAAAAAGAAAATAAACCCTTTACTTTGGGTTCCAGCTGCACATTTTTTAGGGGGTAAAAAAAATGTCATATTTGTATTTTATTGAGCTGTAAAAATAACGAATGCATGGGTCTTGTTTGTATATTATTTTCTACCACTTTCAGCTCAGACAGCAAACTGAAAAATAAATTATTTGCTCAGCTGTAGTTCCAAACAGGGCTGAGCGCAGCTACAACCTGGGTAGCAGTGAGGGACTGCACAGCTGTAGGTTCAGCCCCCACTGCGTGCCTGCGGCTACCCGTCACGCTGAGCAGTGCTGAAGGGAAAGGAAGGACAGGCGACAAGACCGCGACCCCTGGAGAACCCTTGTAAATCCAGTTCTGGGCCAAAATAACAATTTGCAGTCAGACATTGCTGTGAAATCACAACAATGTGAACCAGGTAATGCCTTGTCAAAGCCAAGTTACGTACGCAGGTGTGGGGAGGACGGCAGAGCTGCTGCAACACCGTTGTATTCAGCTGCCATTCCCATTACTCTCATTTCACAGCCATACCTAAGGTTTGTTGGAGTACTAGGGGAGGGCAGGAGGGGTAGACGACACATTGTTAACCTCAGTGAGGTTGTTCCGTGTTTTACCACAGAAAGTATAGCTGAACTGGGATGAATTTCAAAGTCCCTGATCTAGTACAGCTCTCACTGATGCTAACGGAAGTTCTGCTGAAATCCACCAGCAAGCCCATGTGCTGTTTGGGTACCCACAGCGTCTCCTAGCAGTAGCTGAGGGTACAATATAACACGCCAAAAAGGCCTCAGCATTTGATCTAAATGCTTTGTCTGAATTTCTCCTAGGCCGTCCATTAATATATTTTGGCCGCACTGAGAAAACCTGTCAGCTACAATACAGAACATCCGAACTGATTTTCAGCTCTTGCCCGATTCATCATCAGAAATTCTAGCACATAAATCTAAGTGTGCAGTTTTTGTCAGGACAATAATTTTCAACACAAGACTTTAGAGCTGGAAAACATTTTCCCCTTATTTATTTTTATGGAGTATCTGTTTCCAATGTGATTGGATTTTTTTCTTTTCTTCCTCCTCTAGGCTGTCATGGTTTCCCTGCTGACAGATTACTCACCACAGCTACAAAAGCCTACATTTTGATGCTTGGATTCCTGCCAAGAGAAAAATATTCCTCATCAGCAGAATATTCTGGTCCACAAATACATAGATCTTCTTTGGAAAGGATCAAGGCAATGAATAATTCTTTAATAAAACCATATAGTTACCTGTATAATATTGCGTTAGATTCGTGAAAATGTTCAACACAATAAATACCGTTGCAAAAGCTGCTTTTCATCTTGATGCTCTGAGTTGAGTACCCTTTCTAGTGATCAGCATCACAGAAAATGCTCTAAGGTTGTACTTTAATGATTGGCTCTACCGGCATCATAGGCATAGCATAGTCTACACATAGCTGTGTTGGAACTCGTATAATGTAATATGACAGACATAAACTTCTCCCTAAACCTGTCCATTTAATTGCTGATCTCAAGAAGTGTGCAGAGAGAAGCAGTGCTTCAGTTTGCCTTGGTTGCCTATGCTTCCTGGGCACTCTGGCTCCTGTTTCTGTCCTCTAGCCAGCCCCCAAATCCCACTCCTGTTTGACACCAAAAATATAGAGACCTTGTGAGCATTATCTTCCTCCATGACATTCCTGTAGGCTGGCACAGGAGGGTATTGCTGCAGAATTGGAACAGAGCAGCTTCCACAGAGTTGGATGCGGCAGAGAGAGACAGCTGGAAGGCTTTGTTCATCTCCCCTAGACCTGCACTCCCTACACACAATTTTGGCTAAAGAAGCCAGTTTTCTATTTCATTTTTTCTAAGCAAAAATGAGGGGCACCATATGATGGAACTGTATACAGCTTCTTTGCGGAAAGAATTTGCTGCATCTTGTCTGGCACTGTAACGTGGTGTACGTTTCAGCTAATCCTTCTCAGTAGTAAACTGATTCATGACATTAGTAGTTTTTACGATGGCTGGATGTGTGCATTTAGTATTTCAGGTAAAGCTTTGAGTACTATTAAAAATGACCCTCTTTGTTGTTTCTGATTAGTTTCAAGAATCTGTTGATTTTTTTTCTGCTGTAATACTGGAACAATGTCTGTGATTTTTTTAAAAATTCTGCAAATGGGTTTTCATTTTCTGACCAGCTGCAAAACATTATTTAATTCCTTTCAAAATTTGAGTTCACTGCTGGGCCATGCAGATCACTGAAACGAAAATAAAAATACATTTGTTTATCTACCCACTTAGGATTGATTCATTGTTTTTGCAGGCATTTGTGTGTATCTCATTAAAATTAACACTTTCCATTACAACATGACAAGGGTTTCAATAATTCAGTGATCATTTACACTTCAGCAGAGATCTAGCTGCGTCAATGATGGAGGAATAGGGTATGTGCTAGAAATCAATGTTTTACTTCCCAATTTAGTATGTGGAGGAAACTGTATGTGATACAGTCCATTTCTGGCTGTATTAGGTCCTGCTTTGCAAATTAGGTTCCAGTTCAGCAAGGTACTTAAAAGTAGGGTTGGTCTTCTTGGAGCTAATGAGTGATTCAAGTGCTTAGAATTGTGGATATCCTCACTAACCTGATTTTAGTGCTATCTGAGAGTAAGACAACTCATTTTGCTAGTCCTTTCCTAAAAACCACATTAATATCAGTTTTATTGTGTTGATTAATGTACTATCAGTGAAGTCAGGCAGATTTATAATAATGAAGCTGTACTGTTAAATGTTTCACGGTGAACAGATTAACAATTATCTGCTACTCTTGCTTCTCTGTGCTCTGATTAGAGCTAACGTGCATCTAGGTATTCGCAGAGGCTTTTTATACTTAGGAATCTGAGCAGGATGCCAGACATCTGAATCCCCTTGATGTTTTTAAAACACACGCATAGATCTGCTGCATAGCACGTGAGCAATGGAGTCCAACATTTCCAGGGGGGTAATTTCATATGGTTCTATTCCTCTGTGAACATATACGGCAAAGGATGATCGTCCTTGCTCTGCTTTGCACAAACCGCTCACACCATCGGCTATTCCGATGCTTTGTGGAAGTACTGGGTGGACTTAATGCGCATGTGCATTGCGCGGAAGCACTGAGCATACTACACATTTCTGCACGTGCAATACCCAGTCTGCGTGCCGTGTGCTGGGAGCCAGGCGCATCCCAGCGGGGCCGATTTACCGAACGTGTGCAGGCTGTCTGCACAGTGCGCGCAGAGCAGATCTGACACTTCCTAGAGGCGTTGGGTTGGTACCAAATAGACATGTATGTTCCTGTCCCGGGGACCCAGAAACATGGTGCCCTGAAGGGCTTCTGTTCTGCCTGAACTCCACCGCCTCCCTGCCCAGCAGAACAGCACTGTGAGGCTTAATCCACTGGAGCAGGTTAAGCATCCTGGGATTGCCGGGTGGTCGCTGTGGTGGTGTGCAAGACAGTATTATTATGCCATCCAGACTCCTCATGAATTCATTACTTGAATTCACAAGTGATGATTGCAAATGTGGTGAGTGAAGGAAACGGCAATAATGTAGAAAGATTTTCGAGGGGAAAAAATAGTCATCAGCATTCAAAGGGCTTAAAACAAATGCAGAACAGGTAGCAGTCACTAATAGCTTACAGTGTTGTTCATTACATTTATTATGCCTTAATCAGTAGAAGTGCTGCTTTCATTGCTGAGTGCACTTGAAGGATAAGGTGTTTTCTCTGTCTTTTTACAGAGAGGCTCCTGCCTGGCTCCCGATAGCCCAGACCTTCCTTCCACAAAAGCCTCGCTCCTCTGTTTGACCTAGAGAACAGTCCTGAGCCACTTCGGGTCTATCAAGTCTTACCCAGGTCTGACTCATTAATAACCCCTGGTCTGATATCTCACCTTCACCCATTTGCAGTGCTGTGTTCTGGTCCCTCTCCAGGGCCATGCACCGGTGGGGGCAGCTGCCAGCCTAATCCGTCACCTGCTCAGAGGCATAAAGGGAGGACTGACCCCCCCCACCCTGTTCGTCCTCACCGCGGGCTGGTTGTGTGCGCGCTACCGCCTGTACAGCCACATCCAGACCTCACAGGCAGACAGGCACCGCGGTTGTGCCGTGTCCCAAGGGGGTATGTGCACGCTCACTTCGGTGCCCAAAGCCCAGCCGCGGCTCCAGAGCTAGTACTAAATCTGGCTTTGATACAACCGGGGTAAGGCTGATGCCAGCTGAGGCCCCGGGGCAGGGGCAGGGGCCCAGAGGCACTCTAATGTCATTTTAGACAGCTGAGGGTCTCAGAGATGTCTGCACAGGCCCAGCAGATGTGACACAGGACAGATGGGGCACTTGGAGCAGAAACTGGTGGCCAGCAAGGACATCCTACGGCATCTCAAATGGCCCCAGGTCTTGTGCCTCGGCACCCTATCCACTCCCTCAGCATCTGCATGGGCCGTTAGAGGATTACTCCTCTTCTACGCCTAGAGTTAGAAATGCAGTATTGCTTATTAGCAATTTACGCGCCATGTAAGCACATGTTCTGCAGCTCATTACCAGCAGTGGTGGGATTCTTTGGTTACCCTTACATGATCTTCTGAAAGTGATTTAACATTAATTAGAGATTCAGTAGAGAAAGAGGGGCAATCTATAATTTTCTCTGTAATTTTTTCAGGGAGTAAGAACAACATTTTTTCCCTGTGTACTACAAAGCTAAGTGACAGCACAGTAACTACAGCAGGTGAGAGGCCTGCAGAAAGACTTTACAAATAATTTATGTCTCTAAGAATATGAGGAACAGTAATTTAGGAAGGACTGAGTGAGGATCCTGGACAATCAGGTGGGAATGAAGAAAAGTAAGAATTCTCAAACAGAATTGAACATTTACACCAGCTTGCATCCGGAATGACACTGGGAAAAAATCTACAGAAGATTTACTTGCTTTCTGGTAGCAGAAGCAGTCTCCTCTGAGAAGCTGAGTTGCGACAAGGGAAATACAGAAAAACAGATTTCACACAAAGGGAAAGGTTTCTTCTTTCTTCTGGGTCTCCCATTACTCAGTTAATCACTTGGTTAAAGTATTGAGCAAATAAACAGTGCTTTTTTTGATTATTTTGCCATGGCTATTTAACCAGCTGCCTTTCAAATGCAGAGCCCAGAATTTCTGGGTCTTGCTCAGGGTTATGTGTACAGAGACACTTCATAAGCCACAATAAACATTTTATTCAGCCCAGCACTTTCTGTCATGACTAATGGGATACAGCTATTTGCAAGGCTATTTGATTCTTACACAATCTTGTTACCAACTCTTTGAAGAAATCCCAAACCTTTGTGGCCTCTGTAAATGCTGATGATCCCTTCCACGCATATGTGTGTAGAGGATTTTTCTCTAGGGGCAAGCAATCTGAGGTGACTCCATTCAGAGAGCAGAACTTTCACAACCGCAGTCAAAGCACTGCCTGACCCTGCCAAATCCCTTGGAAAGCTCCTTGTGGTCTGCGCTATATGTTAGAGGACTTTTGAATTCTGCTGCTCTCTAATGGGCCTGTTTTAAAGGGATTGGCACCCGTGCAAAGTAAGCTCCAACACAAGCGTAATATATCTAGAAAGAGGGACGAGCGTCAAAATTGCAAACTTTGCTGATCCAACTTACTTAGTTTAGTCAAGACTTCAGTCCAAATGTGAGGAACAGCAGCAATAGCTGGAGAAGAGCACTGACGAGCGGGCAGGGCAGATGCAGGTCACGCTTAGTGATTTAAGCACAAAATAATGTTCATTGGAGGGAGAAAGCTGAACTACTCACACAGGTTATGAGACTTCACAGGTCCCCCTCCAGCTCATCGCCAGCAAGTTCAACGGTGTCGCACCCGGCTCACTTCTGTCCTCTCCAGCATCCTCATCTGAAACACTCGCCCACTGTCTGAATGTGAGGTGGATGTTCTCCATGGGACATGCCATAATCCCACTCCTGGACAACTTGGACTAGTGACCACGGAGGAGCATGCCATGGCTGCCTTGCTGCTCCCATGCCCTGGTTCCCCGCCGGTGGGACGCAGGGCATATGGGCTGGGGTGTGTGGTCGGTTGGCTATCCCAGCCCAGGGACGTGGGAACCCCCCCATGCCCCCAGGTCCGGCACACAGGATCCACAACCCCTCTGCACGCCCCAGTGTGCGGCACCCCTTTCTGAAGATAAAAGACCAGGCTGATCACAGTAACACCAACAGTGATGTTAAAATACCTGTTTTGCGGTGGCCCACGCAGCAGAGAAAGCCATCTGGCAGAAACCAGGTTCTGTCTGGGGCATGAAACGGAGGCCATGGCCTTCCCCATCCTGCTTCCCGTGCTGTGCCCCAGCTGAATGCAGCCTGGCCGGCGTGTTTACTGTGCTGAAGGGTTATGTCCGACAAACTGCAGGCCACTACTCCCCGGGTGCTCCGCCAGAGAGACCGCTCATGGCTGGCTGTCATTCTTACTCAGGTAACGAAGACAGAAAAGCTGTGAGAACCTGAAATGAGACACGTTAGTGTGCACACAGAAAAACGACACTGATTCCGAGTACAGGCAGCTGCACAAAAGCCTTTGCTCAGGTGTCCCCATAGGGCTGTAGAAGACCCAGGTTAGAAATGCAGGTGCCAGAGTGCTCTCCTCACAGGCCACCCCCTGCCAGAGCAGCCTCCCGTGGTGTGAGGATGGGATCTGCACCCCTCTGGCCGCCCGGGAGGCTCTCCTGCATGCTGGGGGCACGCTCACCCGTGGGTGGGCTTCAGCCGCAGCAAAGCCCTTGCGGCTTTCTGCCAACCGCTCAAGGGCAGCTCGCACTGTTCCCACGAGCGGGCTGATCCGCGCCCTGCACCCTGCTGCACCGCCGGAAGGCCGGGCTGCCCCGGGACCCCCTGCCCAGCGCTGTGGGGCTGAGCCCCCACCCCACCGCAGCCTCAGCAGGGGGAGGTTTGCACCCATCCTGCGATCCTGCCGGTGCGGGGCACCCCAAGGACGGCGCCCCACTGATGGTGCGTTGCACGTTCCCCAGGCAGACTAGAATATTTTGAAATTGATATCATTTGAAGGATATTTGCTTACTTTGGGAATTTAACTAATTGAAAAGAAACGTCTCCCAGCGCCACAGAATCCCTGCATGAATCACCAGCAGGCTTTCAAGACCCACTCCGCAGCTCAGGTTTCTGACTTAAATCCCAGAGCAGTTTTGGGGGATTTCTGAGGAGCAGACACTAGAGGGGGAATGACACGTGCACCTCTCTGGGGGGGTTCCCCTGCTTCGGGGCAGCCCTGGGGGCTTCTCCTCCTGGACACAGCCACCTCCGGAGGGAGCAGGGGCAGGAACCATGGTGGGGTTTGAAGCACTTTAAACTCAGACTGACTTCAAGCAGTAAAATGTCTTAATCCCAATCCAGCAATTACAGAACACACCTCATGTGGTGATTTATACATATGCCTTGTAGGCATATAATCCTATAATGCAGAGCTGCTGATGGTATGATCTACAAAGGAAAAAGAGAGAGCTTTCAAATCCCCCTGTCTTACTCCTCTGTGCTGTGACACGACTGGGTCTTTCTTAAATCCATTTGTAACCCTGAATTCTCTGTGTTTTGCGTAATTACAATGCCCCGTGTTTTACTTTAAATTGCTTACATGTTCTTGCAATAGGAGGAACTTTGAAAAGTGTAGCCAAGTAATTTGATTTTGAGAAGTGCTGTGGAGGAGACAAGAGTAGACGCATATAATTTGTCTCCTACCAGCTTTATGAGAGTCTCTCCCTCAGGAAAGGTAACAATTCCGTCCAGAAATAATTCCATTAGACATGAAATATCAGAGCCGTGAATCACTGGGCATTTCAGAGCATCACTTCACAGCAGGAGAGCATCTGAAAACTGCACCAGAGACAGGAGTTTAATTCTTATTGTAGCACTAGGGAGCAAAATGCAATCAAAAACAGCTATAGGAAGTTGCAGTACAGCAGAACTATCTATTTTACTAGTTACCTTCCTGGGAAAAGGAAACCGGAAGATTATAGTTATTCTTCCAGCAATACTGTTGATTTGGTCAGGGTAGTAACTATGATTCACAAGACTGCAATTAAGGGCTCAGGAAAACATGTTAAATAAATTCCTCTGAAAGACTGTATTATAGTGACCATGCACACATTGCTTTTAGGTATCCATATAGCAGGATAATAACTGGTTCTGCCAAGGAAAAGCTTTTCTGGTGTTCTGAGAGGGCAGTGAGACCAATCTGCATCAGAGGTTTATAAAGGCAGAATGGATTCTGAATTGTGGGGGCAGTCAGTTATCACCAGTTTGAAGGTTTTAGCTCTGACTACATCAGAAAGTCACCCGTTCCTTGTTCCCGTCTCTGCAGCTAGGCATAACACCACTATTTCACAGAATCACAATGTTACAGAATCACAGAATCGCAGAGTCGCAGAATCGCAGAATCACAGATCACAGAATGGTAGGGGTTGGAAGGGACCTCTGGAGATCATCTAGTCCAACCCCCCTGCTAGAGCAGGATCACCTAGAGCAGGTTGCACAGGATCACGTCCAGGTGGGGTTTGAATCTCTCCAGAGAAGGAGACTCCACAGCCTCTCTGGGCAGCCTGTCCCAGTGCTCGGTCACCCTCACAGTGAAGAAGTTTTTCCTCATATTCAGATGGAACCTCCTGTGTTCCCGTTTGTTCCCATTGCCCCTTGTCCTATCACTGGGCACCACTGAAAAGTCTGAGCCCACCCTCTTGACACCCACCCTTTAGATATTTATAAGTGTCAATAAGATCCCCTCTCAGTCTTCTCTTCTCCAGGCTAAACAGTCCCAGCTCTCTCAGCCTTTCCTCATACGAGAGATGCCCCAGTCCCCTCATCACCTTTGTAGCCTTTGTAGATGACTATGGGAGCTTCCCTCTCACAAAGGTGGTCCTGTGAGATCGTCACTAGTTACGCAGGGCAGTTGTTTTACCTGTGACTTTTAGGAGTTGCCCCATTTTGCAATGGGATAAAGCTGTTTCCCAGTGCCTGCTGCTAATGCTCAGGACCACGATGGGTTTTCTTACTCTTCTCCATCACTGAGGTGGACAGAAGAAGGAGAACAAACTTTTTTTTTCCTAAACATCATACATTGCAAGTGACAATAATTGGGGCCCTGTTGAGTTCCAGGCTAATTTATGGACATGGGACCTGACCTTCAGGAGAAATAAATTCACAGAAATTGCATGGACCTCAAACACTCAGTATCTCTGAAAGCTAGCACATACTACCTGTCTGCAGATTACTGCTGCCTGTGTAAAACAGGTGTCAAAGGCTATTATAAAAAGTAAAGAAGGCCCTTGTAGCTGGCAGCATGTCAGGGTTGTTATGCCAAAGTCTAGGCAGCTAAAAAAGGTCATCTGCAGAGTATTGGTCTTACACGGCTTAACTGGATTAGCCTTTACATCCTAAATGTCTGGGCTGTCTCCAAAAGAGGTAGTGAGTGCCTTTCCTTGAAGCAGTCCTCTTTTTCAACCAAATGATGGAGAGCCATTGTTCACAGAGCTGCCTGCATGTCTAATACCACGATGAAGATGGAGAACGTGTATTACAGTGGCTGCTTTGCAGAAGCAAACACGGGGACAAGCTTAAGCACATGCTTAAGGAGGAGGATGCGCTTAACCACGAAACCTCTGCAAAAACTGGTGGCAGTTTGTTCAGCTGCAGTTGTGACACTCAGTATCAAAACACTTTGCCAAGTCAGTTTTTCATGATAGAGCTCCGTCTTTCTTTAGGAAACATTTTACTAGTCTCCAAGTTTTTTCAGCAGGCTGCTGAAGAGAATATGTGTCCTTTAACCCAGGTGTTTACCTGGTGAGGGGACAGAGAGCCGAGAGCCTAACAAACTCTGGGGATCCTCCGTCCCGAGCATCCGAGTCCATGGCTGCCTGACACCCTGGGCTCCTGCTCCGGCCATCCTGGAGCCAACTCCAGTGTTTGGCACTGAGGTGCTTGTCAGGGGCTGTCCTGTAGCCAGGATCTTTCTGGTTTTCAGAGACTGTCAGCACTCACAGAATTATCAAAATCATCTGCGAAAGGGACTGACTGTTCCTCCTCTGTCCATTCCCATCTCTCAGTCCCAGAATCCCAATGCATCTCTCAGCTTCCCAGGACCCAGGAGTGTAATACAATGTGGAACAAAGGCCTCAAATGAGAGATTTTTTTAAGGAAAAAAAACCCCACAAACGCAACAACTCTTAAATAATGAATACAATGTGTTGCTCTATTTATGTCATATATTGTCTGTAACCACAAAGTAAGAGAAAGTGATCCTACATTTATCTGAGATGGAAAATTTTGGAACAGAATGAGAGCTGCCGGAGATGTCTGGGTCTACAGAGAAATGTCTGCACAGCAAAGAGGTAGATGTCCAGTTTGGCAGAAGACCTTGCTAAAATCATTCATGATGTATTTCCTGCATCTGCCTCGAACCATCAGGAGGCCTTCAGCATGTCCTTTGTAATTTCCCATCCTTTTTCTTCTTAAACTTCAGTCTCTGCATCAGCATTGGCATTGTGATATCAGGTGAAATCGAAGAGGGATGCCCTTCCGGTCTCTGAATGCCGTTTTGCATTCAGAGTGGTTGGTGGTCATCAGCAAGTGACATGAGCCAGTCCAACCATTTATTTAAACATTCCTGTGCACTAATCCACACAAAGCTACGTGCAGTGTGATCTATCATGCGTGTGCATAAGCATAGGAAAAAAGGACAATCTTGAGAATTGTGCTGAGATGATGTATGTCCTTGCTAGAAATGTGTTGAGTTTGTAAAGGCTGGACAAAAATAAATAAGAGGGGGAGAACTCACTGGTTCCCACCTGCCTCCTAACAAATAAATCACAAAGGCTCTTCATGCCTCCCTTGAGATACTTATTGGCTCTGCTTTCCCTCCCCAGCCTCAATGAAAGGGGCTTTTCTTCTGCTTGAACTGACCTTTGGCAAACATTTCCCTTTCAATTAAGATCTGAAATGTCCTTGCGGGCTGCTGTTGCTGGAGACAGCGGGGAGAAGGCTCTCTGAAGCCACTCACACAAGAGTCAGGAAAGAGAATAATTGCCTGAATTCATAAGGTTAATTCCAGTCTAGACGAAGGGAGAGAGAAGTCATCTAGAGGTCTCCATTGGAGAACAACATGTTTGTCTTTCTAGACTCTCTGGACTCCCCGTGCTGGCTGCTTACTATATACTATGAATATTTCTCTCATGGACTGTTGAGCAATTGCTGTGTGAGCACTAGGCTTGCTGTCCTCATGTCATTATCAGTTTTACAGCCCAGCGTGAGCCTCCCAGGAACGGGGCTTTGAATGTGGCTTGACCTGGCTCACTGGAGTAAATGGGGAGCCTCCTGCAGACGGCAGGCTGGGCGTGGGTGTTCGGCACTGGGGAAGTTGTTGCCTGAGAGAACTAAAGAAAATTTATTAAAAACATGCATCAAAAACTTGCTGCATGCAAGCTTAAAGCTGAAGCAGTCACTTAATATACAGTCTCAATAAAAAGGGCCAGGATGACTAGAAGAGGTAAAAGGAAAACATCAGATTAATGACTGCAGGAACTTCAGAGCATGTTCCTGTCCAGCCTAAGTTCTCCAGATTTTGCAAATTCTTGCTAAGGGGCCAATAGTGCAGGCATATTTCTGACTGGAGACTGACTAGGTGACATGCTGTGAAACGCTTGGGTTTTCACAGCACAGTTACCGGGGTTTTGTGGCACTGCCGTGTCAAGTCAGCTGTATTAACAATGGCGTCACTGTGAGGATGGTTGAAGGATACGATCTAAGCTTGGGTTGTGAAAAGAAATAATATCCTTCGAGACAAGGCTTTTGCCACACAACTAAAATTCTCTCATACGCTCCTGTGCAAGGGTAAGTGAAATGGGAGGAACAGTGGCCCTGTGCTCACGCATTTCTTGGTGGGTGGCACACATGCTACGTGCCATCTCTTCTTTCCCAACTACCAGTCCATATCTTCCTTAGGTCCTAAGCCTCCAAACTGGCTTTGGTGCCATCAGTTTTACACCCTTGCTGAAATCTTTTCTTTCTTTGGCTTTGGCAGTTCTGCCCTTCTTAAGATCTCTTTCTTTTTCTCTGGTTATTCCTTTAATCCTTCTTGTCAATGGCTTCCTCTGTTCTTCTCCTTTCTCCCTTTGAAAAGAGAATCTCATAGTACATTGGTCATGTTAGCATCCCGACTACATACTCTTATGTGCTTGCAAGAGTGACTCATTAACTTGGAAGTCACGTCATTGGGCTAAAACTATAATATGCTTTGCATCTTACTCCCGTTCCCTTAGTCATCACCATTCTCCTTGACCTCAGTGGTCTTTCATTGACCTCTCTCCTTGTCTTTCAGGTCCACTGTAAGGTGAATTCCCACAGCCCGAGTTACTTGCTGTGCCCAACATGGTGTTCATCGTAGTCCACTGTGATGGAAATTTATGACTCCTTCCTCCTGCTGGCCTTCCTAGTATCAAAACCACTTAAACCTAATGCATGTGCACTGATAAAGTGATTTCTTCCTTTATCCCTTTCTGCTGCTGTCTTCCTTATAATCACATTGAGCACAAATATTCTCTGTTCCTTTTCCAGGCTTCTAACTGTTTATTTACTTTACTGCCTTGTTGATTTGCATCCTCGGCTATGCCAGAAATTCTAGCCTCATGTGCCTGGATATCTAGTTTCCCACTGAGTATACGCATGCTTTCTTCATCGCAGAAGGAAGGCCCTTCCGATAGTAGTCTTTAAAACCTGCACCTGATCATTTTGCTAGGCGTTTTTTATTATGTTGCTCACGCAACAGTGCCAATTAAGCATGATTGTGCAAGCAGCCAAGGAAATAAAAAACACCTATTCCGTGTGCTTTTTTGCCCACACATTTACATGCGTGTGACTGCACTATCCATAGATATTGCATGATCTATTTGAACAGGACCAAAGTATGTGAGGGAGGCGGTGTGAGTAGATGTGTAAAGAGCTGGACTGTGACTTAGGAGCCCGGCCTTGATGCCAGCTCTGCCACTGCTTTGGCATGCTCTGAAAAGTCATCTGCTTGTGCCTCAGTTTCCCCATCTTTGAAAGAAGAATAATTTTGCTTACCCTGTTCACCAAGTGCTTTGAGACCAAGTGATAAAATATGCTATGTAATAACCATACAGTGTTGTTTTTCCTGTCCCATTCTTTCTCGTTACATGTCACACCAACTGGTTTCATCTGCTGCTAAATTAGACCGTGGGCATCTGAAGGTATCCTACATTTTACACAGTATGATGGCAGAGGCGTTGCAGTGCTCCCTAACTTTCAGGTACTAATGCGGCACAAACAATAATTACATTAAAAGCAGCTCTCCTGCAGCTATGGACAGTGCTACAAAGGGGAATGCCAAGTGTCTGCACTATATAATGGGGATCTAAAGCAAATTCTTGTGACATTTCATAGTCTGACGGTCGCCTGAAAGAGACCCCATATGGGATGTAAATTGCATGTGTTGCTGCCATATGCTTGGGGAAGCAAGATCCATTTGTTCTTTTAGAATAGAGAAGCCTGCTGAATTCAAACCAGAAGTCAGATACACATCATGTTCATCCCAGCTTGTGTTAGGGCTGTAGCAGTTCTTCATTCTTTTGCTTTCATGTGCTGCATAAAGCTCTATTTGGTGTAGCTAAGCTTCTATCACAGGGAATCTGTAAATTATTTTTGAAGGGATGTATCACATCCTGGTTGAAAACTGTATTTTCACTCCAAGGAAAAAAAAAAAATAATAAGCTCCCCCATATAACATGTGAAACCAAATTTAGGCATAAGCCTGACTCCATGAATTTCCTGTCTTCATGAGTGTTCCAGTCACTTACATGAGGGATGAATTGGCCTGGGATGCACATTAGTACACTGGATTGCTATTTGAAAGCTAAGAAGTTTCTGTTTAACCTTTTCAAGATTTTTATCCTTGTCTAGTAATTCACAGGAAAGATAGATAGAATGGGTAGGGAGCGTTGTCTTAGTTTTCTCTGTTCTCTGTTTCTCTGTTCTGACACCATGTAATTTTTAGGGATTCTTGGTCCTTATTTGAGACCTGTAGCAGTTTTACAGCTATGCATAAATACAAGCAAGAGCAACTGGGGAGGCACTGAAACTGCCAGGCCGAACATCTCCATTAGTAAGATGCACAAGATGCTGATCTTACCTGACCCCTGCTGAAATTCTAAAAACAAGGGAATTTTTGCTTAAGCAATTGTGTTCTGAAAAGAACAGTATGATAGTTTAGGCCCTTAACAGTGTCTGTGATTTCCTAATAGCATCTTTCTCACTTTGGTTTTTTTTCTTTGGCCCTCAGCCTTAAGAATCATAAAGCAGAAACAGCATGATCCCGAGAGGATATTTTCCTTCAGGAAAGATAATGCCAGGCTGTCAGATTTAAATTTTTTGCAAGATCCATGTACTGGATCAGAAGAAAATGGTTTTGCTTCCAAAATACCCGTTATATGGGTGTCATCTGAGGTTAGGGGGTTTGCAACCACTCAGCAGCTGCATCGAAGAAGATGCCTCAGGGCAGATGCCTCTCACCTGACTTCAGACATCTACGCTGCTGATACTGGGGCACGAGTTCGCCGTGCCAGCTCCCCTTGTAGGCTGGGGATAGAAACAGGCATTTCCGAGAGAGACACATTGCATCCTGATGTGGATATCCAAAGCAGTCCAAGAGGTAACACGTCTGAGACCCAGCCGTCGCTTTCTCCTAGCCGTAAATAGGGTATACGTGACCACCCCACGTACGGACATCTCCAGTGAGAGGAGTCCCTCTCACAGTGTCTCAGTTTGGGCTTCTGAAGTTAATGGCTGCTTTGAAAATGTGTGCGAATGACTTTCCTCAGGTCAAGAAGTAGATCTGCAACCCAGCCCCGAGTAAAGGTTAAGACAACTCAGTTCGTACACTAGTCACATCCCTGTCTCTGACTCTGCCTACCATGCTCCCATCTCTTTCATCGCTTATTTTTTGATAATGTGACCAAATGAACACTTTTACTGTGAACGTTTGAAAGAGCCACTCGCTGTCTTTCATTTGCATACTGATAAAAGTCATAAACTATGAAATAGGCTAGTCTTATATCACCCATGTTTCTGCTTTCCTGCAGGGATTTGAATATATCTCCTGTGAAGTAATTTTAGGCAGTTTACCCACCTCTAGGCAAGGGCAAAGCATTCTCTAACCTACATATGGACCACTAACAGAGAGCATTACACTCACCAAAGCATTTAAGAGAGAGAAAAGACAAAGCAAGCCAAGACTGTGAAAAAAGTCCCTGGAAGAGAAAAAGAAAAAGGAAAAAAAAAATAAAACAGAACAATAAATTAGAAAAGAAAAAGCAACTAGGGTGGATTAAAAGGGAGTTTTCCAGGGCTGCTGCTGAATGGAGCTTTTGTGGCACTTGGATGCTGTGGTACAGAGCAGAGACCTCAGGCCACGTCGTTTGCTGCGTCCCTTTGGTCCCATTTCTGTGGCATGGTCAGCATTGCTGTCTGTCTCACGACTGCACCAAAAGTAGGGGCAGTCAGAAACCAAACATCCCATCCTCAGGAAAGCTGCAGGGCTTCAAAATGTGGTTTCATTCTGATTCATAAGTAAAAGTGACAGTCATGGATTTTTTTTCGTAGAGGGAAATGATCAAACACTAAGGATGAATTGTTTCCTTTGGACTTACTCAATTAGACTTCATTTTGCATTTATGTAAAATAGCAGCATAACATAAAAGCTGTAGCAAAAAGGTAAGAACAGAATATTTCAACATCTCCTGTAAACATGTTAATGAAAGCCATATGCACCATTAAAAAATTTCAGTTTTGTCAAACCAGCATTTTCCACTGGAAAAAAAAAAATCCCTCTAAAAAACCTCTGCCTTGTCTTTCCAATACATTCACCTACTGGTTAAAATTAGGTATCAACCAATCAAAAATATGTATCCGTCATGCTCCTCTTTCGATTTCCTTTCTGGAAGAAAGAAGGTCATCTAGTGATTTATGGCGGCCTGTGAAGACCAATGGACTTTTTTTCCGATTGAGACCAGCCTGAAGATTTTTCATCTCTGTGTCATATCAGGATTCAGGCTTCAGGGACAAAAAGGAAAGTTGGTAGGAGAGTGAGCAGGGAGGGACCGCAAAACAGCCATGCTGGATGGTTGCAGATGAGTAAAGTTTGACCTCACTATTTAAAACCAGACCAAGCCGAACATCAAATATTTGTATAACATCATCACTTGTCATTATCCCCTTATCAGTATGTTGTGGGACGTAGGGGCCAGGCATCCATTGCATTCACACCTGAAAGGAGCAACACCATAGGCAGCAAGCAAGTAAAATCCCAAATCATTCAGGAAAGTAAATATTCCTCTGTCCCTCTTTGTCTTCTCCTCAGTGGTCTCTTTAGTAATAGGTTAGTATAGTAGAATAATGTATGTGGCTGAGCATTTATGAAATGCTAATAACTTGCTTAGGCCAGAAAATGAGCTCGTGCACAGGTTGATAATCCAGCAATTGCTAATCATCACATTAGTTTCCTTTGGGAAGAAACAGTGATTACAGGAAAGCCACACCACACCGCATTAACAAAGCATTCAAAGTGCTTTTAAGAAGGAGGTAGTATTTCACAAATAGTTCTGTAAATATATCCCTGGGCAAGGAGATTCAAATTGAGACTTAATTTAGAGAACACCTCCTTTGATTAAAAAAATATGTTCCTGAGAACAGCTGGAGACATGTGCTGAGATAAATCAGATGCTACTCTCAACTTTTATGGGTTGCTAAACCCATGAAATATATGGTATGTCTAGGATTTGTTGGCTGCATTCTTGTGCTATGAACACAGACACTGTAGTTCGCTAACAAAGAAAAACGATGGACCCAGCAGGCTATGGCAAAGCCATATCTTCTGTTCTCTTTCTTACTGATTAGAGCTGAGAGAAAACTGCTCTGGTGAAACCTCTGGAGCCTTCCGATTTTTCCCATATTAGGCATGAGCTGAAACCAGGCTGGGTCTCCTACTGCCTCTTTTATCACTAGAAAGGAAAGTAAAGGAAATATCACTGAGGTTTTTTTAAGGTAGAGAAGAAGGTTCACTACCTGTTACAAAGACCTGGAAAGAGTAATTGATTTTTTTAGGAACGCTGCCTCATCAGACAGTCTTAGGGACCACTAAGTCCCTCATGCATCTAGCATATCCAAGTTTAGGATAAACACATCTTCTTTTCAGGACACAGCCAACTCATCTAAAGGGAAAAAAACCAAACCACTTATCTTAAAGATGATCAACAGGTTGCAAAAGCAACAAAAGAGGAAATTTATTGCATTTTCTTTCCTCCCTTCTCCCCTCCCATGCAGGATAGAGCATCTCCACAAAAATATTTCTCACAAACAATTGCACCTGAAGACTTTTGGCCAGGGAGCCATGGGGACATGATCTGTATCATCCAGTGGTGAAATTATTTTGGGTGCTGGAGAAAGAAATGATCAAGAATGAGGATGATGTAAGAAAAAAATACAGGCATAAATTAATAAATACAGAAGGCAGGTCTCAAAATACATATGAGGCATCACAAATATGTAATGAAGAGGCACCACAAAAGGAAAACAAAATGCTTTGCTGCTTTGTAATGTAAGTTCAGAGCTCACAGAAAGCTCCACTTCCAAGCATCACTAGAAAAGACAGGACGTAAATGCTCTGCCCAGTTCACGTCTTGTTTCACTTGCCTGAAGGTTGTGTTTCTCGGGTGCGGTGGCTGCAAAGGTAAGGGGCGGACTGCCGTACTTACGGGACTTAACTGAGCACCAGCGAGGTCATAGAATCACAGCATCATAGAACGGTTTGGGTTGGAAGGGACCTCAAAGCCCATCTAGTTCCAACCCCCCTGCCATGGGCAGGGACACCCTCCACTAGACCAGGTTGCCCAAAGCCCCATCGAAGGTGCACAGTGTTTCCTCGTGGAGATCTTGCGTTTCCTCCTTCTGTGGTTTTGCTCAGTCTCTGTTACTATTCATGTTACAGTTGTTGTTCTGCTAATCTGTAAACTGCTTTGAAACGCTCCCAGTTGAATTATCAGCCAAAATTCAAAGTGTTGCTTTTGTTGGCAGCTAGGAGAGAAATCACAACATTGTATTATAGAAAAGCGTTTAGCCTTCTATTCTCACTCCTTCTGTTTTTTTTCCCCCTTTTCTTTGGCCTGGATAGAAAGCAATGGCAAATCTGTTATTAACACTCATGGGGACAGTATTTCCATTGTGAAGTCTCCAGGAGATATTCTATTCAATTTGTGATTTCAATTCTGAACATTCAGACTAATTCTCTTAGCAATTCCTCTAACTTAGCCTCAGGAGGAAGGGAATTGCTCTGAAATTTTTTCAAAAGCCATTTTAGCCACTTTAACTATTACACATGTTTAAAAAGAAAGCGATTTCTTCCTTCCCCCCTAACTCTCCCCATTTTATTTCAGCTGTGACAACTATGTAGCCTTTTGCTGTGTGGAAACGTGCAGTTTCCTGGTGACTGATGCCATGGAAAGTACCACAGGTGAGCTCCAACACGCCTGCAGTGAGAACATGTCTTTCTCCACTTCTGTGCCAAACACAGAAAATTCCCACATTAAACTAACGACACTTTGAAAACAAATAGTATTGTTTAGACCAGTCAAGATTTAACATTAGGGATGGTTTTAAAAGTAGGGTGGATTAAGTTAGAGAGCAATCGCCCAGTTACAGAAACGAGCTATCCGTTTGGTACCTTGTGTTGAAGTCATTAGCATAATTAAAGTTTCCAGAGAACCTTCTAGTGCTAATGGCGCTGTGTAGGGTACGTGTGGACCTGCCTGCTCTTGTGGAGGCCAAGAAACAGGGTGGACTGCACACAGGAAACAGCCTCAAGAAGATAAATCCACACATCTACATTCATACCATTTCTTTCCCTCGTCCACTTGACTCCACTTTCACGAACCAACACACGTGCACGTTCTTCCACCCTTTTTACAAATTGCACATTGACTTATGCTGACAGCAAAGAGAAGCAAGCAGTTCAAACGCTCAGAGAAGTGGTGTATTTTTTCCACCTAGTGGAACAAGGAAACTTAGGAAACACCCTAACAATCCATGCTAACAATAGCAAAGAGTACTAACAATAGACTGCATTCTCCAAAGAAAGATCAGGGCAAGGGGTGTGTTTTGAAGCCTGTGTAGGATGAAAGAAGAGGAGCATTTTGTAAGCCAGATTGTTTCTGTGTTGTGATCATTACAGAAAAGGTATTTTTTCAAAACTCTCGGAAAGTAGGAAAAGGGAAATCTCCATATCCTTCCCACAGTTCCTCCTTCTAGACTGGAAAAAACCCAACATTTGACATGTTTCTAAGCATGAGCTGTGTGCAGTTGTTCTCACACGGGTACAGTGACAGCACCAAAAAGCCCAAAGCAGATGGCGGGCACGTGGGTGGGGAGTGGATTGCTGAGATTCCAGGAGGAACAAAGGGAGAATCGCTGGTTATCAGGAGAACTGCAAATGTGCGCGGGCACAGCGTCACGCGTGTTTAGCCACCCTTTGCTGCACAAACGTGGGACATGAACACTCTGGAGGGCTATCAGCTAGTGGGAGGAATGTGGTGGGACAATAATCTGAGATGATGTATAGGAGCATGGTGAGAGTTGCTGTTTATATCTAGTTATTCTTCTCCCCTGTGTTATGAATCATCTGATGCACCAGAAACTGAGAAGAGCCTGCAGAGGAGTATGAAGCGCTCATGACTGGGTACTGCTAAGTCAGCACAGGCCATGCTGGCACTGCGGTGAGCCCTGCAGACCTGCTCTCCTCCTCTCTCAGTTAGAAGAGCAGTCAAAGTGTGTCACTGCTCCTCTCTGGCCAGCTCATGCAGGCTTTGGAATTTGGGGTGTGGGGGCAGGAGGCTGGTGCATATCCAAGTCTTGACTCAGCCCCAGATCTGGAAGCGGGAAGAATGCGCACACAGATCCAGAAGCTGGGAAATATGCCTAGGTCCCACAGTAAAGACACGGATTTGAAACTGAAATTAGTAGATGGATAGATGAAACAGTAATTCAAACAGCTTTTTTAAAGACTTCCCCAGCATTCCCAGTAGTCTACTTTTCCACCAGTACCTTCGTCAGAAACCTATAGCACAAAGCAGCTTGGGACGGTCTATAGAGCCCGCTGGAGAAAGATGCATTTGGGGCAAAAGAGTGGCCTTCATCCAGTCTAGCAAGAGGGAGAGGAAATCATGTTACTGTCTGGTTTTATACTCCCGTTGTCAAGATGTTTGTGCAGGAGCATAAAAACATAGACATCACAAAGAGATCAGGAATTGTGTTGGAGGTAATGTTCTGGTGGAACAACTGGTAAGGAGAAAGAGTTGAGAGCCTAATCCTGTTTTATATCCTTTTTTCTCTGTCCTCAATGTCTAAAATATCCCATGTGGAGTCCTAGGCAGCATCAATGTCATCCTCTGTCACCAGAGGCAGCAGGAGGTACTTACACACTAAGACCCAAAGACTGGGATCACGACTCTGCGTACAATATCCATTGTCGTGTGCACACACCTGTGCTCAGAGATCTGCCCCTGAAAAAAACACTCCAAATGAAGTCATTGTGAAGAAGATTAATCCAAGCACGGCCAGCTCGCAGTGATGTGGGGCCACTCACGGCAGGGTCTGTGCTGCAAGGCACTGACTTTTTGGGGCAGTGGGATCAGGGTGGGCTACCCTTACACCGGAGCCCAGAGTCACATTCTGTAACATGAAATGTCCTTTTTTTACTTTTTTTACTCTAGCTTTTGCTAGAGGAACTCCCACTTAATACTGTAAATTCCTAACACCAGGAATGTGCCTGTCAACAGGTATTTGAGGAAGGCATATATGAGTCCCAGAGGCACATTGTTTCTGATGATGCTATTTCAGAAGATCCAAGGATATGGACAATATGCAGAATATTATTCCAGGAATATCAACAGCACCGGGGCCAAGAGGTGTCCTGAAACCACTTAGAAGAAAATAAAGGCAATCACTCATTTTCTCTTAGTGCTCATACCTAGTTTATGTAACTTCTCCTGGTCACTATTATTTCTGTCTTCCCATCCTACCCCCACAGCAGATGGTTCATCTTGTGTTAATTTGATTCATAAGATTTCTGGGATAGAGGATGTATCTCGCTGTGCTTGCAGTGTGTACATCTGGCATTTCCTAACTTTCAAGTGCTTGACTATGCAACCTAAATAAATATAGCTTTTGTATAGTGATATTTGTAATATATTTATATTGCTATGTTTATATTAATAATGTATCATTAAACATTGGAAGAAAGTAATTTGAAATGCAAAATGAAGAGAGAGGTGGTTATGAAAAAAATTATAATGCTGTAAAATCTAGAAAATTGCAATATATTCGCAAGATGACTGAATTAGGTGTTGCAGGGGTAACTACATACAGCACTTTTAATTTTCAAGTGTCTGACTTCACAACTTGAATCCAGTTTCTTAACATAATGCTTTTGCACATTTTGGGTTTTTTTTAATGTAATTCCCCAGGTTTTTTTTTCATATAGTGGAAAATTATAAAGAACAAATTATATGTAACTATAGCAACCAACTGCCATTGTGAGAAGAACTCGAACCACAGGCACAGATGTAGAGGATGGGACTCGGCTCCAGACCCAGACATCTAAGTTTAGGTGTTGCTAAAACAGCTGTCTACACGTGAGCCACTTACCTATCCTGCCACTGTACTCTACGGAGTCTGCAGGGGCTTCCCTAAAACGGGCACGTCTGGTGCATTCACAGCTCTCCAGGGTCTACTGAATGGCACCAAGTGGCTCTCCAGTGACAGCAATGGGAGCTGAGACACCCACTGAACCTGCAGATACCCGTACTGCAGACAACTGTATTTAAATGTCTGAAAGCGGAGATGAATAGAAGGGTTGGAATCTGTTCTCTGATTGTAGACATCTGGTCCTGTATTAAATACTCCAGGGAACCCTATTTACTCTCCAGCCACCTCTCCAGAAGATTGTGGGTCTCCTGCTTTTCCTTCAGCCCCACAGAAATTTGCAGGACAGAGGAGGACATCTGAAATAGCACAGGACACTTATGTTTGGACAACTGAACTGAGACCCGAGCGTCCCCTCCAGGCTGGGGAACGGACATATTCCGGACTGCCGTGCTCAGCCTGCTCCTTACTCATGTTCTGGAGACAGGGGGTCTCCGCGGCATGCGCGGAGTGAGGAGCTGAAGGGAGGAGTGGGAACACTTGTGTTTAACATGGTGTCCCAGGAGAGAAGGCGTTCTGCTGCTGCGTACTGGGCTCAGAAAAATGCATGACTGCACAGGGAGAGGGAAAGCCCCGGCCTGTTTTTCTTCTCATCACTGATTGCTTCAGCAGAGCTACTGGGGCATCCCAAGAGGATTGAGATGAGCAGTTTTGCTACAGCCACAGCCCATCCTCAGAAAGCTGATGCTGGCAAGGAAGCAAGTTTTCCCCAAAGATGAAAAGTAAGGGTGATTTTTTGGGGACAATATACTCTTTCACAATTAATCAGCCAAAACCTAACAAGAATTCCACTTTGTCAGCCAAAAGGCTTTGCTGCTGCTGAAAATTCAGCCCCCCCCCCAAGACTGAATATATATGAAAGTTTCTCATGAAATGTCACGATGGTCTTTTGTAATGGAAAACATTAAGCAATGTAAAATGACAGGGCCCTTATCCGCTCCTCTTAAAGTAATCAGTAAGTGGTATAGGCTTTTAAGAGAGGATAATGAGGATAGAGTTGCTTATCACAGACACGATGCCATTTAAATGGGTGCCTGACAGGCAAATCATCTTGGAACTTGTGAGTACCGCTGTGCCAAGCCCCTGCGTTGGCTTGTGTGATGCTCACTGAGTCCGGAATGCAAAAGCAGCTGCTCTAACGGAAGCCGCAACTCTGTGAGCTATTTTCAGAAGACATTGATGAGATTTTGCTTTGGGATTATCAATACATTGGGATTATCAGTACAAAATGGAAAGCCCAAGGAGGATAGAAGGGAAAATTGCTCTCTAGCAAAAATGTAACACAACTACATAGAATAGAGGTTCAGGTTTACCAAAAACTAAAAAATTTGTTAAAAATTAATTTAAATGGGGCATCACCTGACTTGATACAAATCTGGTCTCGTGTACCGGTTTTGTGTACGGACAGCCCTTCTCGGTCATGCAACAGGCAGGCTGTCTGTACCACCACACAGTTTCATGTTCTGTCACATCTCTTCCCAGCTGATGAAGACCTTGTGCCATGTTCCTAAAATGTGCACAGCTGACAGGTGGCCATTTCCCTGACTCTGTCATCCAGAAACATATCCTGATACACAGTCATGCTTGTGTCCTGTTTTACTGTAGATGACACGCTCACCTAGTTATGTTCAGTCCAGAGATGTGACTTCAGCGAGAAGTCATGCCCTCTCTATTAATGGTATACTCGGCCACACGTCACCACAGCGGCTGAAAGCCTCGGCAACTTGTTCAGAACAGGGATGTTAGTACCCAGGTTTTGATTTCTCCTGGGGTGCTAGGACTTTTAGCTTCCAGCAATCAGAGGGTTTGTGTTTTCCTACGCTGCTTCCAAACCGCTGTGTTTAAGAGCTCCTAATGATAGTTTTTTGCACCCTTGTTGCCAGACGTTGGCGTTGGGAGGCTGTGCGGGAGCCGGAACAGACTCCTGGTGGCAGAGCAGCCCGAGTCAGAGGGCACGTCCTCCAAGCTCCCTCAGCACGCCAGGCACAAATAGCTTTATTTTTCTACACGTGTAGCCTCTACACACTCAGGGCTGGAAAAAAATTGAGAAGTGTGTGGGAGGTGGACTGAACAGCGTGCCCTGGCTGGAACGACCCGTGAATCTGTCTCTGCATGATGCTGAACTCAAGCTGGGGCTGAGGTCAAGTAGTGAATGAGCCCGCTCAGGCACCAGGATGAGGATTGATACCTGTGCCTGCATTAACTGCTCCTGTGAGTTCTTTCTCCAGGCTCAGCCAATGTCCAAATACCCTTGTTCAGATTTTTACATAGTGTCATCTGAGATCACATCAGCTTTCCTGATGGACATTTCCCTGGTTTATATCCTGAAGCAATAGCCACTGCACATTTCTGCCCGTATTGTAATTAATTCGTGTCTGACTCCTCAGGAAGTCTCTGGGAAAGTCCCTGATGTTGTCTCCATTTCTACTTCTCTGCTGCCAAGTTTGAAACTTTGGAAGATGAGGCCACGTTATAATGGAGCAACTTGTTATACTGCCTATTAGTGAAAGGCCACTGTGACCCCTGAAGAAAATTACTGCAGTGCTATAAGAAATTCAATAATCTTAGTCATAAAATATGGGTGGGTTAAAAATCCATGGTTCTTTGTTTAAATATTGTGTTTAGGGCAGAGCACAGACTTGCCCATAGTGTGCTATTAAAATACAGTTAGGCAGAATATATACTAATGGAAAACCATAACAGCGATAGCAGAAGAGCTGTGGTATGGAACCAAATCAAAACATGTATTTTGTAACAGCTCAAATGCACCCTGACTCTAGCTGATTACTAAATTACTGCTGTAGCTGCCGCATGGACATGCTGGGAATATACAGAGTTGTTCTGACTGTTACTCAACCCCTTTCCTCTGTGGAATGACAATTTCCCATTTTTCAGTCTCTGGTACTCCTTTCTCTCTGTTCAGATGTGCTTAATTATTCAGACAGAGGTAATTATTTGTGTTACTGTAGCATGATTCATACCCCAAGACTCAACACGGTAACTGTCATACCAGGAAAAAAACAAGATATCAGTGGACATCCTCTTCTGAACAGGTTATCCCTTCTTTTTCCAGTGAAAAACCAGTTTTATCCTCCCAGCAAGATGTGGGCTTTGGTTTTTCAAAGTATTGTTTCTTTTCTGTAGCTAATGGATAAAGTATACAGCTATTTCTGTATCCTGTTTGGTTCCTGTCCTTTACATGTATTTCTCCTTACAAGCAAAGCCCCGCTGCCTGCCATGAGTTCTCCACGTCTTTACTCCTCAGCTGTCACTATTCATCCAATATGAGGGTCTCACGCCTCCCATCCCATCGTAATACATGTGGATATGCAGTATTATACAACAGGGTTTCCTTTTTTTGGGCTCCCATTCGCAGCTGCCTCACTGAGTTTCTAAACACCATCTTGCCTTGTGTGCAGGGCTTCCCCTTTCTGCGGCTGACTCCTCTTTTGCTCGCCGTTCCCTTGGTAGGAGCCTTGCTCGCCAACCTCCGTTCCTCACCCTTAGTATGCAGCGATCCTTCTTCAGTCACGTTCGTCCTCAGCACAACCACTGAAGTTTTATGAAAGACATGACTATGCCTATACATGCACACACAAACCCACGTTAGACTCCACCATCAGTACAGTCAGTGCTGTCCTCGCTGCTGAGTCCAATCTGCTCCAGCATGAGTTTGCAAATGCACAGTGTTGTTATTACACAAGAAATTACCTCCCACTCAGTAAAGTCCCTGTTGGTATTCTGGGTTGCATTAAGAAGAGCGTGGCCAGCAGGTTGAGGGAGGTTATCCTCCCCTCTGCTCTGCCCTGGCAAGGCCACATCTGGAGTGCTGTGTCCAATTCTGGGCTCCCCAGGTCAAGGAAGACAGGGAACTACTGGAGAGAGTCCAGCAAAGGGCTACAAAGGTGATGAGGGGACTGGAGCATCTCTCATATGAGGAAAGGCTGAGAGAGCTGGGACTGTTTAGCCTGGAGAAGAGAAGACTGAGAGGGGATCTCATCAACACTTATAAATATCTAAAGGGTGGATGTCTAGAGGATGGGCCAGACTTTTCAGTGGTGCCCAGTCACAGGCCAAGGGGCAACGGGCACAAACTGGAACACAGGAGGTTCCATCTGAATATGAGGAAAAACTTCTTCACTGTGAGGGTGACCGAGCACTGGGACAGGCTGCCCAGAGAGGTTGTGGAGTCTCCTTCTCTGGAGAGATTCAAACCCCACCTGGACGTGATCCTGTGCAACCTGCTCTAGGTGATCCTGCTCTAGCAGGGGGGTTGGACTAGATGATCTCCAGAGGTCCCTTCCAACCCCTACTATTCTGTGAATCCGTGAATGTGAATCTGAGTCTTAATCTCCTTTAGCCCAGGAGAGACCTCATGTCTCTCCCCAGAGGCTCCATTTCAATGTCCCTTTGTATCCAGGAGGGCCTCAGTGAATCCACTAACCTCGCTCAGAAAAAGTCACATGTGGGGTATTTCAAACCAGTATCACCCATCTGTTACAGGCTTTTCCTCTCTCTAGCCTCACCATTCTCATCCTTCTCAGAGCCACCCCTCAGTGGAGAGAAGAAACCCCTTTCCAGGTATTTTGGCTTTTCTAGGACAAAAAATATTATACAGCTCCCATTTTTTTTTCCCCCCAGAAAAATAACTAACTTTTGGCTTTCTGCATGAATCAAGACAAGGTTGAAGCTACGGCCATTTATCTTGGTCTGCCTCTCTGGCCTCCTCTTCAGGGACTAGGCCAGAAGAACCAGTTGATGGCTTCATAACTTACTACATTTGTGTTTTCTTCCTACTGCTCCTCTGGAAAAAGATGCTGCCTGAGGCAATGAAGGCTTTATAACATTCTGAATCATGCCTCACATGAGGCAAGATCATCTCAAGGGCAACAGTTAGGTTAGGAGACAGTCTGAAAAGCCTCATGGTGCTCTCTCCACTGCAGTATAAACATACTGGTCTCCTTTTCCCTAGGTTCATTTGCAGCAGAAGTTGGTCACTGAGTCTTTTAGATTTTATCTGGTACTCCCTGAACAGTTACTGGCAGTGCACAGATTTGAGAATTTGAGAAACTGCGGGCATTTCTTGAGTTAGTCTCTGTAGACTCACCAAAACTGTCCATAGAAGAGAAATATCCAGTAGAGAAACTTATTATAACCTTTTGTTGCCTGAACATTGATCCTATCTGGTCATAAAGATGAGCAGCTGAGCATGCAACTCCCACCCATTTCCTTAAATCCTCACTATGGCTTTTGGAGTATGATTTTTTTTCTTTTAGCTGGCTACAAATATGAGGACCCTGTTCTCCCTGATTGCTGTAGACACGGGGAAGGAGGTCCTTCTGAATTCTCCACAGAGCAGGAGTCACTCTTCTCAAGAGTGTGAAAACAACCCAGCATACGTCAGACAGAAGAGGCATAATAATGACAATAATCTACTCAATGAGCAAATACAGTCTCCTTAGTGGTGGTCCCCACGGACCCCATAGCACAGGCACTGCTTTTTCTCAGTGTTCCTGAGGGGGCAGGTCAGCACCAAGTGAGTGAAGTGCAGCTCTCTGCCTGTTTCCACCAGTGGACACGCACATGCGCACATACACACACACACACACACACACACGGTCCATGTCATGAGTCGGTGAAGACAGCCAGAGTCCGAGCAACATCCATTGAGCCGAACCATGACTGACTCATATCTGACGACACAGAAACTCTATCATCTGAGCCGTGCACGTAGAGTTCAGCCAAACCCTCAATGAGTCTCAGTCATAAATCATTAAAAAACCAGAATTTATTTTCCTTAGTCTAAAACCTGAAAAGATATGAACGAATTAGCATGAGATCAGAAGACAGAAATAAAATGAGTTTTGAAAATAAGATTTGAGACAGATTAATCTTAAGACCAAATAGTTTCCAGACGGGCAGAACCTCCAGGTAGGTTTAATGTAGCAACTGGTGGGAAAACCACACCGTGCAATGCTAAGGAAGGAAGAGAGGTAACAGGGAAGAAAGAAGGTGCACCAGTGGGTGCACAAGACGGTGCAAATATTTATTGGGTTTCTAGGCATCTAGAGAGTCTCATATTTCTGTAGCAGCCAGCTTCAAGACATATATACCTTTTGCTGTTAACAGAGCCTTCTGTAGACTGAAAGAAATAGGTATGTTTTCTGTACAGACTAAGAAACAAGAGCTAAAAATAGCCCTTAGATTCAAATAATTCTGAATATTCAATAATTAAATTACACTTAGTACTCGCACAATACATTAATTTCCAAAGCAGTGCAGGAACAGTAATTAATAGTCATCATAACAGTTGAAAGTGTGTATAAATATTATCCTTGGTTTATAAATGTGAGAAAAAGGGGAGGGACAATAAATGAATGAGTTCTTAGGAGAGGCAAGATGAGAAAGTGGATATCTGTGGACCTCATCCTCCACTGGTCAGCAAAATGGGTTGTTCTTCACAGCACTGAAAGGCGATCGCAGACTATCACTGGTGGAGAATGGGGGAGCATTACACAGACTGCTGGCTGCTTTGAACGGCTGCAGGCGTGGTAGGCAGCGACACATCGGGTTCTTTGTCTCCTGGTCCCAGGTTCAGATATAATGTCCCCATACATTGCCCTTCTGCAAAGGAAGTATGGTTCAGTTACCAGAAACTCAGGGCAGAACTGGAATCAGTTAACTCTACATTAAAACTGAAAAAAAAAAAAAAAAATCCATGTTAAACATTAATACTGGGAAATATTTTAACTATTACACAACAGCAGAACACAGTAGGAAAGGACTTTATACACATGGGCAAGTTTGTGGACATTAAGTAAAATCCATGACCCACTGAAGTCAGTAGGATCAAGATTTTACCTGCTTGGCTTTAATGAATTTAGCAATTTGCCCACAGGTTCTTGGTCTGAAGACTGTAGAGGACACCATATGGTTCACCACTCCCATTATTAAACAACAGGGAGAAGGAAAAGGATGGAGGACTTCCATTTCCTAGGATAGGTTAGTAATAATAAAAATATTTCCATCACCCTGCAAAGAAGTGACATGAGTGCTTCACTAGCCATCCCTGCTAATCCACACGTTTCTCCTTCCACGCTGTTCTCAGAACTGTTATGGCAATATTTATACTCTGCCAGAATCGCTTCTCTATAAGCAAAAAATGGTTATACAAGCGGACAGCACAGCAGCTAGATGTAACTGTGAGCTCCTCTCCTTCATGTGCGCTCCCAACATTTTATTTTCAGAGGCTGGCTGCGGGGCATCTCTGGCAGATTTCTGCTCTCACGTGAACATGCTGGTGGCCCCGACCACCAAAGCTGAGACCTGTGCAGACAGAGCCCAGCCATAATTGGGCTTTCTAATTTTACAGCCGCACTACATTACCACTAGCCGAATTCTGCAGGGCACTGAAATTGATCTCAGCAGTAAAACTGCACCCACGGATGCTGCCTGTATGACCCTGTTTAAATTGGAGCACTGCAGAAAAGACAAACTATTGTGATTGCTTTTATTCCAGTCTCTACAGCAGATATTTTCCAGCCTGGTGTGTTGATAGGAGGGAGAAGAAGAAGAATCCTTGACTGTCTTAGCTGTGTCAGCAGAAGCCCCTGGTGCAGATCCAGCTATACTGGCAAGAGTTCATGTTTGCTGGGATAGTTTGGCTTGCTCATAAAATACAGCTTTGCTTTCTTTAGAAGCGCAAAGAACAGAAATGGTGATACAGCTACACACACCCAAGCGCGAACCATTTTGTTCAAATCGGTGTACCTACATTACTATAAAGTCCTCCTAGGACCAGGGCAGCTTACGACTGCCACACGTGAGCTTTGAGAAACTTGAGCGCCTGCTTTAATATGTGACCAGCTCCAGCTGTCACTCGCTCCCAGTTGCAAAGGTTATCATCCCCTTAGTAATGTGAGGAGAAGGAAATGTCACCCTTTCCTTGGTTGCTCCAAATTATGGTCCACAGCATTAGCTGAAGGTCTCAATGAGCGGGACTGTGAGTGGGAGCAGATGTAGTTGGGTGCACATCCCCTTCTGCTGACTCTTACAAAGTCATGACTTTGAACAGAGGGACAGAGCGGGCAGCTGGAGGCAATAACATCTTAAACTGCTACAGCAAGGGTTACCATCTGGCAAAGCCGTTTGTAATGAAACGGTATAAACTGAATTGAGAAATATAAATATTAATAAGATATCAGCTGCCAAAGCCCAAGAAATAGGGGGAATATGTGGGAAAATTCCTTTGTGTGCCAGCATTGTCCCAGGATTTCTGTGTCTGAAACCAGGATCCAACCCTGGTGCTTTCCTTTTTGACTCAGTCTCTTGCAAGAGACGGGTGATGGCTTTCAAGCTTTCATGTGCTTGCTGGTAAGGAAAGCTGCAGACTGGAAGGTTTCTGGTGCCCACGCGTGTGGGCAGGGTACAGTACACCCCTGGGACCTGTTCTGGTAGACACCTAAACACGCAAAGACCCTCACTGCTGACCCTGACCCCTCTCTGGCTGGAAGGTGAGGGTGATGGAGCTAGAAGCAGAAGAGGCAAGAGAAAAATGGCTCCAGTTAGCCTTCAAGAAGGTGCAGTTGGTGTCTTGTCCCAAAACACCCTGGATCCTACTCGGTGACCACTTGTGTTATTACTGACGTATTGCAAGGAGCAGAGCCTCCTGCCACTTCCCAGATGGGACTCAGACTCCCTCTGGCTAGCTTTCCTGCTGAGCCCCATGAGGTTTTGGGAGCTAAGCCCCATTAATGATTGCAGAGGGGTCCCCTGTCAACAGGAGAGACAGAGGGTTCCTCATGCTCCCTCCCTGGCTCCCCTCCATGCTGAGGTCGGCATATTCTCATATCAGACAAAACCAGATCTTCTTAGGCTGAGGAAAGCACGGAGCCACGGCTGCTCAAGGCACATTTTACACCCCCTAGTCTTATTACATGGCGAGATGGCAGGGAGAGATAGACGCAGAAAAAGATGTGCTACTGCCACTGCCTTTTCTTTAAAAAGCTGCTGATCCTCCTCAGAAAAGCAGTACCGCTGGTGGAATGAGTCATCCAGCATTTCCTACTCATTTCTTAAATGATCAATGGGGAGAGACAGAGAGATGCTCAAAGATGCTGAATTTGTATCTGGAAGTTTCCAGGGGCATGTCTTTCCGTCTCTTAATGATACAGAGAATTTGCTTTAGGAAGGCTGGAATAAACATTTCTACACCATGGGCTAGAGGCCTAAAAAGTAGACTTGTGCTGACCTAAATTAAATATCTTTGGGTGCTTGTTTGTGCTTGGACAACACTAACTCAGGAGACACAGGAGTACATCTATGGTGCTCCAGTCACTGAAGGAACCTCAGGTCATGGGACAAGTGCAGAGCTGAGCAAAATCCCTGGAATTCATGCAATAAGGATGATGGCTCCTTGGTGTCAGAAGACCACCCCTCAGTCTCCAAGGTCTGCCTCTGCTGCTCCTCCTCCTTGGCTGATGTGGACACAGCCTAAGTCAGCAGTGCTGCAGCTGCAGCAGCATTTATCAGGCAGCACGCTCCCTTCCCTTGTGGCTCATCCTGCTGCTTTTCTCCCTCTTTTACCACTGTCCTCCTGCTCGCTCTTCTCTCTTGCTCCCACTCAGCAAGCTGCTTGTCTTCCAAGGATAGATTTGCCCTCCAGGTCAGAGCTGCTGCTAGTAACTGCTTTATTTCTTATTAGTGTTTGAGGAGTTCCCTCCTTGCCTCCTAGGTCTGCCTGCAATGGCTGTAATGACATATCTATAAAATATCTGCACCTCCAGTCTAATGACACAAACTAGATTTCAAGGCTATTGAACTAACAGGGTATCTTAGCAACAAATATTTATTTTAATAATAGTATTCCCAGCCATGTTAAACAAGCACCTACTGCAACAGTCAGAATGCCCTAGAGCATTTTATTTTGTCCCACAACCCATTTTCTGTTAGCTTACCCTCACTTAAAAGAGTTACTGAAGTCAATTCCATTGTCCCAGAGAGGTTATCTTCAGTGCCCTCCCAACTTTTTAGAACAATATCAGAAGAGAAGCAGACCGCTGTGCTCCTGCTAGCCACCCACACAGCCTTGCTGCGGGGGCTTTCCCTCACCACCTGCTAGAAATTTCTGGTTGTTGCTTGTGGGGATCTGCTCAGAGGAGCGACGTTGAACTGCTTTCTTGCATTGTGTGTTTACTGCATATCCAAAGACTGCAGCACTCCAGCTGCTTCCCCAGCAATGACAGCCAGGCTGATGCCTGCTCTCTTCAGAGTCAATCCTTGACTGATATCCTCTCCCTGAAGTTGTCAGGAAGCAACAACCGACATATCAGCTAACTTCCCTGCTACCTATCGTTCATGCTGCTTACCCAACTCACCACGAGGTTCCCCATCCATTTCCTCTGGCCCTTATTAGAATTCTGGGAAGGATTTGTCTTTAAAAGAAATTTTCTTCTTGAAAATTAGATATAGTAGCAACATTCACACATCAGGAATAATTGCTAACATAACCACCTAGCTTTGCTTTTTTATTGTCGTTGTACATTTTGCAATTACCTTTTTCTCTCCCCTGCTAGCTAAACCATGAGACTGCCTGTGACATCAAACCATAATTTGTATGGTCACCGTTATACATTTTTGAAAGCAAGTAATAGTTTGTCTTATGGAATAAAATAACACAGCGTGAAATTATAGTAGCTTATCTTCGTATTCCTTGGGCAGCACATTGTTGCTCTCTGACGGGTTGAAAGCTCTTGCTTTTGATAAAGCCCACTAGTATCTGCCTTTGAACTCTCCTAGCGAGATATTTTAGTGAGAGAAATACCCAGAGACTTTTTTCTCAGCATATCTCTACGCAGGATAAATCCAGCCCTTCTTATCCCCAGCACTCGCTGGGGTTCAGCTTTGTTTCAGGAAGGGAATACTACAGTCATCAGAAAGCACAGCCTCTCCCAGCACGTATTTTCCTGGGGATTGTCGAGCAGTACATTCTCCATCCATCCTTATTTTTCCCCACATTGCCTCCCATTAATCTGCGTGTCAGCAGCAGTGGATCAAGTGGCGCCTGAGCAGCTCTGCTCCAGGGACTCAGCTTGGGCCAGCCCGGGCCAGCGGGCACTTGCCCGGCTCCTGGGCATGGGCCAGCCCTGGCCAGTGGGCACTCGCCTGGCTCACAGGCACAACCGCTGGCTCCTCGCTCAATCGTTCTTCTGTCAGGCTGACTTCAGTCTAATTATTTCCTCTCTTCCTCCTGCCACCCTCCTCCTCCAGTTACAAATGAGCATTTGCGTACAGCTCAGGGAGAAACACCTTTCACAGTTTCATAAAACTATATGTCAGCCTGCCACTGAGTTAGTCAGGAAGTTCTGATGAGGTCGAAAGCTGTTCAAAAGCTGCCATCATGCATTTATTTAGCAATCCCATCTGTGGTAGGCAGGTAGATCTGCTGTCCTACAAACCGTGTGCATGGGTAGGGGAATTGATAATGACACCCACCACCCCAAAAAAGCCACAAGACTGTAAGAAATGTTACGTGAAGAGTTATTGTGTGCACCCAGATAGCTGCACATAACTTAGGTTGAAAGAGGAGTATCACTCACGTCAGTCATTCTTGCTTGGTAAGGGTCTAAGCCCAAACCAAACACGTGATGTGACCTGTGCTGCTCCCCAGCCAAGCGACAGGAGTGTTTTGGGTCGGATGCCGGATACTTTTGGTGTGAAAGCAAGCAACTCTTCCTCTGACTCACTCAGCACAACTTCATTAGTGACAAGGACTGAGAGGGAAAGTGACAGCCTCATCATTTGATTTGATTGCTTATTGTGTTAGTTGGGTACGGAAGCACTTCGAAGCTATTAATCTGTTGATTCATTCTTACTTGAGAACATAATTTGATTACTGTATTTTTTGCATTTTTATTAGTTTTGTAAATAAACTAAGTAGCATGCTTGCTTCAGTTTATGTTTACTCTATTATTCATTTTGATAAATTCTATAAAAAAGGCCACTGAGCTGGTTTACTCCTTTAGACCACACCAAAGGCCACCTGCCTAATACAGCAAAGGCAAGCCTAGCCGTGTGGGTCTTCTACACCATCTATATACAGTATACACGGCTGTACTCAGTGTCCAGCAGCACTACTCACTCCCCCAGGATACCCTACTCATAAAGCACAACTGGCTACTCCAAATGCATCACGGTCCTCCTTTTTTCCGATTTATGAGCCACATTTTTTTGCAGTTGCATTAACCAACCTTTGCCAGTGTCCCTCCAAGCCTGTAACAGCCCCAAAAGACACGACAGTTTTTCTAGGCGGAGCTCTTCTTTCCATTCACCCAGAGTAACTGCGCATACATACGCACACGCACGTACATCCATATAAACTAGGGCAACCTGAATTCATAAAAGCAGGCAAGCTGTTGGTGGGTTTGTCTGTTTTTAGCACCGCTGCACAGCTGAAGCGGGAAAAATTGATGCAGGCTAGCCATTTAACTTCCTGCTCTCCAAACACAAAGCAGTTTTCACCATTGCAGAGATGTTCATTTCTACAAGAATCTGACACCCGTGGTAAGGCAACACCTCTTGGTATAAACATGCTTTTTATGGGTCTCAAAAGAGGAGATGCCATGTAAGCCATAGTGTTGAGTGCTGCTTCATAAACCGGCCTAAATTTAAGTTTCTTTATTTACAGCCAGAGCAGCAATGCACTTCAAAGCACTGGTCAGATTGTACCTAGGAAATGAAAGATGAAAGATCTGACCTTTAAAAATGTGACCTCTTTGTCTAATGAAAATACAGCCACCTCTTCCTCTCCTCCCTCCTATGGAAGGCACACCTTCACCCTCCAGGCTTTGCAGCATTGGCACCTTCAGTTTCACCCAGGAGAATAAAACATCCTTCTCTCTGGAGACTATAGGTATTCTTTGATCATAAACGCTGACAGTAGGTGATCAGTCAGGTAAGCACTTAAGTAAGCTGGAAATTAGCTGAGAAAACGATGGAGAAAGGTCCCTTCAAGTATTTGTGCCTAAGCGGATAGATGATCCTGCTCAGCCAGGCGTGGATCCCCTTCCTTTGCTTTTCAGCAGACATTTGCACTGCTGCTGCTTGTTCGCAGGGATATTTGGAGAGGGACTATAGTGCATCAGAGCTTGTACACAGGCAAACGAACGCTGTAGAAATTGGTACCAGTTAGGTTTAATCCTCGCCATGAAGGCAAGGGGGTGTTTGGGAGAACGTAAGGAAGCATGAGAAGACCAGGGACCAAAGCAGCCAACACTTTGAGCCCAGACCCACAGGACTGATGGCTGGCAGCAGTGAAGAAAAGGAGGAATTCTTGAAATGTGGTGATGTCCTTGACCAGAGACGAGGTGTTTGTGGTCCAGCTGGTCCAGCCCTGGCGCACAGAGTGAGGTGTCTGAGCAGGAGCTGGGCAGAAGGGTGCAGCTACAGACAAACTCCTCACGTGAACAGCTCTGCTCTAGCTCTGACCTTAAAGATAACTGAAATGGGCTTGTTTGGCTGGAAGAGGGAGAAACTGATAACTATTTAGTACATGGTTCAAAATCTGACTATTCACTGAGCAAAACAGACAGCGACCGGATCTGCTGTCCAGAGGTAAGCGAGGAAGGAGAATTGGGCATCTTGGCAAGATTTCTGCTGGAGCTGAATTCAAACTGCAGTCATTCGCAAACTCTTCAATCCTTATTACCCTCTTTGCTATGTTGAATCAAGGTCCTCTGTCTTCCTGGAGTTCAGTTCTTTTAACTGAGACATTTTATCTGAAGAACAACTCTCCAAATTAGGGGCATGTAATAAATTAATAAAATATTGGTATAAATCATCACTCGTGACTTGGAATAGCTCTGCAATCATTTGAGTCTGTAATGTAATGTTCTGCCATGAGATTTAATTTACCTTGTACAAGCCATTTAGTAATCTAAGCACAGATGTAGAGCCAACTAACACCTATTAAACCAGTATATCCACATCCAATGGGGTGGATTTGTCCATCGCTAGATATTATGGCAACACTATACAGATGATTTTGGATAGATAGCCTCAGCTCTAAACTCCATTTAATTACATTTGCTGTTCTCTTATTGTATTTGTTTTCTGTTGAGCCATGTGCACTGTGAGCTCTCACGAGTTTTCTGTTTACAAACAACTAATTTACATTAAGTGTTTTCTTAGTCATCTATCTGTTTTGTTGTTATCTGGACAGAGTGCCACACTAAGGACTGGCCATTTTTCCATGGACTTGGACTGGGTAGTCATCACTCCAAGAGCTTATGACTGATGTATAAGAAAGGATACCACTGAGGTCACAGAAATCATAGTAGGATGCAGCCACAATTACCCTATATTCAGTTATTTTAATTAAATTGTCCATGACATTCCCAACATACCTTCATGCACTGTCCTTTGTGTGTGTTAGAAATGATATTGCACTTCTCATAAGTTAATAGCAATTAGCAGTATCATGGTTGGCAGTTACTTGAGGCAGTATTATCTCTTAGGTAAGCTCTTCGTTCTCTTCTCAGCAGTCATCAAGGTGGACTTGAATTACTGCGAATTACTTGAATTACTTCTCTCCTGGTTACATCGGTCTTTGACTACAAAACTGGTTAAAACTGGCTTGAGCCCAAAGTAACTTGCTGTAAAAAAGTTCTTTCAGTCAAAAGCAATGGGAAAGCACCCAGTGGTTAAAGAGAAGAATGTAAATGGAATTGAAAAGCGAACCCTAAGAGGGGAGGGTATTCAGCCAAGACCTGACACCTCCCGTACCTAATCTGTGTTTTTCTTCACCATCTTTCTCCAGATAGGAAAAAGTGATACGCTTCTTGCTGTATCACCTGCATGTTACCCAGGGAGATAAAATTCTTCAGTAAAAAAAAAAATGAAAAGCAAGGCTGTGTGCTTTCAGAACTAAGCCTCATTATTTAAATTCAAACTCCTCTCATCTTCAGGAAAAATAGCATGCAGTATTTCATCCACAGACTTATTCCCATGTTTTGAATTAATATTAAACACGAACAACTATATTCCTGGAATAAAAGAGTGAACACCAATGTTGCAGAACGAACTCCTGGATGTGTACAGGTTCCAGAAGAGATCATCAGCATTTCCCTTCCTTGTTTTACTGTGCCTAACTAGAGGAAACTCCCAAATGCTCAGATAAGCCTGGCACCGTATGGCCCTAAACTTGCCTTGTCATCTACCTTCCAGATTTAATTCCTCTCTGCCCTCCCTCTACTGCACTTTAGAATAAAACAGAGCTAAATAACTTATTTTTAATAAGTGTTGATTACAAAATTGCGTGCTCCCATCCTGCTTAGGTTGTGTGAATAGCCTGCTGCTAGACTGTTCTGAACTTGACCCTCATTCTGCATCCAAATTCAATGATGCAGCCATTCATCAGCTTGATTTTGGCAGTGTTATACATGCCCTCTGAAACATTATTTTTGGCAGGCTCTCAAAGCACGAGTGACTTTCAGCATACAAATCTCACTGACTTGCTGCACAGTCTCCTTCACGATCCTTGATCAGCATGAGCTCAAGACCTCGGCTGACTAGCCTAAAACCAAAAATAGGGTGTTTGACAATGCAAGTCCGAGTAGCAATTAATATGCAACCGCAGTGATAGCCATCGGTGTGTGCATCGGCTGCTCTGTGACCGCTTTTCTCAACCTCTGTTCAGCTGAGCTGGTCGGCAGGGAGAAGGTGCCCAAGAGGGACCTGCAGCTGGTCCCTAAGTGAAGCAAATGTTGCCGTAAGTTGACTTGTCCCACCAAGAACAGTCTGGAAATGGTAACTGCAAAGAGCAGGCCCCTGAATTAGCATCTTTTTGGTTAGAGAAGAACTAGTAATGACTGCATATTTCTGTAAGCTTTGGAAAATTTTAGAAGCATTTCTATTCTTTTTGGCTGCCTCTAGTTGAATGTTAGTTAGCCCTGGGCTACCAACAGGGAAATGGCAGCACAGAACAGGGCAGGGGCTGTCCCTGCCACTCAAGTTTAGTACCTGAGGACCAGTTCCCAGGCTTTTTCTAAATTCACTGGATCTCATCTCTTTAAGTTTTCAAAGCCTCCAGAGAAAAGTACAAGGTGCCCTGGGATCCTGGTATGCAATGTGTGAGTGTCCCTGCAGCAGTTCTTTGGAAAAGCAGCAGGAAGTATTTGATTGCTGCAGTGCTTTATATAACCCAGCAGCTAAATACCCATATGCAAAGGCACCTGGCCCACCCATAACTGAAGTGTTGTTGGGACCTGCTCAAGTCCACAAAGGCATAATTGACACCACTGCACCCCAACCACCCTTCTTCAGAAACCCCTGCAGGAAAAAACTGGAGGAGCTACCTGGACCCTGGTGCCATCCTCCACTCCCTCAGGGGGAAACCTCAGGACCAGAAGTGATTCAGCAGAAGATGATGCAGCACAGAACTGATCTGCTTGGCAGCCACCCCACTGCAGGTTCGCTAACGCTGTTGTACAACATCTTTCACTGATAATGAGTAAAGCCAAACCCCTTGCCTTTCATGGAAGGGAGAAACTAAATGTGATGCAGTTTAGCGTTGTCTTCCGAAGATGACATCCTCACCTAGCAAGTAGGAGCCATCCTTCATAACAGCAACCCACACCTCCATTCTTTCAGCCACACCAACCAGATTCTTTGTATTTCTCATGGTCTGGGAGCAGGATCCATCCTTGGCCAGAGCAGGTCTTCCTGCCCCTTTAACCAAAGAGGAGACGTGCGCTCAGACTACAAGCCTGATCCTTCAGTCGGTTGTGCGTATTTCATGCCACTAAATAACTGTAGTGAAATCTGTGTTGTAAGCCAGATGTGATGATGAGGGATCGGGCTCTGTAAAATGTATTCAGAAATTAAACAAGTAAACCAGAGCAAACAGCTCTGGCCTATCAAGGTAATTTATATCCTGTTAACCAGAAAAAAAAAGAAAAAAACAGGCACGAGAGACATCTGGAAGTGAAAATTAACTAAAACCAGACTAATGACATAAACAAGAGAGAAATACAGCCTCCAGATCTGTGTAGCTGAGCCTGATGGATATCACAAGCTAGATCGCTAGGGTTTTTTATTTTTAAAAGAAGACAACAAATCAGGGAGGAAATTTTCCATTTAAGGCCATAACTATTCGATTCAGAGATTTGTGAGGGCATAAAAGACACAAGCACAGAGGAAAAAATTGGCTGCCAACAGTTCTAGATGCGTGTTGGGCCCAGAACTAATTGAATAACAATAACCATTATTTAAGAATCATTTTTGTTGCCAAAATTCATAACTAATATTATTTACAGTCTGCTGTATGACCACCTGGAGATCTAACTGGATTTAAAAAAACCCCACATACTCACATATACACACATAGAGTCACAAACAAGCATTCGCAAAAAATTAGCATAGCATATGCATGTAAAAAAATGCCAGTTAAGCAAGCAAATTCTCCTCCTGTTGCAATACTGTCTTGCCCCGAAGGCATTTGCTCCTGGTAGTGAAGGAATTTCTGGGTTGGTGCATTTCCTTTAAATGTGTGAGAAAGGCTGCACATGCTCCTAGCTGAAGAAAATCTGGCCACAGTTCTTACCTCATCACTGACCTTGAAACCACTTTACTGTTCTCTTGCATATCTAGCTATGAAATCTTCATCCAAACTGCAGTGGGCTCTGCCATCTGTTTGATTCCTCTGCAGATCTGGGCAGAGTCGTTTTATGATCTGCTTTCATGTCTATATAATAGACAGTATTTTTATAAGGGTGACAAATGCTACTACTTAAAAAAAATGGGGGGAGTTGTTTTATTTTTTCTTTTCGATGTTGGCAACAATATCTTTATGAGCTTTTATTTGCTCATATTACCCCCAAAACCCAGCAAAGCAATCATTTGCTAAAATAATGGTAAGCTAAGCAAAGCAGAAATGACCAGGTTTTGGATTATATGCTGTTATATCTTATGCATCAACAAAACTGCTTGCCAAATTCAGAGTCCACAACATTTCTAAGCACAAAAGTAATTTTCAAATCCCAGGCTAGGTTTGCAGTGCTGACAGCTTAAAATACTCTCTTTCTTTACTTAGAAGTTGACCCAATTTGACAGAAAAATCTTTAGGAGAAAGTAAATGTAGAACTCTGTCTTTTATTTGATACCACTTTACCCGCTACAGCAATGCTCTGAATGTCAGTGGTGTTATCCAGGTGCTAAAAGCCGAATCCAGCATCAAAACATGTCCCTGAAACGCGTACCCGGTTCTCTCATTCCTGTATGGAAATGGTGAAGTTCTTTCCCTGTGGTATCACCTCCGTGGTGCATCCACCATGAATCTTTCTTGTCCTGCTCCTGCGCAGGAATAATATCCTGTCAGTGATTCATAAGTATTAGAGAGGCCCTTGCTGTGCTTCTGAAATCACCAAAACCTTGTAAAAAACCAGTATATAATTTAGTTTGGCTTCATGTGTCTTGTGCGGTCCATGTGGCTCCTTTACTCACGTACGTTGTGCAACTGCCACGTGACAACCTCCCCAAAGGTGGCCCGTGGGAGACAAGATCCTGCGCATGTCTGCAGGCTGGGCTGCGACTTGGAGAGGACTGTAAAATGCAAGCTGGAAGGAAAACAAGCAAATTGCTTCCCTGAAATGGAAAAAGAGGAGAGACAGAGAGACCTACTTAATTTTCTAAAGCCTCTAGGTTCTCAGACACCAAAGTGATGAATAAGAGACTTGCTGAGTTCTTCTTCCCCACGGGGGACATTCACACGAGTGTCACTGTGATGCCTGCAGTGACTCCCATGGACTGATGGCACACTATGCTCCCCTCATCCATGAAGCCAGCACGATGGCAGGAAGACACGGGATGTTCTGGTGCTGATCTGCAACTCTTGCGCACAAGGTCAGAAGCCCCAGGAGAAGGTGGACAGCGTAGGGAGGTCTTCAGGGATCGTTTCCACAGTGTGTTGTCATGCTGATGTTTATGCAGCCCCTTTTTTATGTTTCCTTTTGTCATGTGAGATTGAGTACTATAGAATCATAGAACGGTTTGGGTTGGAAGGGACCTCAAAGATCACCTAGTTCCAACCCCCCTGCCATGGGCAGGGACACCCTCCACTAGACCAGGTTGCCCAAAGCCCCATCCAACCTGGCCTTGAACACTTCCAGGGAGGGGGCAAACACTTCCAGGGAAGGGACAGGGAGTCACTTATGTTGAATATAAGTAACTTTTACATCATTAAAAATTCTTTCAAATGAGTCAATAAACCCTTTATCTCAGTTCCTAACAGAGGTGTATTTCTGTTGGTTGCCAGTAAAAAAAAACATTAACAAATATATACAATTCAGGACAAACATGGAAAAGAACCATACATTTCAAAGGCAATCAGCCGTTACAAAACATTGTCAGTCTCAGCTATACATGTTAAAAAAGGAAAGCCCTAGTTGATTCCGTGTTAATTAAAAATCTGCATATCTACAGCCTAAGTCTGGTTCCAGCAGACCCAGCATGTCGGCAACCTTTGTGCCTCGTGCATCAGTGACAGCGGCACCGGGGCTTGCCTGCCGTGCTCTGAGCTGGGGACAACGGCACACGTACAGGACCTGACCTCTTTGCCCTGACGCTTGCTGCTGACACCGCTGTTGGTTTCACCTGCACAGTGGGCTGAGCAGGCGGCTAACACAGCAAGGGCCCAGGAGGGACTGTAAGGCAAAGACAGGTGGGGGTGATGGGGGCCAAAAGCGCTAAGAGAGAGGGGAAGATGCCTATAAGCAGCAGCTGCCTCGGGGGAGGATGTCAGAAAGTGCAGTGGAAGAGGCACCCCCTCGGAGCTGCAGGGAGAGGAGGTAGCTGTGCGTTACCCACCAGTGCCCCATAAGGAGGAATGGGGGAGCATGAAGCAAGATGTCCCAGTGACTTTCCTGTGCACCTCCCTTCTGCTCTCAACTCCCTTTCCCTTGAGCTCGTCCTTTTGCTCCTGCTGCTTGAGCATATGGTGCTTTGTTTCCAGTGCCAGGGAGACTTTGCAAACAGGCTGCGTGTGCTTCTTGCATTCCTTGACCTGAGCCCACCTACAGTGGGTGGCCAGCTTGGAGCACAGGCGTCGGCATGGGCACGGCTGCAACGTTGCTGCAGCGTAGCTTAGGCAGAGAGCATGGGTAGAGTGCCCAGCTTAGAAGCACCTCCTGAAAGAAGGGCAGCCATTCCCACCAAGGCTCCTCTGTTTGGAGGAACGGAGCTCCTCACACAATGGCTTAGGAAATTGTTGTCCAGTTGTGGAGGAAACGAGGCTGTGCACTGAAGGAACCTGAGAAGGATAAGTAAAGGGTGTCTCCAGGAAGCAGTGCTGAGATTGCTCTTCCAGAAGGAAGGGATGTGGGTGCAAAGCAAAGAGTCCTCCGCAAGGGAGGAAGAGCTGCTCTCGTTCCCCTCTTAGCTCATCCAAGAAACAAGCAGTGTCTGAGTGAGCAGTTCACATCCGCTTCGCTCCCCAGCATCACAGGGAAGGAGCCTGCTCCAGAAACAACAGCTGGGCCTCTAAGCTGGAGCTGCATCTTTTGCACGTTCACGTAACAGACACCGGTATGCAACATGCTACAGCCTGTCTTTAAAAATCAAGATCTCTGCCGAGAAGGGCACGGAGGTGGGCGCAAGGTATGCTCTAGGTACCACTCTTGGTTCTTTCAAGATTTGTTGTCACTATACTTTATCTGTAATGAATTGTTTTTTAAATGTTATTGCTTTATACATCTTAATTCTATTTGCCAAAACATGCCGACTATTAATTTGTTGTATTTTTTCTCTCTTTGTCACTAGATAAATGGCTACTTTAAAAATCAATCTTCTTGTTTTCTGAAGGCATGAAGAGGAGTCATTTTTTTAGAGGAGGAGAAGGAAACCTAGGCACCACATCAAGAGAAAACACATTGGTTCAAAATTCACGCAGCGTACCTCAAAGTTCCTTCCACTGTGTGCGTGGTGCCATTTTGCCACCTCGAATGTGGCTATTTATGGAAGAGCTCTTGGGCTGACCATGGCCTCTGTGACTCTCTTCACACTGTCTCTTGTCCTCCTCCACACTGTATAAAGTAGGGATTCCTCTGGGTCTCCCAGGGCATCTTCTTTCCCACTGGGAATCAGGTTCCGCCAGTGGTTCCCTGAAGTTAACGACAGAACTAGCAGGTCCCTGATGTGATCCTCTTCCTACGGTGCTTCACCTCATCCTACGCTATTGTGTCACACTAACGTAATATCACTTTCCATTGCAGTAGAAGTTCCACATCCTGACCTCCTTTGGCAGCATCCGTGTTGTCCATAGTCCATCAGCTGCCTCACACCTGAGCTTTCCCAATCCCTCTATCCATAAGCTGAGGATATTCAGGATTCCCTTTCTGCTTAAAGAGCTGCGCAAGGCTTAGGTTATGGTTTCCCTTCCTCTGGAACTAGGCCTGAGATGCACATAAGGAAAAGCAAGCCTCAGGGAAAATGAGGCTTTTCCAAAAGTGGGGGATAAACACTGCCAATCCAAGCAGTTGTAACTGTTTGGAGTGGTCCCTGCTAAAAGGATGCGAACACCGTTGCTGCAGGGCTTTTACGGCTGGCACAAATAATCCGGTGTCTGCAGCTGGGGCAACAGACTAGGAGCCCCCCAGGCTAGCGTGTTGTTGGGGTCCTCCCCATACACCTACCGGTGGCTGCTGTCAGAGGCAAGGGATGGGGATGGGCAGATCCTTGCAGGTGGCCAGGATGACCGGTCTCTCACCCTGGTGTTTTGCCGGGCAGAAAATACCGCACAATATGCAGATACTGAGATGTCACCCAGGAGTCTCCCCCTGTCACATAAGGGGACAGCTGCACCCACATAACAGAAAAGCTGGAATTTGCTTGCTTGCCCCTACTTCTTATGTGAACACTTACAAACCCGCGATGACAAGAGGTAACTCCTGCCAGTGCTGGAGAACAGGCCAGATCCCCAGCGCTGCCTGCACTTGCTTCAGGGCAGACTTAGGAGAAATCTAGCAAAAACAAATCATTGCACAGTCAAGCAAGGAAAAGGAGGAAAATGGAGACGGTATTGAACACTGGAGTGTTCAAATTTTAAGGTGCAGCTCTACCACGCTTCTTGACAGAAGCTAAATAACTGAAAGCCATGGACAAGGAGGACCGCACAGATACTTGTTAACCTCTCGCATTGATCTTTCCAGAAGAATAAATGATCTAATTCCTCCCAAGGTAATTGCAAATTACCTACTGACCTTAAGAAAATGTCCAGGTATTCCAGGGACACCAGGACAGCATTTGGTGCTGGTATTCAGAACTACAGAGAAAGAAAAAAATTTTAAAAAGAGAAACCACAGAGTGTGACAAACCAATCTGAGTGACTTGGCAAATGTGCAGGGTTAATTGTCACTTTATTGCTAAAGATGAAGATTATAAAGTTGTATGGCTCCAATTTTCTTGCTGTGTGTCAAAACTCATATCATCTGGAGATGTAATAATGCTTCTTCTGAAATAATATAGATATGTTCTTTGTGTATTTTTCTGCTTTCTGACCTCTTTATCTTTTCCAAGTCCTCCACCCTGTCTCTGTAAATGCTGGTGATCTTAATTTACCCTGTTATGGTAGTTACACTTAGTCACAAACGTATTTCTATTCCACTCCCTTCAGAGAGGGCCTTTTGCATAGCTTTGGAGTAATCAGGAAAGTCATCGCAAACCATCAGAAGTGCCTGCCTACAAAACAGCTAGAAACTTCCCTTTTAAATCAAGGTATTTGCTGAGAAATAGGAAAAATGATGAAAAGCATATTTGTATCGACATTAGTGATAAAAGCCAGATATGACATGCCTGGGAAGGGTATAAATGGGACAAAGGACATCCCTCCGCCACACACGCTCTCCTGCCTCCACACAGTTGGTCGGCTTCTGGGACAAAGCTGCTCAAGCTTCAGAAGTAAAGCTGCAAAAAAATCAAGAATTTCATTGTCCCCGTAGCAAGGAACAATCCGGAGCCAAAGGAAGATCACAGCACTGCAGAGCCCTTACTTTATCATCTAATAATTCTTATAAAACAACACTAAAACAAACATGGCAAGTGGATATACTTAGTTGCCAACTGGCTTCCAGGAGGACAAGACTGTAACCTTTACCTCAGTTTTGTTAATCCCTGTACCAGTTTTGATCTTGTAACTGGTTAGTTTGTGTTGTTAGAGGTATAAAATTCACTCCATTTACCACTTTTCTCTCCTAAAACTACTTCTTTTGATTCTTATTCCCCTGACACCTCTTTTTGGCTTCACACAAGCCAAAAGCCTTAATTTACTGGCCATAATTGATAAAGCGTGATGTGCATTCCTATAAAGCATCCTAAGACATTCTCAAAAGGTCTAAGAAAGTTTCTTAGTATTACTATTTCTTCCTCTGTAAACACGTACCACTCGCTCATCCGTTTGAGGTGGCACTATGTTCTCAGTACTGCAGATCCATCCCACAAGCCTTTTTTTACTGAATTGGAGCTGAACCTGTGTTTCATCCTAACTCATACTTGTTGCTAAACTACTAAAGCCGATGTCTGCATTTGCTCCCTTATGTCTGTGCTGCAGGAGACTGAATCTTCTTCATACGTGGTTGTAAATGGGCAGACCTTAGTTGACATCATCAACGCTACACGTGCCTCCTTACAGGGTCTTTTCTGACAAACCATTCTCTGAGATCGGCTGCGTACCCCCCATGGCTTCCCTGGGCACATATAAAGCCTGAGGCTTCCTTAGAAAACACATTTTGGGACTTGGGCCTGACAGCTTGGTCCCGTTGATGCACCTGCCAAAAGCGTGCAGCTGCCAGCCATGCAAGGAATTCGCTGCCATGCAAGAGCTCTGCTTTCTTAGAGCCAAATTACCACGCGGAGGTGTTGGTGGGACCTGCACGGAGCCACCTGAACTCACCTGAGCGCAGCAAAATGATCATATTTTCATTTTTCCCTCTGCTTTCTGCCTTTTGCCAAAAAGATTGTCTTTGCTCCGCAACGGACTGACGCAGGCTGCAGGTACTGCCAGCTGAGGACAGCCGCTGGCAGGCAACGTGGAGAGAGAAGGAAGGAGAGAAGGCCAAAAAACCCTCAAACCTCTGCTCTCCAGCAAGGCTGAAGCGAGTGTGGATTATAAACCTGAATGCCCAGTAAAGGAGAGCAGAGGTTGCAGTCTTTACCTTCAACAGCACCACAGGCAATCTGGGGAAGGCCGGAACAGGCATGAAGAGAAGAAAGCACCGCGTTTCGTTACACCTGCTATAACTGCAGAAGGGTGCAAGCCTTATCACACTCGATACAATGGCTGTTTACATCTTTCCATCACTTTCCCCAGAAAGTTTCTATTTAACCACTAAATAACCAATGTCAGCTCCAGGTAAGGACAGAAGTGCTCGTTTTCACTTTCTACAATGAGATGCTCTCCTGTTGTGGGATGATGGAGCTCCTTCTAGATCGATGTGCTGCAAGTAGACCTATTAAGAAAGAGGATATTCCCTGTGCATTTTGAAGAAAAAGGAGCTCACGGGCACTGATTGTCAGAAGAATGCCTGCAAAATGCTAGCATTTTAAAGAAATATTTTTCAAATGACACAGCTAGGCAAAAATGTCCTGTTTTGAATAACTACAACAATGTTCTCTCTGCGGGGAGATGTGAAGAGCAATTATATTCTCAACTTTGCTAACTGAAAATGCATTTTGCTTTAGAAAGACTTGCTTTGATTTTGTTCAAGAAACACGTGAAAATCTGCACTCCCAAATCTGCAAAAATATGATAAAGTAATTTTGAAAGGTAAACGTGTTTCCAACACACATATGAAGGCTAGCTATTGTTTGGTAATTCCATTTAAGCCTAAAATGTTTGACGGCTTGGTGCTATGGTCATATTTTAATGGTATTTGCTGTAACCAGGCAGATTTATGTCCAGATCCATTCTCATTTTTAATCCAAAATTTGCATCTACATCCAATATAGTATATGCTACTTGACTGAATGTCAAAAAGCAACTCATTGTTCCTCCAAATACAGTCTCGGCAGGAGACTGTAGGTTCAGGTGGAGATAACATGGAGTCTCTGTTTCTCATTTCTCAGGACCCTGTAGGGACTGACATTTGTAGAGGAAGGAACCATATTTCCTGATGTGGACTTCTCTTCTTGCACCTCCGTTTTCTCTCTGGTTCCCTGGTTCAAAACCCTTTGCGTTTTAGCGAAATTGTAAAAGGAGGCTCTGTAGGCATTTATGGAGTTTAAATCCCCAACACATCCTTGTGAGAAGACTCAGGGGCTGTATCTCAAATTAGGCGCTACAAGATGCAATGACCTAAAATCATGTGCTATTGGCAAAAAAAGTGTGAATTTTTGTCAAAATCAGCATCTACCAAAATAGCCATACATGCTTTCTATTGGCTGGATACTTAAATTATGGTTGATACTACATTTTGCTTCACAATTCCTTAAAAACACGTGAAGGGGAGGGGAGGTACAACCACGGCTACTGAAATAAATGGTTACTGTCCCCTGGCCTGTGACAGCAGCATTTATCTTTTCTACAACCCATGTGTGAGGGGCAGGAAGGTAAATCTCTCCTGTTCTTGCTTAGCTATTTTCTGTCAAAAATCTTACTGTAATTTTTGTACAGTGAATATTTATAACTGTGGTTAGTGTCAACATAATTTTTTGCAGTTACTGCACTTATTTACATTTTAATGGCCAAGTCAATAAAGATTTATGCACCTGCCATCTCAATTTTCCACAAAAATAGTGAATGCTTCAAAAAAACCAGTCTCTCCTGCAGAATAATCCCCCCTCCAAGCATCCTTTAAATGCCTTTATTGTTTTGGGAAACAGTAGGCTATCCATTAAAATAACCAACTCTTAAAGTCATAAGTCAAACCCAGCAAAATCTTGCTGGAGTCTTCATGGCAAAACTTCTGCATATTACAAAAGCACTTGCTCAGGGACCATTTTTTCTCTCTCTGTTTTTAAACACTGTCCCGTGAATGGCAAAGTCTGGTTTATCACTTTGATATGTCTCAGCTGCACAAACTACATTGTTTTTGTAGCTTGAGGAGATACGCTGCTTAGCATTGACCTTGTTTCAATTTTAATGCAGTAAAAGGTATAGTTTGGAGCACTGCTTTGGGGGGTGCACAGGCACACCACTTAGGAGGGGCATGCCGTGCATACCCTCCTCCAAAACATGAGCTACAGAAAGGAAAACTTGAAAGCGTTCCCTCCACACCTGCTCATGGGCTTCGTGCAGCAGTTCTGGCTACCGAGGGACACGTGCACGCTCATTCTGGCCGTGCTCTTCTTGAAGGCAGACATACCATGAGCCTCTTTTATCCCTACCCGGGGGAGGCTGGCAAGACCCACACCATTGCTCCGCTGCCAGGGCTCTGCAGGATCAGCTCCTTTTCCATTCCTGGACTAATATGGTTATTTCTCTGCTGTCCATCCCTTGCTGGATTTCACGGTGGGCTGGTAGCTGCAGTGACAATAGCAAGAAGCAGGCTCTCTCCAGGGCTCTGTTCTCTCTCCAGGGTGTGTTGCCGCTCAAGGCCCGTCCTAGCCCGGCAGAGATGAGCCAGGTCTGTTCCAATTGAAGCTCAGGGTCTCAAAGACATACAGAAGTACAAGGTTTCTCATCAGTTTAGGCTGGGGTTCAATGTTCAGATTAGTTTTAGGAGAGAGTTAAAATACGAGGCTGAGGTGAAGCCAAGGTTAGGGACCAGGCTCCAGCAGCATCCCGGCTTCATGACCTGCTCTTGAAAGGCAACACTGATAAATCCCGCTGCCTCAACGCGATCAGGTGCACGAGAGCTGCCCACGAGAGGTATGTCAGAGGTGCAGAGCTGGAGGAGCCCTGGCCCCTCAAATGGATTCGGTGCGGAGCTCTTGCTCTTAGACACAGCCTGGCTCACCCCCATTATACGGCTGTAAGCGAAGCGCTGCTCAACCTGTGGTACTTGCTGTGGTCTCTGGATCCTTGCGGCTCGAACATGGACATAAATTTTCATCATGACGCTGAAAGACATTTTCTCCCATACGGTCAATTCCCTCTCCAGCTCCGACTTTCCAGCCCCACCTGCCCAAGGAACTGCGCAGGCCAAGTCATGCCTGTGAGCATCTTCACAAGGAAAGGGGGCTGCCGGGGGGGTTGGGGGGGGACGGGGGGGACGGGACGACGCGGAAATGTGTCTTTCACTTAATCTTTCAAAACCAGGCTCTTTCTCCCCCGGAGATATTCCAGCAAATGTCACCCTGGGGGCACAGCCCGGTGCCCTGCCGTCGCCCCCCGGCAGATGAAGTTTCAGCCGTTACGCGGTGCTGACAAGAGTCCGCAGCGGCAGCGCAGGGGCCGCCGCCGGGCCCGCGTGCCCCCCCCGCCCCGCGGCCCACAGAGCTCCCGCTCCCCTCGGCGGCGCCCCGCGGGCAGCGCCCCCTGGCGGCGGGGCGGGCGGCGCTGGGGCGCGTTCCCTGCGGCGGGGGAGGCCGGGGGGCTGCGGGCGGCGGCAGGCGGCGCGGTGAGCCGGGCCCAGGCGAGCGGCGCGGCGGGGCGAGCCCAGCGCTGAGCTCACCTCCCTCCGCCCGCCCCCCCCCCCCCCGCGCCAGCCCGCCTCCCTCCCTCCCTCCCTCCCTCCTCCTCCTCCTCCTCCCGCGCCCAGCCTGCAGCCGGGATCTCAGTATTATGGCATCGAGGAGAATGGAGACCAAACCCGTGATAACGTGTCTGAAAACCCTCCTCATCATCTACTCCTTCGTCTTCTGGGTGAGTGCGGCGCGGCGCGGACACCGACCGACCGACCGACCGACCGACGGGTAGGGCCCGGCACCCCCGAGGCGATCGCGGCCCCCACCTGCCCGGGGCGGGCGGCGGGGTCGGTAACGGCCGCCTGCGGGCTGCGGGGGCTCCGCAGCGCGGCTCCGCCGGGATGTCACCCATGTGCCGTGTGCTCTGTTGATGCCGGGAATATATATGTGCATACTCACATATACATATACATATACATATGCGCGCACACACACACACACACGCACACACATATAATTTTTTTTTTTTTTGCCTCTTCTTGCGGCGAGCAAATACCCCCGAGCCCCCGCGGGGGAAAGTTGCAGGGGTCTCCCCGGCTGCCGCGATGGCCGCCCCCCTCCCCGCCGCCTCCCCGGCCGGCTGCACCGGGGTGGGGGCGCTCCCCGCTGCCTGCCGCATCCCTGTCCCGCCGCGGGGCCCGGCGGGGTGCCCCCTCCCCGAACCCCCCTTCCCCGGTGCTCGGCCCGGCTCTTACCTGGGGGCAGCGGGTGCTGACCTCCGCCGCCGCCCGGTATATCCGCCGCGCTGCGTTTCGTAACCCGACTCAGGCTCCCGTAAACCATTTTTATGACCCAGATACATTAATTGAGTTGCAGTGATTGAGTGACGGGGAGCCGGGTTCTTCAGGCGACCCCGGAGGCTGGAGGTTTCCGCAGCGTCCTGGCCTGTTACTCAGCAGATCCCTGGCACGAGCAGCGTATTGTGGCGGCAATCTGCAGATGAAAGACCTTTTAATGGTACACGGTGACAACATATGAGAATGGCCCCGCTGTGTACTGTTCGAGATGGTAATCTGCACATCATTGATACAATATGCTGAAGCGAATTTGTCACTCCCTAGCAAGGGAGGCTGATTGTGTGTTATCCTTTTAATAGCTTTATGCTGTGAAAAGTGTCTGTGAAACAAAGTAACTCAAATTTTCATCAGTCTGCTTAAAAATGCATTCTAAACAAAGAATTGCTTATTCATGGCAATAATGTTTTACATCTTTATAGTGAACATATGACTTTTCCTGTTTCAACTTTATAGGCTTTTTTAATTAAAAAAAAAAAACAAAAAACAAAAAACAAAACATAACCAAAAGTCATTTTGCTACTCCATGCTTATGGTAGTACTTCTGCGTTATTGAACCCCCCACCCCCCAGCATTTAACATACACACCCCCCCCCCTCTCTTTTTTAATGATTTAACAATTTTGGCGGTAACCGCAGCAGATGTGTCTGATGACCGAAATGGATAGGAAGCCGGAATCATCTGTTGTTTTTTTGTTGACAAGTAGATCCTTCACGCTAGTCTCAAGGAGGTAGGTTGCTAAGTTTTTACACTTGCCACAATTTAAAGGTTCATCCTTTCCACTGCTCTGTTCTCAATGGATCTACAAGAAACCCCTCTTCCTGTGATTAATGAGCAACTGCAGGAGCTCTGGTGAATTCATGGTATCTTTTCAAATTACCTCTTTTTAAAAGTGACCGCTGTATCTGCTGTAGCCTGAATAAACAGAGGACTTAAATCGGCATGCCCGTCAAGCTAGCACATTTCATGAACGCTAATCTCATTAAAAAAGAGAGAATTGTACATTAAGCCAAGCAGCTGGCCAAGGGCATTTGCGCTGTAGGCTGCCGTGATGCCAGGCCAGGTTGACAGCTGGGACCTCACAGGGTAAATAACACAGCTGAGCTCTGGTTTGGGCTACAGCAATGCGTCTGTGCTGGTGCGATGCTCTAGTGCAAATTCTTTTCCTCCGAATTGTCTCTCAGGTTCCCCTGTGTCCCAGTCTTCACCAAGGCCATGGCCCACTAATGTGGCTCTTCCAGTTACTTAACACCTGACAGCCGGCAGGGTGTTTGTTTGTCCTCTTCCTCAAGTCTGGTAAAGGAGGAAGAAAATAAATGGTTGGAGACAGAATCCTGCAACCATGAGCAAAAGAGAACGAATTTCTTTTCCATCATGCTTGCTGTTGCATCTGGTTTTCCGAGGCACCAACCTAGGGGAACCTAGGCAGATCTCAATAGGAGAAGACAACAAAGGGCTTGGTAAAGGTCCAGAGTAGTTGACAGCAGACCCTAAGTCTTCATCAGTTGTCCCTCCTTGTAGCACAGAAGAACAAAAAACTAATTCACATTTTTGGCCCCTTCTGGGCTTTGAATCAACCCATTTAGTATAAATTGGAGCAACGCTGCACCTATTGCCATGAGTAGAGCAGAAACATGATGTGCTCTGGCCATATGCTCATTTTCTTTTTACAGGCAAGTTTGAGAGCTGAGGGATGCACAGAGTTGTCTCAGCCCCCCTCCATTATTTTCTGGGGTGCTCTTTGTATTCTCACAAGCTGCTGGCTCCAGAGTCAGCATAACTCAAATTCAGTCCCTGTGAATCCTCAGAGCTGAAAATATGGGAAGGATTCAATAGGAGGAACTCTTTCAAAAATTTATTTCTTGGACTATCTAAATACCAGAAGGAAAACATGCCAGTGCCACAAATGGCTGGTTTGTAGAATTTTATTCTGATGGCTTACCCACAGTTTTTTGAGAGGCTGTAAGCTAATTTCTAAAAGAGAAAGCCCTGCATTGCTTAGCTGCAGTTTGTATGGGTTTTTTCTCACTGTGGGGATGGAGTTGCATTATGACACATGGAGGAAAGTGGTCCTGTGACAGGGAGGTATGTGGTGGAAATCCTTCGGATATCTGTCCAGGCAGTTATGGATTGTGGTGTGAGGGGATGGGGAGAGAAGATGCTTCTTTGAATCCAGTGAGCTCTTTTGAAACATCCAGAAGGACTTCTCTGTGTTTACGTTGTTTATAAAGGAAGAAAATCTCTGTACGCAGAATGTTCCTATCATGCGTGATTATTTGTCAGGGTTAAATATGAATTACATTTGTATCAATGGGTGAGATGTATGTAGATGAAGGCTTTTAGTATAAGCATTAAATGAGGCTCCACTGACTACATGGGAGCTGCAGGGCGGTAATGAAGAGACATGGTTCGTTCAAATTTTGTACTGCGTAGCTTGTTCCTTTCCAAATAGGTTTTATTTAATAGTATTTGTTATTTTGCTAGCTTCCTCCCCTCCCCCTCCTCGTACTTCCCAACTTCTTTCCATAAATGTATCAACGTGGTAAAAAAAATCCATAAACAGAGATAACAAGCTTTTTATGTGCTCATATGTATTGTTATTCATAGTACACATTAAATGCCTAGGGTTACCGTTTTTGGTCCTTAAGGGACATAGTTATAAAAATTCAACAGCCATTTTTTTCCTAATCAGAATTCTGTACTGAATGCATGTGGTTTGGAACTAGTAGATTAAAAAAAGGCAGTAAAAGCACTGCTTGGCTGTTAGCTATTTTTATTTTTTTTCTTTTGGGTATCATAAATTGCTTGCATAGAATTCCAAGATATAACCTGTCTTGTTTTTAAGGGAAGATAAATTTTAGATTAGAATTCAGAATAAATTTTTTATAGAGGACTGAAACCTTTAAGCACCCCTCAGTACCTTATATTTATCTACTTCTTAAGTGTTCTTATGTCTTAAAATGTATGCATACTTAATATTTCATTGTAGGCTTTGAAATATATTTTGTTATCAAATTAACAGCCTGCCTCGATGTGTTTTGGGAGGGAGCTTTAAGGGTCCATGCACTGGTCCTTAAAGTTACAGGGCTGCACAAAATGGGTTTCATCTTCCCTGCAAAGCTTGTTGTTGCCCCAGCCAGGCACCGTAGCAAGGTGATTAGCTTCCGATTTTAGGCCCTGTGAGACACTTGGCACTCGAATGAGTGCTTTGTGTGTGCTGTCCTGCTGGTATGGGGGTTTCTTGCTGTTAATTAATGTAATAAAAGTGTGTAAGTAGAGTTTCCATTCAGGTACTTTTCCAAGGTGGGTCACTGATCTGAAGAGCATCTTCCGACCAAGATTGATGTTTTGGATACTAAATTAGGTTCTTAGAATTTGGCTTGTCTTTTGCTATGTAATGAAATCAGAATGAAGATACCTATTTGCAATAGTAGTAGTTTAGTTTGCCAAGTTTTTATCACTTGGAAAATGGACCTGTGCATCCTGGTTCGACCCCTCGGAGGTTAGCAGGTGGCACCGGAGTGTGGCCGGACAGGTAAGTGTCTCTTGGCTGCGAGGCCACAGCCGGTGCTGTGATTTTAAAACAGCTTGAAATTGCATGTTTCCATATCATTCATCTTCTTTTAGCCAGTTCTTCTGGCAGCCGCAGGAATGCGGTGTCATCGGCGTGGAGGGCTCAGGTGGTCAGAAGATGGCTCCGTGAAGGATGAGGGGCTCGGGCATGGGGGGGGGGCGTGAGGAGAGCCGATGTCTGCTTCGGAAAAGTGGCCCCTCCATCTCCCTCTTCTCTCAAGCTTCCCCAAAAAGGAGGTCCGTGTCAGGGGGCTGGGAGCAGCTGCAGCATCAGGGCGGGCAGCTCCCGGTCCTCACACCGCAGTGGCATGGCGGAGGTGGCACTCACCCACCGTTTTGGGAGCTCACAAAGCTGTTTTCTGGGAAATGCCTGAGACAAAAAGCCAGCGCAATGGCCTGCTCTGTAACACAAATTTATGGCTGAACTGCTGACCCATCTTCAGATGCAGCCGTTCAAGCTGTGCATTATAATACAGGATTAAATTTGCGTGCCCCTTTGAGTTACTGCTGGCATTAGTCATCTTCGCTATGAATGTCCAGCTGGGTTGCTGAAATTACTGGTTTTCACCCCAGAACTTCTTTCCAGTGCTTCTGCATTGGTTTCTGCATATGTCTGATCTTTTTAATATCTCTTACTTGCCATGCCTATGGTTTTTTTCTTTTAAATTTTGTTATTATCTGTTAGAAGACAGTTTTAAAGGAAATACTTTGAGAAATGTTTCAGCTTTCCCATGTGGCTTAGATTGCTCTATCTTTTGGTGCAAAAGTCTTTTTTTTTTTTGACTGCAAAGTCATCATTGCTATATTTTTGCAAAGAAATGTTATTGTTCGTACTTAAGCTACCTGAAATCCAGAAAAAGTACACTCTCGAAAATGCACAATATCCCCGTCATGATGGATTCAATGTGTGCCGTTGCTTGGGCAGAAACCTCATGCAGTTGCCTCCTTAAGTCAGTTGTTTCCCATTCTGTTCTCATAATGACAAACATGAAAGATTAAAGATAATGGTGTTTTCTTGTGAGCCTAGCCCAAGGTGAATTCTGTTGGCTAAATAAATAACTGAATTAAAAAAAAAAAAAAAGAAACTGGATGGTGTTTAAAAACATAGCTCCAGAGTCAGCTTTGTAAATTTTCTGTTGAGGTACTTCCCCAATTTGGCTTACTTTTGCAGGGCTTTTTTGTGATCTTTTTTTTTGTTTTTGTCACAGCTGTGGTATAAAACCCCCTTAATGGCAGTCCTAATGGAGGAGAGCCATGCCAGCATGACAGGTCCAGAAAGTGCAAGTAAACAGAGAAGATAAAGCCGTGACATCCATGTGCACTCTGTCGCGAGTGCTGGGGCTGTTTCTCACAGGAGTGCTGGGAGGAGGTGGGGGAGCAGTCCACACCTGTCCCTGGGGTCACCAGGGGGAAAGCTGCCATGGGGCATCGGTGTGCCTTCAGACATCGCAAGGATCTCACGCAGTTCTCCTCATTGGCAGGGAATTGGTTTTACGAGTGCAGTCGACTTGCGTATTTTGGAGCAGAGGAGTTGGCAAGTCGGTGTAGTTTGTGCATTGCTGATGCCCGTTGACATTCTGAAAATTGTGTGCATGTGGTACAAATTAGCATTGTACACCTCATTTAAGGGAACTAATTGACTTTGCCGTTGGTTAAATGCACCTTCTTTTCTTGCTGTGTGCATAACTATCCCTACGTCTTGATGAGGTACCTGGTGCACCTTGACCTTGGAGTTTGTATCTGGACAGTTCTCTAGTTTGGGGATGGCAACTTTTTCACATTAACAGGTCAGTTTGGAGTGGTGAAGGGGGATAGTGGGGGACTCGAGGTGTTTCAGTTGTATTTGGGAAGACATAGGATGCATTCAAAAACAAGCAGCGGCAGACGTCCTTGCTCTTTCACAGGTGATGGGACGGGGGTGTGTTGGAGTACTGCTGCATGTGTAGCACCCAGTTTGGCTGTTTTGTGTTCACTCCTGCTCTAAGCAACCTGTTGTGTGGCTTAAACAGAGTAAATACAAATTCTAGGGAAGGGTGCTGTGGAGCCCTTGTTAGCACTTTTCCGTCAAGAAGGCAGTAGAGTCCTTTTTCTTGGATGCTGGTTCATACTAGCCTTGCTCGTCAAGGAAACGGAGGCAATTATCATAGGTAAACCAAGGGAATTTAAAATGGATCCAAGAATCTGATCTTATCTCTGATTATGTGACTATCAATTCTCTGTGCTGTCAGGGAGGTAAATTAGGTTACCTGGTACCGTTAGTTGTCTCTATCTCTGGATTTTTATCATTGTTTCTTTGGTTTTTGCAACTGTCCTACAAATTTATGTGCCAATGAGTTAACAGATGAATATCTAGAAAGACTCTTCGGGCATGTGAGCTTGCAGACACATCTCCTTTAATCTTTCATGTGCTTTTGAAGTCCAATGATTTTTGTTATGGAGATGCTAGCTTTACTGTAGTACCAAGTCTGTTCTGCATCCACCAAATTTGTGGGTGAAAATTCTGTTGATCTCAGTGCCTTGCAAACCTAGATGTCTGAATCTTTAGAATAAAATACAACACTCCAGCGGTGATTATAGGGAGCAGAAGTCAGTTACTGGAAGGCCATTTTTATTTGCATAATGCTATTTCTTTAGGCTCATCACTATTAATTAACATTTAATAATCTCTCAGAGGATAGATCCTTCACATCAGTAGGGCGGGCCTCTTTCCATCTTAGCTCTGTTTCACCGTGCCGGGCAGATGGGTTATACGTTCTGTCTTTATAACAGTTGTGGGTTATGAGAGGGAAGCGTTTAAATGTCTCTTGTACTAAAGGGACTCCGAAGCATGGCACGCTTGTGTCTTACTGGATTATTGTTAGTTTGTAGCTGAGCTGGTTCTTTGAGCTCTGGGAATAGGCCACAGGATTTTTAGGAGCTGTAGTAAAAGAATGGAAGCGATGCTGTTAATATTAATTTTGCTGTAATTTCTATGTAGTGTTTTGCAAGATATTTTCCAGATGTTCTTTTTTTCATCTATATGACTCTGGGGACAGTGCTAAAATCCTTAAAGGAAGCAAGAAGCCCCCCTCCTCACTTTCCCCATCTCGCTGAACTGCCGTGCCGCGCTGAGGTGGTGACTGGTCACCGCGCAGTGCCCGCCGTCGCCCCTCGCGCAGGCCGGGCTGGAGGCACCACCGGGCAAGAGCGGCCAGGCTGGGCAGGAGGCTGGAACTGCGTCTTGTCGTCGTGTCCTTCTGGGAGTGATTCGCTGTGAGCTTTGAGAAAAGGTTGGGTTTGGTTTGTGTCCCGGTTTTGGCTAGGACAGAGTTAATTTTCTCCATAGTAGCTGGTATGGGACGACGCTTTGGATTTGTGCAGAGAGCAGTGTTGATAACACAGGGATGTTTTTGTTATCCCTGAGCAGTGCTCACACAGAGCCAAGGCCTTTGCTGCCTCTCACCCCACCCCACCAGCGAGAGGCTGGGGGTGCACAAGGAGTTGGGAGGGGACACAGCCGGGACAGCTGACCCCAACTGACCCAAGGGATATTCCATACCATATGACGTCATGCTCAGCGTGTAAAGCTGGGGGAAGAAGAGGGAAGGGGGGGGACATTTGGAGTGATGGCGTTTGTCTTCCCAAGTCCCCATCAGGCATGATGGAGCCCTGCTTTCCTGGGGATGGCTGAACACCTGCCTGCCCATGGGAAGTGGGGAATGAATCCCTTGCTTTGCTGGTGTGCGTGGCTTTTGCTTTACCATTAAACTGTCTGTATCTCAACCCACGAGTTCTCTCGCTTTTACTCTTCCGATTCTCTCCCCCATCCCGCCGTGGGGGGAGTGAGTGAGCGGCTGCGTGGTGCTTAGCTGCTGGCTGGGGTTAAACCATGACAGTTTGGGCTGTACGTGGATTTAGATGGATCAGGTTGAAATGTTCTTTCTTGTTTTTTTTTTTTTTTTTTTAATATTCAAGCAGATTTTTTAACACTTTATTTGCTAGGAGAATGTGATGGTATGAATAATGAGGTGATGAACTTAATCTGCAAAAGTCTGTGGATCTTGGGAGCAGATGCAAGGAAAAGGTTGCAGTGCTTATATGGTGCAGCAGAGAAAGAGGAGAGGAGAGGAGAGGAGAGGAGAGGAGAGGAGAGGAGAGGATGGAACCCTGTGAGCATCGTAGGAAGAGGAGCACTTACATTTCCCTAAAACTGGGAAGTGAAGGAAGCCCCTGCTGTATGACCATTATAACCAGTCAGTGCCTTAATGGCTTTGAATAGAAATTAGCACCTCAGACCTCGTGACACCACAGGATTACAGTTATCAGTGAAGTTAACAAGTTCTTCAGGATCTTTTTCCTGGCTAGATTACAGGTGCTGCTTCAGAGAATATAGCACATGGGAGCAGAAAATCGAGCTGAACGCCAACAGCAACGTATGTTTACAACTCACCCCTAGCGCACGAGAAATTATTCTTATTGCAAGGACCTAAGTGCATTCCCTGCAACTGAAGTTTCAGCTAGACCATGCTGATTTAATCCTTTGGTAAGTTTTAAAACCATTTATCATTTGGACGGAGTTTCCAGTGGGTTGGTCTCCATCTGGCAACAACTTTGAAGCGTTTAGAATATTCCTTTCAGCATTTTTTTGGCAACAGAATATGAAAAAGTGCTCATTTTCTGTTTCTAAAAATAAATGGGAACTATATGAAAACCTGAAATTTTTGATGGAGGTAGTCCTCTCAGGGATGGAAACTGTTGGTGATTTGGGAAATCCTAAAAAATGCATTTGTCAAAGAAACAATTTCCTGAATATGCCAGGTAATGTCAATGTTCTTTTTTTACAGCTGGACTTGCAACTTAGGCCAGTTTATGGCATCATAGGTTGTGTCATGACATACGTCAAATCAGTCCAGTTAGGCAGAACCAAGACTTGCCTTTTTCAAGATCTATTTGTTGGCTGCAAAGCCGTATCTGGGGCTTGGGGCCCAACCAGAGCTGAAAGTCTGTGGCAGAGATGGGAACCCTGGCGTTTGCGGACCCAGGCAGTCTGCAAGGGTGTATGCCCGGATTGGGATTTCTGTCCGTGTTAGAAGGTAATGCAAAAGTGCGTGACAGCGTGCAGCTTGCCTGGGGCTGTCCAGATGCTCTACTCTGACCTCACCAAAGAAAGTATGAAGGACATTGTATACAGTTTATGGAAACACGTGCAGATCAATTCCAAAAGCTATTTGAGGTGGAGGATTGCTGCATATTTTCTGTGGTGAAGGGGAGGGGGAGAAGATCCCATGATTTTCTGTTGTCTCCTGGCCAAAGCATTTTCATTATAACTTGCTGTTGCCACCACTGCATCAAAAGACAATCAAAACACCAGAAATCGGTCAGGAAAGTTGTGGCTTTTATTCTTGCAAGAATAGGTTAAGATAAAAGAGCGGAGACTTTCCAGGTATGTATTAACAGAAGAAAAGATGGAAACTCAATCCTCCTGTATGTGGTTCGCTTCAATAGTACTTAACATCTAACTCACTCTAATTAGGCTTGGAATGATAACAAAGAGGAAACAGAAATACAGATAGGTTACCCTCAGTACCTTAGCGCTCTCCCTGATGACAGAGTCTCATCGCTGGGATCATTGTTACTGGTGCAGCTGCCCTGTGCTGGATGTAGGACTTAATGCTCTGTGGCGTGCACTGATTGTAGACAGAGCATGATTCAATTTACCTGTGAAATAATGTCTTATAGGAAACCAGCAGCTGATATTATTGCATCTGTAGAGATTTTTTTTTAACTTCCTCTTGGTTTACAGGTCATTGATATTATGTTACAGCTGCTTTTTTTGTATAGTTCATAGAACCATAGAATGGTTTGGGTTGGAAGGGACCTCAAAGCCCATCTAGTTCCAACCCCCCTGCCGTGGGCAGGGACACGCTCCACTAGTTGCATCTCTGAGTCAGTTGAAGCAGACCCAGTTTGCAGTTGCTAGCTAATGTTGAGATCAGCTTGCGTAATATCTGGGAATGAGTTTCTCTTTCCAGTATACTTCAGGAAGAACTGCTGAGTTAAATTATGCTGGTCAAATGACCTACAGGCTTAAATTGATCTCTCTTGCCCCAGAACAACTTACAGACCATCTATGCATCACCTGCAGACTTCAGGGCTTTTTGCTCATGCAAGTGCAGTTTAAAAACTCCTGAAGAAAGAACCAGGACTTTGAGACGTCGGGGAGCTAGCTGTCAGGAGTATTTCTGTATTATTTCCTGGAACACACAGGCCAAGCCCCAGTGTATTCCTTGCTGCCTGTTCTCATAAAACAGGGGATGATGCAAAGGGATTGGATCAGGATTTACTAACAGAAGGTCACACCTTTCAAAAAGAAAAAAAATGTAGTTCATGGGGATGGCATTACGGGTTTATTTTTGTCATGGCAGGTAAGAGTGGGGACACATACAGCCTTTCTAGGAGGCAGCAAGACCTTGCTGTATTTACTGAGTATACGCAGGATCTTTGTGCAGCTTTCAGAGTGCTTGTGCAAAACTCTTGCTGGCAGGATGGGGCAACTGTTGTCTTTGCCCATGGCCTTGTAGGCACATACTTCCTTATGGAAAAATACGCCTTTTGAAATCTTTCCCCTTTGGTGTCCCTACTTCAAAGTTGTGCTTTCGCTGAGCATCCTCCCAGCATGGAAAGGGCAGCTCAGTGCCCTGCATCCCCCTGCGCAGTGCTGAGCTCACCCGCCCTCAGCCGTGTTTACCAGCACGCTCACCAGAGAGGCGTGCAAGGCAGGACCACTGGTCCTTGCCCCATGCGAGGTGGTCCCTGCCACAGCCGGGGATCAGCCAGCAGCCGCCTGGCCGGAGCGAGAGCACAGCCGGGGTCTGCCCTGGGGCGGGCAGGCGTGGGGTGGGCTGTCCCGCTGTGCTTGCCGGCCTGTGAAATTACAAGCTGCAGGAGATGTGCTGGACCAACCAGCGTGGTAATAAACTGAGTATTTCATCCAGCAGTTGTGTTATTTTCAACTGAAACCAGCAACAAAAATAAAACCTCCCACTTCCAGGAGTTTTGTGTTTTGTAAGCAACAGCTCGTTGCTTTCTGACGTGAAAGGTGGTTGTACTTAAAATAGGTACATCTGTGGGAGAGAGAATTTTCAGCTAGTGAAATTGTTCAAAGTGATATGGAAAAGTTGCCTCAGTTTCTGTGAGCTGGCATGATACACATGTAATACTTATGCAGAGAAACGGGTGCTCTTTAACACAAAACAAACCCGGTCCCTGTCGTAGGGAAACCTGAGTGTGCTGCATCATAGCTATTTTTTAACAGAAGTATCGGATTTAAAGTGTTCCCTCCCCCCTCGCTTGCTGACCTCAGATCACCAAGGGACGAGACAGGTTTAACCCCTGTACCCTGAAGAATATCCAGTACTAAAGCAAGGAACTGGGCTCTTTCCTAGAGCAGTGCAGTCCTCAAATGATCAAGACTATAATCGAGCCACAACCACTTAGTTGATTTATTCTTTTAATTTCATTAAGTGCTTGGCTTTGCAGTTTCATGCCAGGTGTTAGACCAAAATGACTTCCTATTTTTTCCAGCACCATCCAATATGTAAAATACATAAGATGGCAGACCTCTAAATCTGAAGGATATCGAGAAGAATTTCATGCTAAGTCTTTGCTCTTAGGCAATCAGTCAAGCTAGTAACGATATAAAAATAAGAGCCACCTCATCAGCAAGAAAGAGACAGTTAACCAGTTTTTCTTCTAGTACCATTCATCAGCTGATCAGTTGTGCACCCAAGCCCGAGTCTGTGTGGCAGTAACATTTGCCTTCTGAAAGTGTATTTGCTCTATATCATATGTTAGCGCAATACTGGTAAGCAAAAGGATATGACAGAAAAAGACATTTTAAGAAGAATTAAATCAGCTGAGGTTGATGAGTACACGTGGGTGGGCTGAGCTTTGTCCATTTGAAACGTATAAAATATCTTGCAAAGTCATCTTGCTCTGCTTAAAATCAGTGGGAACCATATATGACCAGACTGTCTTATGCAGTCAGCTGATTGTTTTTGAAACTCACCCATGCTTTATATTCAGGTTCGGTGAAACAGAAGGTTATTCTGGCTTGGATCCCACGGAATTCCCATAGAGTTGGGTTTGGGAGGGTTTATCACTCGTGCTGGATATTTCAGCAGGATAAACCTTTTTTCCCTTCCCCTGTCAAGACAGAAGACCTGTTAAGTTCTGCCTCCTGTCTTTAGACTTGCTTTGGTCGCCCTTTGATTGTGCAACACAACGTCATTTCACAAGATGTGCGCTCCTCCAGCGCGGTGGTTCCACTGAAGCTTAGATGGACCCCAAAAGAGGTAGAATTGTGTCTAAAATTTTGCAGCTTCTGTAAAAACAAAGCCTAAACTAAAGAATGGAAGAGCAAAAGACTCGATCTGTAGATGTGTTGATGAGATAGCATACTGTGATATCACACATGAGTCAGCTGGTGGATAAATAAATGCTGAGTATTATGGCTGGCATCAGAGGGCATGGCAGAGTGCACGTTGTTTGGATTAAATTCAGAAAAAAATGGAGCCTGGCTACTCCCTGTATGTTGATAAGGTGGGGTTTTTTACAATATTGACAGTTGTGTGTTATGTTTTCCTTGTTCTTCAAATATTGTTGTTCTTAAGAACGTTGTGTAATTATTTAGGACAAAACTAAATCTTCGGATTTAGTTACCAGTAGTAGTCCTTAAAAACTAATAGTTAGCATGCCCATTTTATAGATGGAGACACTGATGCAAGTCAAACCATATGTCTACGGAACAGTTTGGTCAAATTTGGCACAGCTGTGATTCGGTTATTTTAAGTCCCTGACTATAATAATTATTACATTGTAACACTCACTTTTACATCTTATTTCAGTTGCAGGAATAGCAAGCTGAAATAAAAATTGCATTCTACCTGCTGTTAAGGTGGCTTGTAGAGTATGGGAATATTTCTGAGAAGCCTCATGAATACCGCTGGTGGAAAGAGATTACTGGATGGAGCAGCTGGCTGTATCTGAACTATGAAATTGGTAGACCATAATGCTTTTTATTCTGAAGTTGCCTACACAATGCACTAGAAAAAGTGTCTCAGTTTGCCCAATATCTTGGGAGAAGGACAGAGCTGCCGGTGCGTGACAGCAGGCCCCCAAGTGAGTGGGCTTCCACAGCTGTGAATGATGCAGGCAACTTTCCTGACTTCATAGATCAGGCAAGCCCTTTTGTGGGGAAAAAAAAAAAATAATTTCCCCTCATGCAGGGCATTGGGGGAATAGTTTTCTTCAAGGAAGTAAGTGCACATTTCTGTAGATGGGTGTCCACCTCTGTTTTGAAAGATCATTTGGCTGGTGAGCAAGCATGTTGACACGCTTACCCCAAAGGAAGGAAACTCAGTGTGCCTGCTTAAGAATGTCCTCATCCTCTTTGTGCTAAGTGCCAGTGATCTGTTACCTCCATGGTATGTACCAAGTGTGGCAAGCAGGATCACGTTTAAAGGTTGACCTCCAGAAGAAGCTAGTTTGCTTGCTTTTACCCTGCTGTGGACATGAAGATACAGAGAAGGATTTTGTTAACATGGAGCTCTGGCTAATGACCAGTTTGCAGAATTTTGTGATTTGTGGATTCTGCCAGAATTTCTGAGAGAGATTGTCAAGTGCTTCTGAAGAAGTGGACTGACTTCTTAGCTAAACGAGGATTTCTCTCTAATTTACTCATGTAGTGGATGCTGTGGCAGCTGTGAAGACTTATTAGTAATTTTCTTTGCTAAATTTTATTCCGACAGCTACAAAGTAGAGTCTGCCTGGGGATGGCAGCTCTCAGGAGTCCGCTTTAGTGCAGGAAAAGTGCACTAGCACCATCGGACTGGGGCTGCGTTGTGCTGGGAAGGACAGAGTGAGCTTCCCAAGCTGCCATTTAGGACTAGAACATGTTGGGAGGATAAGGGTTTCAGGTAACTTATTGCTCGGAGGAAGCACTTACTTTGGGTGTTTCTTCAAGAAGAGGAGAGCTTGTACGTGCTGAGAGCCTATTCTTAGCCTGCAGTGTAGGTCTCTGCATTCTCCCACACGCCCAGTGAGGTGCTTCTGGAAGAAGTTAATGCAGGCTGCCCTTGGTTTTGTGTCAGAGTTAAATGAAGGGTCTTCACTAGCCGTAGGTTAAGGTGTATTTTGTTGTTTGGTGGGTGTAGGCAGGGACAGCTCATGGCAAGAAGTGACCCTTCATCCTAGTGTGCATCTTGATGCTGGTTTGGGTGAATGGCAGGCCGGTTTTCTTCTCGTGGTCCCTGTGTGGTTTTATCCTCCTGTCTCTAGAAATGGCCATTGCTCAGCTGGTCAGGCTGAGAGCAGAGCAGAATAGTTTTGAGCAGCCACTGTTTTCTTCTTATCCTCTTGTATGGTCTGGTGAACAGGAAGGAAAAGGGTTCAGCAGGGACTCAGCAAAAGGTCATTAGTTTCTCTGGCATTCCTGGACCTTGCTACCTAAAAAAGGAGAATTTTCAGGTAAGCTAGAGCATGATTTCTGTTTCCTGCTTCTCCTTCTCCATAAGTGGTATCATGTAGAGACAGAGACTGGCCTGTGGCTTAGTTCATGCTTCGGTATCTTTTATCACCTTATTTGGCGCAGTTTAAATTACAGTTTTCCGATGGTAAATTATGAGTTGGTTAGGAAAGACTTCTTAATGCCATTTTTGCTGGCCATTTATCTCATCCTTTTCATTTAAGTAGTACCAATCTAATATCTAGTGAGACTGCCTGCTAAGCAGTAACAGATGGCCCATGCTAGGTAGGACAGGAAGGATCACAGGGGTAGGAGCCAGTGTTATCTACATATTTGTTTTGGATATCAACACAAATGTTTCCCAGGAGGGAGCGCAGCTGGCACTAGAATTGTGGAAATTTGATTTTTGCTATTCTTTATTCCAAGTCTTGGCATACTTTAAAATTAACGTATGTGGTTCATGTTGGGCTATATCAATAATATTGAAATTATACCCTTCTTGGATAAAATCGCTGTGTTTGCTGTTTTTCTCCTTTTTTTTTTTTGGCTTATCCTGTAACCAAAAGTACTGAATGAGAAAGTATAGAGAAGAGAGCAGCCAGTTCCATTATGTAACCTTGCTTCCATGTACACTGTGCCACTGGGTGGCCTTAAAACGTAGTAACTAATGCAACGCTGAAGGAGGAAAAACAGAATCAGTCATAGACATTTCAGACCAGCTTTTCCCCTACTAGCCTTGCTCCTGCGCTAAAATGCTTCAGTACCATGATGGGCAAAGAGCCAAAGAAGAGACGGGGATGTGTCAGAAAGTGGCTGCCTTGCAGAGCTCCTCTTCTGGGGCTGTCTCTTCTTAACGCTGGGCTGGCAGCATCCTCCGTGCTCCAGCTTGGCTTTCATCTGTAGTAGTAGGCACATCTCCCAAGGGGGCAGGGGAAAAACATGGATGAAGAAAGCTGTGGTGTTAAACACAGCATTGAGGTAAGTCTTTGATTCGGCTAAGGTGGCTAAGGCTTAGTCACAACCACTGAAATTACAACTTGCTTTGTGTACTGTATCATGTTGGATGTTTGTCAAGGGCTAGCAGGCAAAGGCCAAGAGATCCTAGACGTGGCCATGTGAGTGTGATTTGGTAGATCAGGCCTTTCAGAGTGCTCTTACAGTATATGGTGGTATCTGTCTCCTCTTGACACTGAGAAAACACATATCTGGGAGGCAGAAAACTGTCCTTTTTCACACAAAGAAAAATGGCAGAAACTTCTTATTGAAGAATTCCCTGTCAGATAAAGGAAAATCTTCATTTTGTGGGTTTTTTCTTCTTTTTTTTTGTTGTCCTGGGAGTTTCCCATGCCATCCAGAGGGACCTTGACAGGCTTAAGAGGCTGTGCGAACCTTATGTAGTTCAACAAGGCCAAGTGCAAGGTCCTGCACATGGGTTGGCGCAATCCCAAGCACAAATACAGGCTGGAGAATGGATTGAGACCAGCCCTGAGGAGAAGGACTTGGGGGTGTTGGTGGATGAGAAGCTCAACATGAGCCAGCAACGTGCACTGGCAGCCTACAAAGCCAACCATGTCCTGGGCTGCATCAAAAGAAGCATGACCAGCAGGTTAAGGGACATGATTCTCCCACTCTGCTCTTGTGAGACCCCACCTGGAGTACTGCATCCAGCTCTGGGGGCCCCAGTACAAGACAGACATGGACCTGTTGGAGTGAGTCCAGAGGAGGGTTACGAGGATGATCAGAGGGCTGGAGCACCTCTTCTATGAGGACAGGCTGAGAGAGTTGGGGTTGTTCAGCCTGGAGAAGAGAAGGCTCCAGGGAGACCTTCTAGCAGCCTTCCAGTACCTAAAGGGGGCCTACAGGAAAGCTGGAGAGGGACAAGGGCATGGAGTGATAAGACAAAGGGTAATGACGTTAAGCTGAAGGAGGGTAGATTTAGATTCGATATTAGGAAGAAATTCTTCACTATGAGGGTGATGAGGCACTGGAACAGGTTGCCCAGAGAAGCTGTGGATGCCCCATCCCTGGAAGTGTTCAAGGCCAGGTTGGATGGGGCTTTGGGCAACCTGGTCTAGTGGAGGGTGTCCCTGCCCATGGCAGGGGGGTTGGAACTAGATGGTCTTCGAGGTACCTTCCAACCCAAACCGTTCTATGATTCTATGAAATCCAATTTAGAAGATAACATTTAATTCAGTTCTTCCCCTGCCACAGTTCTGAATTTAAATCCTTTTCCTTCCCCCTGGCCGGACAGAGGCAAAGCATTCCCTGCTTCATGTAAGGTAACTAGAGCTTATGTCAACCATGGGATGATGTAACGTTCTGACTTCTTTTCTCTATAGTAGGATGATAACCAATACTAGATAAAGCACGTTAGAAGTGCCCAGAGAATGCTGCTGAACATGACCTAAGGTGATCTTGTCAGGCCGTGACCTAATCCTTGGGCAGCTGAGCAAAGGGAAGTCACTTCACCTCAGCCTGGCCTGGAAGCAGTTCTGTCTCACAACTTGGTTTATGAAAGTTGTACTTTCATAGTGCTACATCACTGGGATGGCAACAGTTTTTGCTGTCTTGACATCTGCCTTTTGAGCATAAGCAGAAAAGGTTGGCAATGTGTTAGGAAAAGACCCATGAGGTCCGCCTCTGAATCGCCCTGGGAGAGAGGAGGCCAAGGAAGACAGTGAAAACTCCTCCTCTCCCCCCACCCCATGTACACACACTTGCTTGAGTCTAGGGTAAAGCCAAATTCTGTGTGGGCTCACTTAGAAACTTTTCTGGTCTTTCAAGAAATATAGAGATACAAGTGGTACATCTGGAGCCTCTTTCCAAATTAATGCAAGACTTCTTGTTTTAGAAACTGCCTCCCCTCCATTTAAAGCATCTTTTGCTTCATTTGGTATTAAAGTAATCTCAAAGGCAATTAAAGCCGCCTTTGCGCCATTCTGTGTTTGTGAACTCATTTTCTTCTGCAGAACGTCATTTTCCTTGAAGCAGTTGCCTCACCTTATAGAAGTGAATAGCTTTCAGGACTCCAGTGACCCTGTTACCTCCTGCTGAGTTTTCAAGGAAGGGCTGAGATATTTTGGAAATTTCTCTTCCAGGTGGTTACAGGATTCCACCACAAAGATCTGTCGTTCTGTCAGCTCTCTTCCCACAGCTGCCTGCTTGCATTAGCAAGACTCTTCTCCACATATTTGGCATTAGGAAGTCAGGGGGGCTCTGCCCATGGTAAACTAAAAGCATTTCTTTGATATGACATGAGTCTCCTTATAAACTGACCACGTTAAGAACTCAGATGAGTTTGCCTCTCCTGAGAGAGCTGGGATTGCTGCAGGGTATTTTCAGAACAGTGGACATAAATGGTTGCCTCAGTCCTGTGCCCTGCTTTTTCACTGATGGTCTCCTTTGTGGAGATAGGACTGGAATTACATTGTTGGTCTTTCGGGGGAAGAAAAGATGAGTTTATCCCCACTTGCTCCAGGAGCCACAGAATACCTGACTGTGCAAAATGGTCCTATGCACTTACCCTTGGTGGAGGTGACAGCTGTTTTTTCTGGCTCTTTTACTCTCTGTTAGCTCTGTGATGGAGTGCCGTGGCATAGCTTCTGGAGAACGACCAAGGAGGGAGCACCTGCTTTTGTACCTAAGCTGCTGAAGGGGTCAAAGTATTTAATGCTCACTCTCCCTTGCGCTTGCCTCCTTAAGCTCTGCTCTTGAGAAATAGCTCATTAATTTGTTAGCGGCCTGGTAAGGAAGGAAGGGGCGGAAGGCCATTAACAAATGAATTTGGTCCAGGTCTGGTCTCCCCGTAGCAGTCAGGAGTCTGCCCTTCCCCTCCTTGTTCCGGCCGAAAGGCCAGGAGCTGGATGGCAAGGAAGGTGCTTCCCTGTTGTGCTGTATACTTGTTTGGTTGCTGCTCACATGCTAGCTGCTATATATAAAATGTATTCTTGATGGACATGAGATGTTACATAAAAATTATGGTAAAGGCTGTATAGCTTACACAGATTCCTGATTTAACCACTACCTTTCCTCCCAAAACCGCACACCAGAGTTTAAATGTAGTACCTTTCTTTCCTTTTCAAATATTTCTGTGTATATCACAAGTTGACAGGCAAAAAGATTTTTGTAATAATACTTTGACCTCATAAGTCATTCTTCCAGCTAGATAGAAATTGGCAGGTTCCTTTTGTGTGGGCTTGGCAAGCACTGCCAGAGGAAAAGACAGCTCATTACCTGCTTAGGAGGGAGAGTATCAGTCCTAACACTATCCATTGCTATCCTTTTCTCTACCTCACTGGTGAGGTCTGTGACAATGAACCACAAACTTTTTACGTGACTGTGAAACCAGCAAGATAACCACAGACAACTGTTATGTGTAAAAATTTGCACTTGGTTCCCGTTTGTAGGAAGACATTGTGGATTTTCGCATTTCTAATGCATATTTCAAATTCGTGCTGAGTTTGGGCAGAGGAAGTGAGGATGCCTGTAAAGACAGAAGATTTTACTATGCTTTTTATTCCAGCAAACAATATGTGAAAGATGATTTATCTAGAAAAATGGGAAGATTTTCGGTAACTTGATCTCTGATGACATAGAAAGATGAAGGAAAAACTCTAGCATCACTTATTTTGAAACTGTCTGTAACGCTTCATAGTGCTATAGTCACTACTGAAGTTTTAGATGTCTTTGTTCCTGACAAACCTGCCAGTGTTTCTACAGCACACCTGGGTTGCACCTTCGAGGCTGCCAGTTTCAGGAATGAAAAGACAAACGGTGAACAGTTTATCCTGAAACACCTGATAATAAAATGGTATTCTTATGTATATCTAACCTGGATAATAATAATAATAAAACAACAAGCATTAATATTGTACATCCTGGAAGTGATCTTGAAGTTCAAAATTCACTCTGCATCCAATGTCTGTAGCTTACGTTCTGGTGGAATAAAGCAGCAAAACATTTGTCCCGTTCATAATACTTTTCTGAGGCTAACCAGCAGGGTCCCTCTGTCCCATCAGGTGGTCCCTTCCCAGAGAGCTGCCGTGAAGCTTGCCTGGGACGCAGCCCTGGTGTCAGTGGGGCATGAGCGATGGATGGACTGCAGCATTTGTCTTTTGATGTAAGGGTAGCCACAAAGGTTCCTCAGCGGTTGCCAGACCACTGTTTCATGGCAGCAGCTTGCTTTGGGTCTTTCTGATGCCTCCTCTGGCAGGCACTATTTGCCCTGTACTTCCAGGTGGATATGTCTAAGCAATCTTCCCACATCCCTCAAATGTATCATCACGTTTAGGGCTGCTTGTTCTCTTTAATTTCATTTCAGACAAGCTCCCATGCTTTGGGATCATTCTTTTGGAGAAGGGCAGTGGATTTCTTTGGCTTTTGTGATGGCCACTGCTACTTTTGGTCATCATATTGCTAAGGCAGTGCTATTCCCCCACCAATATGATCCAGTTTCTCTTTCCTAGGTAATAATTAGCTTGTTTTTAAAGAATCCCCGTACTATCTCCCTTTCACCAGATTCCTGATGTTGCTAGCATGTTGGCATCCTCATTTAAAACCAAACACTTCGGTCCCCCCGCCTTAGTCTGCATCATGTGTTTTAGACTTCCACCACATTGTGTACAAGTATATACGTTTGTCCTGGTTCCGTATTTTCCCATGTCCTTTTTAAATGGGACAATTTATTCAGACTTCTCTGTTTTTTCCCCTCTGCATTTTGACAGCTCCTGTCCTGCCCCCAGCTTGAGGCTGCGGAGATTTTATGACGTGGTCTGCAGAGAATGCATCATTCTAAACACTGTGTGCTTTTGCACTTCCCTGTTGCCTTTGGTTTAAAAACTCTTGGTGAAATCATCTCTCTCTCTTTTTATTTCAATTTTTTTCCCCGCTCAGTTTAAAGGTTTAACATCTGGTTTTGGTTTGGTTTAGATGAACCTGCCTTCCCCTCTGCAGGCTCCCTCTATCTGAAACTCTACCCACCTGGTCAGGAGTCCAAATGCTGCTGGCCAGGCTTTTAGCCTGTGGTACAGTCTGCGGGTCCAGGTGCTCACTGTAGGCTGTTTTCCCGGTGATTTTACCCTTGTTCAGCTTTTTTTGAGAGTTACGTGTTGCAGCAGATCTGCCTCTTGGGCGCTGCTAACACAGGGAGGGGACAGCTGCGCTGCGGTGGCAGGGGGTCCGGCCGCAGGGCAAGGGGGGGCTTTATGCCAATGCTGAGTACCACAACCACGCTAAACCTGTCCTGTGCCAGCTGTGTCTTGGATTTGTAATGCTTTCCTAATGAGGCCACGGTTATTTACTGTGCACGCTCAGTACAGCCGCCTGCCCTGCCCTCCTCGGCACCTGCGGCCGGGGGGGGCAGCTGCCTGCCTGGCTGGGCACCCAGGCAGAGCTGCTCTGCCGTCGCATTAAAAAAAGGGAGGGGGAAGAGTGAGGAGAGGTGAAAAAATGGAAAATGAAAGTGTGAAGGGGAATGCAAAAGCATCAACTTTGGTGCAGTGCGTGCTGTGGGGCAGCAGCCCTTTGCTTACCCCTTGGTGTGGGGCAGGAGCCAGGAGACTGGCTGCATTGGGGGTCCCTGCCCTTCACCCCATGAGGCCATTTTAGGACTTTCTTTAAGGCCATGATAACCTTTGGTGTGACGGTTTGTCCTTTCTTTTCTTTGGACTTTTCTTCCTTCAGACGCCTTCACCCGCCAGGAGCAAGTGTGGGTGTTAGTGCTGTCAGCTGGCTGTTTCTAGCTGTCTGAAATGTGGACACCAACAACTGACGGAATTTGGTTGTGCAGGCAAAGATGTAAAAGCAGAAAGGCTGGGTTAGTGGAAAGAGAGGAGGGGGACGTATGGAGGAAGAAGGTAAAAGTTAATGAAGAAGAGGAGGGCAAAGGGAAACTGATGCTTGAGGTGACCAACCAGTCATTTGATGGCTAGTAAAATAAATAAGTGGCTAGACAGAATAAATCGGGCAGATGGAAGAGGAGATTGGGCTGGCAGGGCATGCAGTTTCATTGCCCTGTGCCCTTGCTTTTTGGGACATTTCACTTTTCCTAAGGTTGCCTGCCTTAGTAGCGGCATGCCTATATACATGCAATGCAGGGCAATATATCGGTACTATGGGAGTACTGCTGTTCTGCGTGTGCGTGATACCAGGTAACTCTAAAACGCTGTAGTGCTCGGTGCGTAGCCTTTGCTGTGGGGCCGATTCATGCCACACTCTATTTCCCCTTCAGTTCCCCGTCCCTTGGGGTGGGGAGCTGCTGCCCCGCTGACCCCACTCTTTGGAAGGGGGGACACAGGGGAAAGTGGGGTGGGGGCAGGCTGGTCTGTGGGATCAGCAGGTCTCAGAGGGGGTTGTGTTGGGATAGAAGAACTCCTGGGAATGGGTAGGGGAAGACATCTCTGTGCTGCCTTGCAACACAGCATCATGGTATAAAACCTCTATATCTGCAGGTCGGGCCCTGCTGCAGAATCGGAGGGGTTGACAGGAGGGAGGGCAGGCAGCGTGGTCGTGAGAATGGGGAGGGAAACCTCCGGTTGGGTGGCTGCAAAACTCCCGTCAGCCCCTTTCCCAAACAGCTTTGTAATGTCATGGCTCTTGGTGGCACCAAGATTCACTGAAATATTCCATGGCACCGCGTGCTTCCACTGAAAAAGAAAGGTGCCAATGGCGTTGGCTGTTGGCACAGTAAATGTGCAGGCAGAGCCTGCTGCCAGGGCACCTGTGCCTTGAGTCAAGCCCCGCGCCTTTGGGTATGCCTGTGTGACTGTATTTGGAAGCTGCATTTTATATCCTGGCTGCATAGGGAAGGGGAGCGTGTATCAAGGATACTTAGAAAACATCTCTGGCTGCAAGGACTTATGTCACCTTCTGGGGTACTTGTCACAAAGCCAGCTACAGCGACATCTTTGTCCGTCAGTCATGTTGCTATTAGTAAGTGTAAACACTGAAACCCCAAACATGCCCAGCAGCTCGCTAGCTGCATTGCACGTGGCTCTCTAACACGCTGCTACTAAAGGTGTTTGTGCTGTGGGAGTGGGGCCGTTAGTGTAATCCTAAAGCCAAAGGACCCCACATGTCCAGTTAGCTGTACAGCTGAGCAGGCTCCAAGGGTCTCACTTTCACCCCACGCCCATTACAATGCCATTTCCTCCCACTTCTTTGTCTTCTGTTGCATTAGAAAGCCAGTATCACTAAGAATCCCGGTTTTAAAAATAAGTTTCAGTAATTCATGAGCTGTCTGAGGGGGACAGAGCATCTCTTTTGGTTACAGGAGCGAATCATTAGATCTTTGCCAGACCGTGCCCGTTGCGAAGTAACTTAAAGAGACATTTCTGGTGACAGTAAGGGTCAGAATATGTTGAGACACCCAATAATAGTGAAGCTGCGCTTATGGTGAGCAAGCCTGTGCTGACAGCAAAGGACTGTTTCAGAACATTTGTACTAATAAACTTTCTTTGTGCTCCGCTTGTTTATCTGCTTTGTTCCCTTAAATGATGGTGCATTTGTGGATAATTTCCTCTGCTGGTAAGCTACCCCCATCAAGTTGAAAGTTGTCTATTTTTAAAATGCCAGCTGCCTCTCGCATAAAAAAGCCACTGCTGATGTACCGTTGCTTGCAATGCATTATTCAAAGTCCTTTTTAGACTCTCTCAAATAAAGAGCTTCATTAATATTTCAGCACTCGCTGTGATTCTCTCCAAGGGGACTCCGTTCCTTTTCTCACTTGACACCCCTATATTTTTGTGTGTAGCAAAGATGCTTGGACTTTGAGTTACCTTTGGTAGAGCGAACTCATCGTTTTCTGGAGGAAGCAGATCTTAAAAGAAACTTTGACCTTGAGATTGGTGCCAAGCAGACACCTGGTATACCCAGCGTCTTACCACAGCCTTTGGAAACAGGAGTGGTTTGGGGGTGGAGGGGCTGCTTTCGTACACCAAACGCTGACTGTTGTGCTCCATTACACGAGCTGGTGTTTCTAGCTGGCTTTGCTAACTTAGAGGGGAAATAGGAAAAGGGATTGGAGAAGGAGAATCAGAACAGACCGGACTTCTTTACGTAAAGATTTACTTAGTAAGGTTTTCTTCTTTAAATATTAACTGCATTTGCACTGATTTCAAAACCAGACTGAGGGCTATTTTCTTCCTTCTCTACATTAGGTCCAAAACCTGTGGTAAGGCTGGGCTGTTGAGAATGAGCACAGTGATTTCCTCACCTGAGGTACTGGTGGAAAATCAGTACTGGGCAGGTCTGGAAAAAATGCTTTTGGCTTTAAAGAAGAAAGGTTGAGACATGAAGTACCAACCATTCAGAGCCACTGCATGAGCCAGTTTTCCTGATCCATAGGAATCTTGCTTCTTTCCTTCTGATGCCATGATAAAAGATTCCTTTGGCTTGATTGTGCATGACGGGTTTTGATACTGGGAGATAGAGGTCTAGTGATACAGAGCTGCATAATAATTTTTAAAGGTAGTTTCTCAATACATCAAGCAATTAAGTTTGAAGGGAAGACGAGTGTTCAAAGCTGTTGCTCACCCATGAAATGAGAGCGATAACGCTTGCTAAAAATCAGCACTGCAGTCCCCCGGGTATGTGAGAGCCACGGGCTGGAGTCTCCTCTGCAAATGGAGGCGGCGGAGGAACGGATGCTGGAGAGGTTGATCTAAGTAGGGTGGGGACCGTCAGTTAGCAGAGAAATAAAGCAACCGCAAGCGGCGAGGGGATTCAGAGAGCGGGTAACCGGGTGCTGTATTGCCTATTGCCTGCCTACAGTGTGCCGCAGTCGCACCTCGGGCAGTTCCTGCAGTGCAAGGCCTCCCGTCGGGACAGTGTGCAAGTGGAAGTCTGGGGCTTTGCTTGGCAAAGACTAGAAATGCTGTGAGCTGCAGTGGTTGAGCATCCAGAAACTTGAATGCTGGCTTGCTCTTGAAGAAAATGAGTCTTAACAGGCTTGTTGTGCATACCTTAATATTTCTCTCCCAAATCAGCAGTGAAATGAAATTACGGGCAAGAAATAAGTTTTGGGTTTGTTTTTTTTCTTTTTTCTGTTGATGCTGCTATGCTTTAAACTGCAGTTCATATTTAGTTACCTTATTCAGTGTGAAATTAAATTACACCTTTAGTTTCATGAGGTAAATAGTTTTAAAAAGTCCCGATCCTGCTCTCCCAAAATGTACAGAGGGATTGTTTATTCCTTCAGGAGGGAAATAACAGCTGTTGCTCTCAGAAAATAAAGATTTTTTTCTCCCACTTCACTGGAATCATTCATGACTTTTCTAGTGTAACTTGGTTAACATTTAAAAAAGGAGCTTGGCTTACAAGCTGTTCAGAAGGTACAGGAGAGCATATTGCATGGTGCTGGGAAGATGGAGGGGGTGCCAAAGCAATGCCGGTATATTTTGACTGAAATACTGTGTCTCTAGTTTCTGCCGGTGGGGAAGGTGGTGGGGTTGGACAGCAGACGAGTCCAGCAGCCCGTGGAGGTCATGCGGACCCCGTGGGCTTGTGCTGCGTGGTCGAGCGGCTGAGCTGCAGGACTCTGGGTGGAGGTTGCAAGCTTCGGCATGGCCGTGTTGTTCACGGCAGGCGAATGGTGGGGTACATCCCAGCCGGCAGCACCCGAGGAGCGACCTGAGCACGCGGGAGCTGCGCAGGGGCTGGCTGGCACGGCGGCTATCTGCGGGTGCGGAGCCGGGGAAGGATGTGTGCCATGTCTCTGTCACAGCCCCTTTGGCACCAGCAGGAGATTATGGTGTCACGCGCTTACTGGCTGACCTTAATCTTCTAATACGGGATCGCCCTCCCTGAGAGGGACAATAAACAACCCAGATTTCCCCGCTGATGGCAATGCAGTAAGCAAACCCAAAGAGCGCCCTGGGGAAAAGAGAGGAGAGATGGGATTTCTTCCTACTCCTACTTTCCCTGCTGCATGTCCATCAGGGCTTTTGGGATTAGCATTGTCTGATGGGAAGTTCCTCCTTCTCAGGTTGCTTTTCCTGGCCAAGAAACCTTTTCCCCATTACACTAGGACTCCCCAAGGTGCTTTGGCTGCGCACTGCTTGCTCTTTCAAATGAGTGGAGACCTCAGCTTCTTGTTCCCTGTCCCGGGAGAAAGGGGAAGTGTCTCTTTCCTTTGTGTTCTGGCCCTGCTACGGCTGCCTTTCCTTCAGCAAACTTAATTACAATTAAATGTCTGTTACCGGTTCCTGCTGTAAGTGTGTAATAGGTGGCTTGCTTTTGCAAGGGTTACAGAAGGGTCCCAGCCCAAGGGACCTGTCTGAACGGTGTTTGGAGCCGTTGCTCCCATCTGCTTGTTAAGCGCTTGATGCTCATTATTTTACCGGAATGGTGGCTGCTGGAGAAATTGGGGCCATTGTGTCTGAGGACTGGCCGGTGTAAGAGCAGATGCTCAAAAAGAAAGATAGGTGCTCAGGTCTGCCTGAATTTGCAAATGGCTTAGCTTGGGAAACATGAGCCAAATTTGTTTGAAAAGCTCTTACAATTTGCTAACAGTAAATCTTTTTTCTGACATAAGAAGGAAGAGCTTTGTGCGGGAGGGGGGAAAAGGCAGGGACCAAAAAGCAGAGCAGGAGTTCAAATCTTCCAGGCAGGTATTTGATCCAGTGTCTTAATGGATCGGGTTAGCACATGAAGATGCCTTTTTGTAGCTTTAGCCGCTTCTTTTCAAAGTTGTGTGTTTTCTGGAAATGGCCTTCGGCAGTCAGTATTGGCACTGGTTAACTTTTTCCCCCAAAATTTGGAAGGTTAAGATTTTTTGTAAAGGGACAAAGATGAGATACATGGATCTCTCTTATTCCTGTCCATTTTCCTTTCCTTCTTCCAAGTCAGTTCTGAAAAAGATCTCCAGGATTTTGTTGCTGAGTGCCTCTCCCAGTGGGCAGAAGACTTTCTGCAAGCCTCCTGACTCTTATTTGCTCAGAAAGGGACCAGGAGATTCAGTCAGAAAAGCTGGTTTGCTTGGAGGACAGCCAAGCAAACAGGCAGTCGCACAAATCGGTGCTACTGATAGAGTGAGATACTGCTAGAAGTGACTCAGAGGAATCGGCTAATATGCCCTGCGGCTATAAAGAAGTGTACAGAGCAAAATGTTGTTGTCAGCAGAACATCTGATGATGCAGTAGGTAAACTTGTTTTTAATGGAAACTGGGAAGCGAGGCTTGGAAAAATGTCAGGCGTAGCCTTCTAGGTAGAAATCAAATGCTATATTCTTGGATGTTTGCAAGACTGTAATGCTTATTTAAGAGAGTAGAAAGTTAATTTGTTAATTAAATGTTCTGTCAGCTTACTCCTCAGTGCCAGCCTGTCTGAGTCACCACTTATCAGCCCAGCCTTTCTTCCTGCAAGTGTCACAAGCTTAAATTTTTACTGCAGCTTGATCTACATGTGCTGGAAACTGAACTCGCGTTTAAACCTGTGCAAATATAAATGTTGCCTGTAGCATACCCAGCGTGGTTAAAATTACCTCTTTTGTGGGAAACATCAGAATTGTTGAGCTGGCTCGGGTTTTCTTCTGGGAACAACTGTCGTACTGCTGATGGTACTGCAGAAATGCTGTTGGGTTGTACCAACGGGCGGGTAGAAAAGGAGAGTGTCGGCACGGTTTGGCATGGCTGTAGGAGCACTAGGGAACTGAACTGCTGCTGTGCGAAGCAGAGAGATGCCACGTTGCAAGTCTCGGTACTGCGGCGTCTACATTTCCTTCTGGTTTTTGCATCCTTGCCCTGGAGTTGGGGGTTTTGCCGGACATCAGTGCAGTCCCGCGCAGCTGCAGCCATTCACAGCCAAGTTTTTGGTGGGGGTCCCAGCAGGGGAGGCTTATCGGACGCTCAAAAATATAACTTGGAGGAATGAGAAAATCCACAAAGCACCTGTCGTGCTGCCTCTTGCATGGACAAACACCTGGTTTTAGATCTCTTTAGGAGGGTGCCACTTCATAGCTGAGCTCTCCCAGCTTCAGGGTACTTGGAGGAGGGAGCTCTGGCTCAAGGTGCTGCGATCGTTCCTTGCTGGCGCAGGGGACAAGAAGGGAGGCCCTTTGCTTCTGCAGCTGCCCAAGGCTAGAGGCTATTGCAGAAGGATGCTGAGGAAAGCCTCCCCTTCGGCTGGCCGTCCCGGTGGGAGCTGGGCGGCTCGGTGCCATGCAGAGGTGTCAGCGCTGCTGTAGGCAGGACCTTGCTCCGCTCTTCTTGCTGGCTCATGTCCTCTTGCAGAAGCAAAGCCCTGCTTTTTTGCCTTTTTGGTAGTAGGTGAGGTGTTAGGCAAGTATGCGTGCTGCTGATTTACAGCCATGTGTTGGGTTTGCGTGGCAGGGTTTTGGTAGCGGGGGGGCTACAGGGGTGGCTTCTGTGAGAAGCTGCTAGAAGCTCCCCCTGTGTCTGATAGAGCCAATGCCAGCCGGCTCCAAGACGGACCCACCGCTGGCCAAGGCCGAGCCAATCAGCGCCTCTGTGATAACATATTTAAGAAGAAGAAAAACACTTAGAGGGAGAGAGCTTTTGCAGCCGGAGAGAGGAGTGAGAAGATGTAAGAAACTCTGCAGACACCAAGGTCAGTGCAGATGGAGGGGGAGGAGGAGCTCCAGGCGCCGGAGCAGAGATCCCCCTGCAGCCCATGGTGAAGACCATGGTGAAGCAGGCTGTCCCCCTGCAGCCCATGGAGGAAGGATGAGGGGGTGTAGAGATTCCACCTGCAGCCCGTGGAGGACCCCACGCCGGAGCAGGTGGAGGCACCTGAAGGAGGCTGTGGCCCGTGGGAAGCCCACGCTGGAGCAAGTTCCTGGCCGGACCAGTGGACCCGTGCAGAGGGGAGCCCACGCCAGGGCAGGTTTGCTGGCAGGACTTGTGACCCCGTGGGGGACCCCACGCTGGAGCAGTCTGCTCCTGAAGGTCTGCACCCCGTGAGAGGGACTCCATGCTGGAGCAGGGGAACGATGAGAGGAGTCCTCCCCCTGAGGATGAAGAAGCGGCAGAAACAACGTGAGATGAACTGACCGTAACCCCCATTCCCTGTCCCCCTGTGCCGCTGAGGGGGGAAGGTTGAAGCCGGGAGTGAAGTTGAGCCCGGGAAGATGGGAAGGGTGGGGGGAAGTGTTTTAAGAGTTGATTTTATTTTCTCATTCCTCTACTCTGTTTTGCTTGGTAATAAATCAGATGAATTCCCTCTCTAAGTTCGGTCTGTTTTGCTCGTGACAACAATTAGTGAGTGATCTCTCCCTGTCCTTATCTCGACCTACAAGCATTTTGTTATGCCTTTTCTCCCCTGTTTAGTGAATGAGGGGAGTGAGAGAGCGGCCCTGGTGGGCACCTGGCCTCCAGCCAAGAGCATCAGCAAAAGAGCGCATGTAATTTCCCTAAGCTTGAGCATAGCTACCTCAATAAGAGGTTCAACATCTGAAAGTTTCTTCAAAACAAGACAGTGAGGCCTTCCTGCAGGCTTTTCAGTAACGCCTTAAAGGGCATATTTCACTGGTACAACACGAAATGGCTCTTTCTGCTAAGTACAGTGACAGTGCTATTACTACATAGTAAATTAGGTCTTGGGCCTGAAATTATGCTATTGGGGCTCTTTAATACTATTAATAGGAGAGATTCAAAGGTTCATTTCCCCTTTTCTTTTTCTGCTTTTTTCCCCCCTCACTTTCCCCTTCTTGCTTTTAGATCTGAAATGATGTAAAATTGCCCCAGATGGACCTTCTGGGCAGAAATATCCAAAACTGCCTAAACCTGGGCAGCGTAGAGATTATCTCCTTGCACTTGTGCCCATTACTCTAATGGGAGCGAGGAGTGAAACTCTTGGCCAGGCTTTGCAAATATACCTCTGTGCTTGTTTGTTTTGTGGCCTGTAGAGTCTTCACCTTCCATGAATGCCTTCTGCCTGTGAAGGGACAGCTCACTGACCAGGCCGAGCAGAAGTCTCACGTACTCAGACTTGGGCTGGGAAAGGCAATTTGCCTTGCAAAGTCACTAAACCAAGTACTCTGCAAGTCGGTCAGCCGTGCAAACCGAATGAGCTGTGTTTCACCTTCTCTCAGAAGCACCTCTTAGCCTAAGATGTCCAGAGTGAGCCAGCTGTAATACTGTGCAAGGGAAGGCTAACTTTCCATGATTGAATCAGAGGTTGGGTTTTATAGTTGTTTTTTTCCCTCCTGCCCTCCTCTGGATGCGCGACTGCTGCTGATTCCTAACGTGCACAGGTCCTTTCTGTGCACAGGCCATTCTCTCTAGCTTTATTACCCTCAGTTTATGGAAACACTTGTGGAAATGTAGATTTTGATGAGTTTTGCTTAAATACTAGTCCCTGAAGCACCAAAATATTAAATTATTTTTAAAATGACTTTTGAATCATTAAAGAAAAACAGAGAAAATAACTTTTCTAGAACACCTATCAGTTAAACAGGTGGGAAACACAATAGTACAGCTAAGGAGAAGGAAAAAAATAGTTGTTCTTTGTTCTGTTGGGTTTTTTTCTTTTTAATTTTATGTCCTTTGTGTAGTTCTCATATGTTCAGATACAGAAGAGGCTAATTTAGGAATGCAAGGTGTTTTACCTCTTTCCCAGTCTGTTTGGCTATGCAGCATCCTTCCCATACCTCCATTTTCCTCCCTGGACGTGGGGGAAGAGGCTGTGGCAGGTGAGGTGGGGCAGTGCTGCTGGATGGGGCTGGCTCTGGGGCAGGCTCCTGTGCTGGTTGCTGTGCCAGGAGCGGGAGAGCTGCCCAGGGGTGGACTGGTTATCACAACCAGGCAGCAAGCAGGGTTCTTCAAAGAGGACTCAAAAACTGGGTATCCCTTTGTCATTGCCTCCAGCTCCCTCTCTATTTCCCTCTCTCTCATGCCCCTGCTTTTTTTGCTCTTTTTGCTTTTTTTTTTTTTTGCCTTTTTTTTTTAAGGGGGGGAATTGTTTGCTTGGGGAAATTTTCTATCACCTTCCTCTGTAAGAATTTCCTTCCTTTTGCAAAAGATGTAGTGCTTCCTAGCAATTCTTGTTGACCTAGAGAGCCTCGGACACTGATTGTGCAACTGCTGATGTCTCTGTGTTTTGCTGGTTCTCCAGAGGACCACTAATGCGGTAGATGGCATCTCAAGGCATTGAGCTCATTTATCGAGAGGACGGCAGTGCTGCTGCATGGGCTCTGGCCCACAGCATCTTGCATCACATGTCTTTTGGAAAATGTGGTTCCTTGATTATGGTAGAGAGAGGACTGACTGCCTTAGAAAGCTGCACGAATGTCTAGCTGGAAAGTACAATTTATCCTCGGTGCACTTTTCTGCAAAACCATACTCCCTGGCATAATTTGTCCTCGTATGACTAGTGCCATTAACTTCAATGGCTTGCATAATCAAGTTCTCACATTATCCTACCCTTCACCGTATTTTACTTTGCTTCTCATTCTCATCCAAGCCTCTGAGGAACAGTGTGTACAGCTGTGGCTGGGACAGACCCGTGCCAGTTGATGCTGAAGCGCACAGGCTCCACTTCTTGTGGCCACTCGGCCACCTAAGAAGCAAGGGTAGCGAGTTTATTAATTTGCCCTAAACAACCTCTGGAAGCATGTTTTACATTGTAGTGTAATTTCAGGGTTCATATTTCTGTTTTCAGGCACTGTCAGCGTCAGTAAGAAATAAGGATTGAGACCAGTAAAGGATTTGTGCAATATGTGCACCCAGCACTGGGGAATAATGGGAGCGCTGGCCTTAGCCCAGGAGAAATGTGACCCAGTAAACTTCTTAAAAGACTGTTCAGTTGCTCTCTTTATTATGCAGGACCATGCAGGCTGTATACAGGATGAATAGCATTTTCTTAACTGCTGCCAAAGGAAACATTTTCTACGCTGCGTATAGTAATTTTCTCCACTTCAGTGTCTCAGCTGGCAGCAGAAGAGAGCTGCTTCACACCTTTTCACAGGGGTGATTTGTAATGGTGCAGCTTGACGTGAGGCATAAGGGGACCCTTCATAAGTGTTTTACGTCCTTCAAGTTTAAGCACAACTCAATTGGTCAGTATCTTTGCAGAGGAATCTGCTGCCTTTCTGGAGTCGTATACATCAGGAGTGAAATAAAACAGGAAAAAAATATTTTTGAAGAAAAACACCATAGACAATGGATAGGTGGTTGGGAACTCAGACACCTGTGAGGTATATTTTACCCCTGCTTGCTGCTTCCCCACCCTTGCCATCCCTGTTTCAGGACACGGCAGGAGGAGGGGGAGACCTGCCTCTGTTTCCCCGGGCACCCAGGCTGCTTAAAGTAAGATGTGAGGATGTGAGGCTCAGGATGTGAGGCTCATTCATCCCTTTTCGGCAGCGCTGCTGGTGAGCAAGCCCTGGCTACGAGAGGCTGGCCGCGAGCAGTCTGCAGCGGGCGAGTCCTTGCGTTGGGCTGTAGGACGTGTGGGTGGTGTTCCCCGCTCCGCCGCTGATCCGTGGCTGGTGAGGGCAATTCCTTTCACCCCCATTGCAGTTTCTCTGCAAAAGATGATCCAGCTTTGGCTGCTCTGTGTGAAAAGTACAATCTTTGAGAATCAACATTACCATTTGGCACCTGCAGTGATGATGCAACCAAGCAAAAATCCTCAATAATGTCAGAAATAGTGCAGTGTCTCCAGGTGGTTTTTTTAACGCCTCTAGCCTTTTCTCTAGCCTTTGCCCTTCCCGGTGGTTTATTACTTTCCCAAAATAGGTTTCCTCGGAAAAAAATTTTCCACTAGATTCATTCTGAAGTCAGAGTGACAAGCTGTTTATTTATTTAATTGGTTTTATGTCCCAACCAACAAATTAATCTTCTCTGTGTTTGATTTTTGAACAAGCAAAGCTAAGAGAAGGGGGAATGCATACCAGAGATGTGGGGTTTTCTTTTTCGTGTTTTATCAGTGCTTTCTTTAAATAAAAAGCTTAATTAAGCATACCTTTCTCATTACAGTCTGTATAAATGTGGCGCCTAAAGAACATGAATTGGGTTTGAGAGTAGTTTACTGTTCCTCTGTAGACCATCATTTTCTTTACAAAACCAATTCCTGCATATAATTATTTGGTTATCCAAATATATTTATCTTTTGCAACTTCATACATGACTCTCAGAGATTTTCCTGGCATTCTGACAGCCTGAGCTTCCCCAGCACTCAGGCTATATTTTTCTCCCAAGCTTCTAAAATTGCATTAGAGCGGAGGGGTTTTTTCTTACTTTTTAAACCTAAATTTGTTTTTTATGCTTCATAGGCCACAATGCTCACACTTGTGTGTACAACCCATCTGCACACAAAACGAGAATGAAATATGCAGGGTTCATTAGTCAGATGTGGGGAATGGCTTGACGTGTTTAATTAAAGAAAAAACACAAGAGGCCCAGTGAATCAGATGTTCACAGAGTAATAGAGGTGAGGAAAAACTTTGTGAATAATATGCTGTTTGAAATGTAGGCTCCCTCATTTGCCCACAGTTAGTTCCCACCCATGTCTTTCTGCAAGGAGAACCAGCCAATAAAATATATGACATCCTCAACTTTTTATTTCTTATGGAAATAACTGCTGTGTTAATTCTTTTGCCTCGATGGTAGACTTTTTGTCCTCGATCTGGTTTAGAGCTAGGCATTTCTCCAGTTGACAATGTACCTTTGTTTAAGAATGAAATGCCGAAATCTTTCCCAGCAATGGCACTGCCCTTTTGTCTTAGAACTGAAGCTTTGGAAAAGTCTATTCCCACTTAATTTTTACAAACTAGCTTGCATAGTCAAACTTGTGACATCTTTGCTAATCAGCACTCGCAAGATTAAAAAAAAAAGCACACAAAAAAGTGCTTTATTTCTCTTGCTGTTGCTGTAAAATTTTGGTGTATTTTTAAACCTTTCCTGATGATGCATGCTTCTTGTGAGCTTCTCATCAGTAGAAAAGCTAAACAGAATAGAGGTTATTTCAGTTAATTACAGGGTGACGTTATAGCTCGAAATGGCGGATAAGGCATGAACAAGCACTTTTGAGTGCTCTGCCCATATTACGTTTTGTGCAGGCATGTTAATAGCTGTATCTGTTAGTGTATTTTTAAGGCTGTGTTCAGTCTCAATAGGGTGATGTTTGTCTGTGGGCCTCCCTCCTATTCTGTTTGCAGCCAGCGTGTTTCTGACAATGCCTGCGCTGTCTCTGTGCCGTGAGCCGAATGGATGGCTTGTGAAGGGGGCCGAGATGTTACGCTGGCTCGTCGGTGATGCTCTTCATTTGTATTCCGCTCAGGGGGCCAAGCCACTGAGGAAGAGACGTGCCAAAACGCTCTCCTTACGAGAGCCTCTGCCCTCTTTCACGTTCCCTTGCGCTACTTTACCTCGGTGAACCCTTTCTCTTGCAAGTTGTAGCAGTTTCTGCAGCACGGAGCTTGGCTTTAGACGATGAAACGGAGAGGATGTGCAGTACCTATAAACCTGTGCGTTGTTTTGGGCTGGTTTATTTTTAGCTGTGAAACACAGCATTAGGAAACAGAAAGCTGGGCTGAGAGCATCTGGTGCCTGCCATCTTCCTGGCTGCGCGGGGAGTTCGCCTGGGCAGAGAAAAACAAAGTATATTGTGGGACCGTGACCTGTGCAGAGCTGCTTCTGATGCAATAGCCAGTTCACCTTTTTATGGAACGGCACATGCCCTTGGAAACTCGTGAATGGGGAGCTCCCAAACTGCTGTTGTTTTAAATTGAAAGAGCTGGGTTTGCTGTTAATCTAAAAGGCTGCACGTTTGAGACCTGACTTGCTAATACAGTACGTTTTTCCTAAAATGATGCGGCGATGCATCCTCGGTGATGAGGTAATGTGTAGACAAAGTGTCCTCGCTTCCTCTGCTGCTTGAGGTAGTGGCAGCCTTCAGGGAAAATGAAAGACGTTTTAACAATACGAGGTAATTTTACTCCCGAAGTCTTGAGTACCTTCTTATTAAAAGCCTTCTAGTTTTGTTCTGTGGTTTTCTGGAAAGTGAAGGGTGCTGGGTTACATGCTGTCATCCTTTCTTGCTTTAACTGCAGCAGTTTCCAAGTCTGTTACGCCATGGTCCCATTTTCAGGACTGCTGATGCAGCATCCCGCCGTCGCAGGAGAGACCAGCCGCCCTTGAGTGATATCCCTGCGCACCGCGCTGACAGGGGCCAGGCAAATGCTGCTCGTCTCCCGGCAGCCCGTGACTAATGTAAAGTTCAACGGCACCAACTTTCACCTTCTGCCGTGCGAGTCATCCCCACCGACAAGAGAAAGGTCTGACTGTTTTGGCATCAGCTCCTGCCTGTGCTGTTGTCCACAGGCTGGTGTGATTTTTCTCTCCTCCATCCTTTCTGCAGCTCCCTTTTGCCCTCTGCCCTTGAAGACTCCTGTGTAAAGGCCAGATCAAACGGTCACCCTGGGAGGAAAATGCAGAACAGAGAAAAGGCAATTTTGGTTAGGATTACAGGTCATACGTCAGGTCAAATCAGTCCCCGATGGAGACAGCAAAGAAAATGTAACATTGGAACAGCAAATGCAGTTTGCTGAGGCAAGGTCCGTGGCTGGTTTTGATTGCTTCAGGCTCATCTGCACGGCTACCTACAAACTCCCTCTGCACTTAAATTCACACAGTGCTGAACTCTTTCAAATGAGGAAAATGAAGATCGGGAGGAGGTTGGTGGACATTGGCCAGGGTGAGTGCCTGATCATTCGTGTGAGCCACGTTAGGAACAGGACAGAGCTGTTACTATCTGAGAGTGTCAGGACATGAATGAAAATGCCCATTTCTTGTGCTGTTCTATTAATTTCCTCTGAGGCTCTCATTGTCTGCCTGCCTGTCCTGGAAGACAAAGATCTAATTCTAGATTTAGACAATCACAGGTCGAGTCAAGGTCAGTAAAAACTCCTGGATATATTCCTAAAGGAAACATTTTTCTCAGTCTCACTTCCCTGGTCCTTTCACTATGTACTGGAAGCAAAGGTCTTGCTTTTTTCCTGAGTTTCATGAGCTTTTGATATGGTAGGTGCTTCAAGATGCCTGTTATGTTGCTGCTGATATTAGGAAGAGGGAAATTTCTTCTTCTTGAAGAGCATGTTGATTGAAAGCCTGGTAACCAAAAGAAAGTTCAAACAAATTCAGTGAATAACGTATCCTGGACCCATGCTAAACAAACACATGTGATAGCAGAGAAAGCCCTTATCTTCCTGGGCTGTGAATGAATAAAAGTGGCTCCTAATTTTGAAACAAAAGTGGTTGAAAAGAGAAAAATAAGTGCTGTTACAGTCAGAAAACTGGTTATTTATTGTATCCTAGCAGGGATATGGATCCTATATAAAGAGCTAGAACAACAATACAATATTCTCACGAACCCCTACCCAAAAACTTTCATTACTCCTTTGCATTGTCATAGACTGATGGAACGTAAAGTCCTGTTACCTCTTTTCCTTCATCAGCGATGGCTGCAGGGAAGCAGACTTAAAGGAAGCCACGTCACAGCATGTGAGGGAAGAACAGTTCTTTGCCGGGTAGAAATACTGGAGGGGCCTGTTTGGTCCCTGATTCATTTGGAACCGGGTATCAGAAACAGATCACAGCATCCTCTGAACGGAGTAGAGTGATCTCTTGAGGTCCCAAAGCACTGTTGTTTCTGTGCATTGCGGATATGTTCTTGTTGTGACAATCGCTGTGTCAGTGGACTTTTCTTACATAATTAGGAGGAACATGATCGCCTTCAACCCTGAAAGCAAATGAACTTAGAATCATAGAATCATAGAATGGTTTGGGTTGGAAGGGACCTTAAAGATCATCTAGTTCCAACCCCCCTGCTACAGGCAGGGACACCCTCCACTAGACCACGTTGCCCAAAGCCCCATCCAACCTGGCCTTGAACACTTCCAGGGATGGGGCATCCACAACCGCTCTGGGCAACCTGTTCCAGTGCCTCACCACCCTCACAGTAAAGAATTTCTTTCTAACATCTAATCTAAATCGACCCTCCTTCAGCTTAAACCCATTACCCCTTGTCCTATCACTACACTCCCTGATAAACAGTCCCTCACCATCTTTCCTGTAGGCCCCCTTCAGATACTGGCAGGCCGCAATTAGGTCTCCCTGGAGCTGCCTTTTCTTCAGGCTGAACAACCCCAACTCTCTCAGCCTGTCCTCACAGGAGAGGTGCTCCATCCCTCTGATCAGCTTCGTGGCCCTCCTCTGGACTCGCTCCAACAGCTCCATGTCTCTCCTGTACTGGGGCCCCCAGAGCTGGACGCAGTACTCCAGGTGGGGTCTCACAAGAGCAGAGCAGAGGGGCAGGATCACCTCCCTTGACCTGGTGGTCACACCTCTTTTGATGCAGCCCAGGACACAGTTGGCTTTCTGGGCTGCAAGCGCACACTGCCGGCTCATGTTGAGCTTCTCATCAATCAACACCCCCAAGTCCTTCTCCTCAGGGCTGCTTTCAATCCATTCCTTGCCCAGCCTATAGTCGTGCTTGGGATTGCGCCGACCCACGTGCAGGACCTTGCACTTGGCCTTGTTGAACTTCATGTGGTTCGCACGGGCCCACCTCTCCAGCCTGTCAAGGTCATCTGGATGGCATCCCTTCCCTCCAGCGTGTCGACCACACCACACAGCTTGGTGTCGTCAGCAAACTTGCTGAGGGTGCACTCGATCCCACTGTCCATGTCGCTGACAAAGATGTTGAACAGTGCTGGTCCCAGTACTGACCCCTGAGGAACGCCACTTGTCACCGTTCTCCACTTGGACATTGAGCCATTGACCACAACTCTTTGAGTGCGACCATCCAGCCAATGAACTTCAGCAGCAGCAGTTCCCAACACCATGCAAACTGATGGCAAGAAGAGAGCGTGACTCAAATTGTTATTTCATAGGCCTTCTGGTTTTCTCTCATATAGGAATTTTGCTATTTCAAAGCTAATCTTTCAACCACAACTAGGAATGTGCAAAATTGATAAACAGGTAAAGCAGTCACCCTGCTTATGAGTCCCAGCAATAGGCCAACAGATGTAGTCTGTGGTACTGGCTAAGCAAAGTCTGTGAATTAACTACATTTTAATCAAGTGAATTGTAGCCTGGGGTTGCTCTGAGACAAGTGTTTGAGTAAAGGATCAAGTCTCTGTTCTGCAACATTTTCAGTAGACTTGGGAAGACATCTTGGAATTAAATAGGCAACTTTCCCCAAAACGCTCTCCTGACTGCGAGTTTTCAAGACCCTTAATGGTGGTCTCACCACCTCTTTCTAATACTTCGACTTCTGACTAGACTGAGCCTCTAATGCAGATGTCAGCATGTTCCCAATTATTATGGCAACATCCTTGAGTGCAGCCATCTCCAGTCAGACAAATCTGTACTGTTGAATATAGCAAAGTGCTGTTTCAACCCCAGTAAGTGTTTCTTCCAGCTGACAGCATTTGTTCCCAAAGTCAATTCCAGTACAATTCCTTTTTTTTTTTCTTCTCTCTTTTTTCTCCTTTCTCTATTCCTTTTTCCCAAAGCCATTTCAGGGAAGAGAAGTTACATATCTTGTATTGGCATCTGAAGGACACTGCTGAATATGAATTCACGGTTGTTTTTCAGTTGATGTTCTGTGCCATTTTTGGCAGAAATCTTTTCCACAGGCTCATCTATGGGAGGAGAGGGGATATATGAAGGCGCTTTGTTTGGGATGTTCACATTTAAAAGTTTGCCTTTCTTCCCCTTTAGAGCTAGCTGAGCTGCCTGACTGGCTGTAGAAATCCTGCTGTAATATATCTCTTGACATGATTACACTGAAAAACAGGAAAGTGTGTCTGTGCTTGCCTGGTAATGTTCTTTCCTTATGAAGAAATTTTGCCAGAATCAATCCATCTTCTATCGCCATATGAAGTTTCCAGAATAATAATGGATGCTGACTTCCAAATATTTAGAGTTCTCTGATTAGAAGAAGTTATCTCTGTGCTCCGCAGTAGGGGAATTATGTGTGCCTTCCTTGCCCTCCCGGCCCCAAGGGGGCTGGAACGAATGCTGCGGTGTGGGATAGCAACTGCTGATCTCCTGTACCATGCGAAAGGCCCACGAGCTGTGGGATGGCACTGCCCCGGCTTTGTAATGTTTTCCAGAGAGGCCGTGCCCTGCCAGGACAAAATCCAGTGAAAATAGGCAGACCCCAAACCTGAAACATCATCTGAAAGGTTATGCTTTTTTTACTTGCAAGAAGTTAGTCCTGATGGTTTAGTGAGGATATAACATGAACTGTTCCTCTCCGGTAGCGTCCTAAGTTGTGTTTTGGGAAAAAAAAAAAAAAAATGGCTCTAGAGCCAGGGCTAATGATACAGTTTTCAAAGAAGTGTTACTCTAAAAATATGCTGATGTCCCATATGGACTCACACCAGTGAGAACCCTGAAGCACGTTGGGATGCTGTGCTCCCTTATGCAGTAAAGGATGTAGCCAAAATCTTTTGAGAAGGCTGAAATCCATCTGAGACCTCATGTACCAGTGCTGTAGAGCATCTTCTCTTTGTGGCCAGCTGCATTGATCAGGAAATACCTGGAAGTGTAAGCATGGGTTTCTGGGTGAGGTGCAGTGTACACAGGTAAATATTACAGTGCACAGGTACGAATCTTACTGTGTTATCTGTATAATAAATTTCGTGATTCCAGCCGAGCCCTGAGCTTGCCTCAAGGCTGCCTGCCCAGCCAGCAAAGAGCGTGCCCTGACACAGCCTCACAGCCTGCTTCGTCCCAAAGCAGGCACCGACCACGGGCGTTTCTCTCCCTTCACTCTGCTGGGGGATGAGAGCGATACGTGGCTGAAATTTCTTTTGTTCTGCTGAAATTTCTCTTGTTCTGCTGAACTTCTGTCAGTTGAATCCTGTCCTTAGTAAAAGGCACTTCCCTGCCATCACATTGACCAGATAGCACAGACCGTTTGTGGGTTAATTTTCAGTGTTAATGAGGTACTTCACTGGGGTTTGTTTTAGCTCCGATGGTTATAATACTGTTGTAGCTCTTAGTGCTTACAGTTGTAAAGCAGAGATTCATGGAAAACTAGTGAAAAATGGGTTGGAGGGGGAATGCCAGGAGGTTATAAAGTTCCTCTCCCTGCTCCTGGGTATAATCAGCAATACTTCAGTCATTCATTACTGGTATTAATCTACCCTGTGTTTGATGAACTCTTCATAAAATCTGTTCCTGTGCTTTTTTATCATTATATGTAGTTTTTATAATGTTTGGTGTGAGTCATTCTTGCTCCAATTTCAGCCCATTATTCCTTATCTGCCGTGGCTATGGAGAACAGATCATTCTATTGACTTTTGTAGCACGTTTCTATGTACGCAGAAGTCCATTACCACCCTGCCCATAGCATTCTCCTCTCTAGATGAAAATTGTGAAAACACAATTTTCTTTAACCTCTCCTCACAAGTCATATTTTCTAGATATCTTTCTTGCTCTTTGACTTCTCTTCTTTGGTGTCTCCCCTCCCTTTTTTTTTTAAAGTATTCAGTGCAGGAGATAATACTTCATCTGGGGCCTTATGAAGCCAAGCAGAGCAGAAGGGTGACCTATATTGTAGGAGATGTGCACTCCTGTTTATACATCCCAGTATGTTCAGTTTTCATAACAGTATGACTTCACTGGGTCACGTTCACCTTACAGTCTGCTCCACCCCAAATCCTCCTCTGAAGAGCTGTTGTCTGAACAGTTTTCCCCAACCTCTATTTGTACAGTTGGTTGTTTCTGGGTACATGTAATAACTGTACTTCTAGCCATGTTGAATTTCAAAGCATGTCTTCAGATGAAATAATCTCATCTAATCTTGTCCTCCGGTATAATTGCATTCCCTCCAGACTTGTGCGCTGCAAATTTTAATAAGCCTGTCCTCTACTTCCTCCTCTCCTTTACTAATGTCAGTGTGGAATAGAACCAAGAAGAAGAAAAAAAGGGGGAAACCTATTTGACATCTCTTTTTGCTTTTACAGTGATCCATTAATGACACTTGTATGGGTCCTCCATTCATTGCTGGCTTCATCAAGACTGTGCTTCCTTGATTGCTTACAGGAACATCTGTGGATGCAGCATCCAAAGAGGTGTGGCTATACGGGTAGAAAAAAACTATAAAAATATTTTTATACAGAGGGATTGGAGTTTTCCTGCAGAAGTGAAAACTCAGGGAAGGCTAATGTACTAACTTGCTCTTCAGTTTGACTATAGTCAAGTTGCAACAGGGAACGATTGTCCAAAACGATGTTGGTATAAGTGCAGGTTCCTCACTTGAAATCTTCATTTCAGATAAAAATCATGCAGGGAAACATAAATCAGTCATAAACATAAGGATTTTGGAAGCTGGTAAGTAGCAATTATTGGTATGGCCGCATTCCTGGCTTAAAATGTTCAAGAACATGTAACTAGATGCTGGCATTCAGGAATGTTGGCATTGAAAGCCCCCATGTTAAATGGCCCCATAGACTTGAAAGCTAATATAGTTCATAGACTGAAGGCAAATGTACGTTCAAGTACTATATATATCCCCAAATCTCTTGCCAACGTGTGGGTTTTACAGTAGGTACTTTTCATAGTACTTTTGCACTTCTTTATGCATGTCTTAGATGAAACAGCTGGGGAGAATGGAGATAGCATGTATGGCACTGACAAACGCTCAAACTGAAATAATCCAGAAACAGAGAGTCTTGTGCCACTTTGTCTTTGGGTTTCTGATGATAATAGCAGATGTCTGCAGTGATGGAAGATGCAGACTCCCGCTGTCAAAGACTGTAATAATGAGAAGCATTTGATGAGATGACTCTGTTTCATTCTTACTGATGAGTTGATACTTTAAGGATACAAGTAATTACAGCAAATTTGATCAGATTTAGTTTAGGTGCAACTGGAATTGATTCCAAGAGAGGCAGCTTGCGTGGACTGAAAAGTAACTAAGATGTGATATGGCTGGGTGCACTATCACTCTGGCTTTATTTTTCATTCCTTCTCCATCTCTGTTTCCCCATCTGCTTAGCACTGATTTTATGTTAAATATCTCCTTAGACGTGACTTGTTGTGCAGTCTTTAAGGTTGTGTGGCATCATTTTGGTTGCATGATTATCAGAAGTATAGAGAAAACAGTCGTCTTATTATATATGAGTATTACAGTGATGCACGAGCAGAGTCAAACTGAAAAACTACCTGCCTATTGCTGCAAACCATGTGTGCCTCATCGCCTGCTTCTGACTGTGCTGGAAGAAACCTGAGGGACCCGCACAGGATGAGAAATGCAGTGGCTGGGGCTGACGCTGCCCTTCACAGCAGTCATTTGGGGCTGGTGGACTGGAACACTTCCAGGGAAAGGGTACTGATACCAAAGTATCTTCACACATCGCTGCTAATCATGGGAAGGAAAGTGCCCGAGGGAAGGACAAAACTCGATAAACAGCTCTGAGATGGAAATATGTGCAGCAGCCCTTTCGGTTGTTTTGACCAAGGGTAGGCCAGCAGGAGGTCTGTAGCAAGCCATTGCTTTCTCCAGGTCAAGGAAAACATTTTAGGAGTTATCTCCCCCTGCTTTGTTTTGCTTTTCATTCTTGTGAAACATTGGGGGTTGAAGAACGAATGGGCAGCAGTTATTGTTTCATGGCCAGCGCCCCAGGGAAGCGGGTGCAACCTGGTAGCTGTGCTGCTCGCCGGTCACCTGCCTTCCTATGGAAACTGCAGGCAGGGACCGCTGCAGGCAGCAGGTGCCCTGCCTGTTCCCACAGCTCTGTCTCCACTTTCTCTGAAAGATTCCTCAGATCTGTAGTGAGTTGAAATAAATATCCCTTTCCCCTGCTGTAAGATCTTGCCCTGAGTTTGCTTAACGTCGAGAAGGACCAGGTATCACCTGTGCTACCTGTGCTGTCAGCCAAGCGCAGCTACCGAGACGTGGGGGTGGAGGAGCAGAGATGGGCCACCGCTCTGGGAGGGCGGACCGCTCCTGCCCCGTCTCTCCATGCGTGGTGGTCGGCAATTAAATGGTGGCTGTGAAATGGAAGCGGGTGGGAGCGGGTCATTTTTGGCATGCTGCTGGTGAATGTGTCGTGGAGCTGCCTGCCTTCACACCGCCCCGGCAGCGGCAGCCCCGTCGCGAGAACGGCGCTATAATTAGCTGGTGGCATCAGCAGCCGCTTACTTCTGTCGCGGGGATCCAGACTGTCTGAAACAGTAAATGCGCAGAGGTTTGGGGGTTTTTTTGCTTTAATGACTGTAAGTGTCTTCCCCGTGCCAAAAGCAACTGGCTCCCTTAACCTGGATTTCAGACTGATTTGTGGTTTTATTTTTGTAGTTCAACAGTAGAGTGGTCTTTGCTTTCCCCAAGTAAATTGTAGGAGATGGGTTGAAGCATTAAGAGGCCTTATTGACGTTTCTGTGCAACCCCTTCAATTTATAGTAAGCTTTCATCTAATTAAAAGACCTCACGGGTTGGAATATGTGCAGATCCCTTTCTGGAGACAGTCTCAGTGCATCCCTTTAACCCTGTCCTTACCCTGTTAGTCCGCTCTGCCTGAACCACTTGGGAACCCTTGCAAGGTTGGAAGCTCCCTTTTCACTGAAGGCATTTTCTTTACCCAGTGTAGCAAAATCCGGGGTCATTTTTAGCTAAGATTGCTTTCACCACTGATGGATGGGCAAAATTATGTACCCCCCAGTCTCTTAAGTTGCACCATTTACCTGTGCCTATCTCATAGAGGAGATTGTGACAGTGTACGCTGCCAAATGTTGCTTTTGCTGGAGCTAAAGCTAGGGGAGGAGGATACTGCGTCCTGTTCATTCTATTTTTCTTTTTATTAACAACATGATAGGTCAGTACATCAGGATTTGTTCTGTTAACTTAAAAGGTTTGGTACCTGCTTCATATGGCAAGTTACCCATTTCCATTATTTTTTTCCTGTGGTAGTAGGAAATGTGCTTCAGGGTGGATCTCAAGCTGGTGCAAGTTGGTGGCTTCACTGAAAGTTCTTAGTATTAAATCTTTCTTTCACTTTGTTCTTGCATTGAAAGCTTTTGGTCTTTAAAAGAAAGCCATAGAAAACTCCATCAACTGGGAAAGGATAGGTTCAATTTTAAAACTGCAGTGTGCTCATGAAGATTTCTTTTCCCAGATGAATGAATGTATCCTCTATGAGATTCATTGTAGTGCTGCTGTATTTTTTAAAGTATTTCTTTAATTTATGATACAGCTGCTGAAAATATCTTCATCTATATGTCAAATATGTGAATACTGATTTCTATACATATTCAATTTTGTATTGCTTGTTTTAAGAACAGAAGAACAGCTCTTCTTTGAAAGTGAAAGGCAAAAGTTTGGATATAGTGTTGAATAAGATGCCTTAAATCACACCCTCTCGGTCTTACCATCTGGTTTAATGACTCCAGCTGTTGTGTTTATCTTCTTGGTGAAAGCTAGGAGGTGTTTCTTTTATTTGCAATGCAGAGGCCAAGAACTGGCCTAGACTCCCTTCCCCTCTCTGAAAATATTCACTGTACTTCAAGGTTGGATTTTTTTTTTTTTTTTTTTTGTTGCTCGCATGTCATCCTACGGCACTAGCACTTCTCTGGCAGTTTTTAACAACATGACTCTGGGAAAGGAGAATGAGGTCTCGCCTCTTCTTGGTTAGCAGGGTAGGATCCAGAAGTCTGCATCGTATCAGACTGAGCAAGACTGATTTTGACCTGATTCTATCAAACTCAAATGCCGGCAGTAGGAGCTTGAAACGTGAACTCCTTTTGGTGTCTGCAGTCGCAGGGCACAATCGACCTGCTCTGCATTTGGTTAGAGCAGGACAAACAGCGTCTGGAAGTATACTGGGTACTAAGGACCTCTGGGGGCTTTTCTTCAGGGTTTTTTTTTTCAATCTATCGTATGAAGTGTTCAGGTTTGCTTATCATGGAATTTGTGTTCTGTCCTGACAGCCCTTTTTTGCAGCTGTGATCAGCCCTTGGAGCACAGCTCTCCAGACTTTGCCTTGAATTCCAGTTACTGGCCTGCATGCAGTCTCATCTCATGCCTGCGCGCCTCGTACAGCCTCCCGCTCTCTTACGCAAAGATAAGGCCATTTATATGAAAAAGCACACAGCAAACTCAGCGGGTCTGTGCCTGCATCTCTGTGGTGCGGCTCTGAACCATTAATCTCTCCTGTGGTTGCTGATGCACGTTTGGAAGCATGCAATGACATCACAAGGCTTTAAAGCTGATGCTGTCAGATAACTTTGCAGTCTTATCTTTCGAAGTCAAATGTTTTTTATTCAAATCCGTACATACGTTATAATCCTGAGCACCTTGTTTGTCCCCATCTCTTCCCTTTGTTTGCCCTCTTTCATGAATTATTCACTGTTTCATAAATAAATAAGGACGCAAGTACATTTTGGGAGATTTTGCAAATGCTGTTTATAGAATAAATTTGTTCAGTACAAAAGATAGCTCTAAAAAGCATTTGGCATCAGATAACAACACTGTAATCCTAAGCACCTGTTTCAGACCCAGGTTGCCATAACTGTAAGGACCAGATCAGGAATTTTTAGGAGGAAGTACTGCTTGCAGTGTAGGATACTGTCAGTGTCTGCTGCCTGACATACGGTGGAACTAATGCACAGCCTTAGCGGCTGTATTTATAGCATGCAACAGCCAGATACACCACAACAAGCAGAACTGCTCTTCAGTGTCATGGGAATTCCCTAGTGTTATGGCTTAACAGAAGGATGGGGCCATCTCCTCGCTGATACATTCGGTACTCAAACCCTCCGAAGCAATTTTCATCAGACTGTACCATGTGCCTCACGTACTGAGTGTTTTATACCGAGGCTGGCACAAACCAATTTGTTGACGCTCTGTTTACCTTGTACTCCATACCGCGCCGTGTTCCAGATAGCAAAGGGAAGCATCGCGTCTGCTGCCCTCATCGCCTGGGAGAGGGATTAGGACGGGAAGCAGAGCATCCACTGTAGCAGGAGCTGTTGCCCATATATCTGCTGCTCACATAACCGATAATCTCCTATGTTCAGCGCGAAGCATCCGGAACAAAGTGCTACCCGCGCTGTTCCCCTGCTGACATCCATCGTTCCAGTTTCCATCTGCTCACAGGTTTCCAGGGTATCAGCTGTGTTCCCAGCTGCTGGTCCTCTCACGTATAGCTCAGGTCCTGGGACAGGCTTCCTGAGGAGTTGCCCAGTAAATCCATCCTAAGGGCTGGCAAATTACCCTGCCAAAACGCGGCTCCTTAGATTTTTCATACTTGGACGTAGATGTGTATGTATATTCATCTAATGCAATGTATAACATCATATATGTGGAATTTCTAGAAAAATAATTAAGTTGCCATATGCTATTGGCTGCTTTGCCAGGCCTCTCTCTCCCCACCTGATGAGCACCCTCAGCCCTGTTTCTGTCCTTGGATGTCTTCAAGTGTTAGACATGTTTTTCAGTCACTCAATCTGCCATAGAAATATTTTTCTCCTCTGGACCTCCAAATTTCTCTGCCTGAAGCCAGTCAAAGGTGGAATTTAAACAGCCGTAGCTTTAATCACATTCGTGGACTCCTCCTGAACAAGATTTGCACTGCAAGAGAAGTGGGAATTTTTCCTTTCCCTTGGGACTTGCAGGACTTCCATCTTACCTTGGAAAGTACCCAAGATACCAATTTTTAACATTCTTACTCTCTTTACAAGAAAGTGTAAGTATTTTACATCGTGTAAGAGGCTTCAGCATCCTCCAAGCCTTGTATCCGTCATATTGAAAGGGTACAAAAAATAGTTGTAGTAGGATTTGAAAAGCTGGCTGATGTGTTTCCAGAAAGGTGACATATGGAGGATGCAGGGCAGTGGAGTGTAAGGGTAGCTTTTTTTTAACATTTCTATCTCGCCATCCAAATCCAATTGTGGCTTTACCACCTGTGTACAATCCATGATTTCAAACGCATGCTGCAGTCACCTCGTATGCCCTCCTTCCCTTCACATATTCCAATTCATACCCTCAGATTCTGCTACAGACTGACTTAAAGGGACTCCAAATTTGGCAGGAAGAGTGTGGCTGCTATAGAGTCTCTAATGTATCCATCTATATTTTATTCATCACTGACAGCGGATTTGGAGAGGGTGGGGATCTGAATAAAGTGTGTAAAATTTACTGCCAACAGCATGATAATTAAAAGAGATAAGCTAACAGTATATGTAATAATATTGTTACACATGCACAAAGCAGGGCTGATCTTAATGTTGGAAGTTGGGTATTTCTGAGCTATGTGCCTTTAAGACCTACCTAATGCTGCTGCATTACCTGAGGGTTTTTCTTTTGAATTTCCATCTTTAGAAAACCAAGCTTGCTTTTTTTTTTTTGTCCCCCTCCATCCTTCCCCTGACAGCACTTCCAAAATCTAGGGATGTTTATTTGAAAGAAGACTCACTGCATATAAGATATTATGGTGTAATAAGACCTGTTGAAGTAAATAGGGGTAGAATCACGTGGACATCACTGTCATAGAGATAGTATGGTTGAGCTGACTTTGTTACTTCTCCTTTATAATGCCAGCTTTTTGATTTAGGATAGCTACAACTAATTTTTCTCTATTGCTCTCTGACATCTGGTGGCAGCAGCAGGTAATGCACTTAATTTGCATAAAATCTTGCCAAGGGGGTAACTCAGACATTAGATTTTGAAGCTTCAGTAGCTTTGCTGGAAAAGAAGCTAACCTGGCTCTTAGTATTGTATTTTGGAGTGGATTTCCCCCCCTGGGTAGGAACACTTCTAGAAGGATGGGATTTGAGCAGGCCAGACCTTTCAATAAATTGTGTTTATATATATACACATACATCACATTAGAAATTAAATGGTGAACTTGCATTAACATGGTGCATCTTGATTTAAAAAGTTGCCAGTGAAATTTCACTAAGAACTGCTTCGACGCTTAGAGAGCGTAAGGTTGACGATAGCAACGCTGCAGAGGAGGCGAAGGCTGTTGGCTGGTTAGCTCTGAGAAAATGGCCAAGTCTGGAAACAAAATTACGCTGTCATTCTCAGCTGGAAAGAGACTTCTTTTTGCTTTTGCTAGAAATGACTGAGTCCTTTCTGTTCCTTTCTTCCCCTTCTTAAGTGCTGAGTAGAGACAGAAATGAGGCTAAAACAAGCAAGATGGGCAGCGGACGCACATACGCGTGTGTCGGGTGCAGCAGTGCCTGAGCTCGCTGCAGTTCCAGCACAGGGGCTTGAGGCTGGTGTGTGGCTGCCGGTGAACCTCCCCCTCATGCTCAGGTGCACTGCCACTAACGAACAACGTGGTTTCTCTGTGAAGGCCAGGTAGCAGGAATAGACGGATAAAGTGCTGTTAATAGGAAGGGCAGCTTGCTTTGTAATGGTTTGTTTTCTGTTCACGGGTTCCCCTTGTAATACCTGTTTCTGCCTTCTCGCTGGGTAAGAGTAGCGAGACCTCAGTGGGGATGTAAAGTGATAGTGATTAATTTTGTGCGGCATACTGCGGATTGCACTCCCGTTCCAATTTTAGGCAGTGTGCTTGAAAATCTATGTTTCTTTTCCTCCCCAATTTCCAATCATAAGATAAGAAACCAGCCAGCTAATACTGGGAAGCGTAATCCCCACAGCTTCTTAGCTGCATAGTGAGAAGCGCTGTATTCAAGAAGGGGCTTTCTCTGCCGTGATTCCTGGTTTTGCACTCAGTGCCATCTTGCCAGTTCTTGTACATCAATGGCACGGCATTATCAGCAGCTTGTCCCATGTTTCTTGGGCAATCAAATGAGCCGATAACTACAAGTATCTTCTTTTTATTTTCTTCCTTGGTTTTTTTGTTTGCTTGTTCCAAAGCCCCCTCCATACTGGATTTTGTCTAAGATTGCCCAGCTTTACTTCTCCAGAACAGTTGCCATATATTCATCACTGTGACTTTTCTGGCAGAGTACATGGCTGCTTATCCTGGTTCCTGGTGTTTGGTGGTAGACGCCCTGGAGGCAGGGCAGAGCAGGAACAGGGATGGTTCTTCAAACAGCCCTGCTGGCTGCCCCCCAAAAAAACATGAGGCAAGTGCTAAGGTTTATGTCCATCGGTGTTGCAGGGCTGAACTCTGCGTAGAAGAGGCTTTAGGAAAGATTGGCCATGTTCAGCAGATGGAACAGTTTTGTGGCAGCCTGAATTTCACTGTAGCCCTGATGCCGATGTATGTCCTACTGAAATACCCGTGGAGCCTTGGTCCAGCTCATAGGAAATGCGAAGCAGAGGGGCTGCGGTGGACTTTAGGCTGCCTTGAATGTGCTCCTTGGCAACTGGCAGACGATGCTAAAGACTGCTTTGGACTTCACAGCACAGGAGACTGTTAGATGTCTTATGGTAGAAGAAACCTGTTGGGAAGCTACTGTCCAGGTGGAAGTGGATTTCACCAAGGTGCTCAAGGGCTTGAGCTCTACGTGAACTGACGCTGATGAACTCTTGCCACAGCCTTCTGCCTTCTCCTAAACAGGTGAAGTCCCAGCCCTGTGAGCCATAACATGCTCCAGCCATGCAGTACAGATGGGATCACAGAGGGTGATTTGGGGAGAACAAAAATGCTGCAGCACAGTAGGAGTTACGGTGCCTCTGGACCAAGCTTCTTATCTTGAAGGGCAGCTGCATGTTGTCGCTCCTGCTCTGGCTGATGGAGCCAGGCTGTGACCAAAAGGGCTGAGAGCTCCAGAGAAAGGTGTCAGGGCAAAAAAAGAAAGGAACATCAGGATACCTTGAGCCTGTCATCCCCATCCTTTGTGGTTTGCTTTACAAAGTTTCAGCAGAAATCACACCATAGGAAGGTGCCCAAATTAGTACTTCCCTTCCCGCTTTGTCCTGTCATTGGTAAGACTGTGAGTATAATCCATTATTTTGGAAGTATTTTACACAGGGACTTTGGTGATAATAGCTGCAGAGGCTTTCACTAGTTAGACTGTTAGAGACGCTTCATCCTTGTTCATAGTGTCAGTGTGCCATCCCATGTCATAGAAAAAAAGCCCCTAACGATTAAAACCTGCATTTTACAAGGATGTTTAGTAGTCTGAATTATACCCAAGCCCATTATAGCTTATGCGGTAAAATATTTACCATATGTGTTTTCCCACTGTGAAAGACAACTAGACTTGATTAGAGGTTTAAATGCGCAGATATTTTAAATGAGGAATCGAGATGAAGGTCTTGGTTGGTAGCAGAGGCAGCAGGAAGGACAATATGAGCCCGTGAACTGCCGCAAGATCTCCCAGGTAATAAAACTGCACTCTGCAATCTTTTGTGTTCAAGATGACTTCATCTTAACCTACACAGGAATAATGTCCTGCTCACCACCGAATAAGTGATCAGCATATGAAAGTCTGCTCAATCCTTTTGTGGGTAAAGAGCAAGTGCGTAGATCTTGGGATTTCAGTGAACCCTGGGGGAGTCTTGGTCTACCTCCTGCCATGGAGAATGGTGTCCCCTTCATATCAACTACCATCTCCTCCGTGTGGCAAAGAGTAGTTTCTGCTCTCCTTCCTGTCAGCTGGGGTTTGTGTGGGTGGGAAATAAACTCGGTGAAGTTGAAATGTTGGGTTTCATGTAGTGCGGTGGCTCCAAACTCTTCTGCAGTGTAGCCCACACCTTAGCAGAGGGGTTGTTTCCCAGAACTTCAGTATCGTGTAGCACCCCCGCAATAGTTACACCAGTCACTTCTGTATGAAAGTACTGATTTCATGTATTTTAGCTGCATTTACTGCAATTTAGCAATTGGGTCTAAGTAGTAGCAGAACAGCTCTCTGCTTGTTGTCGTACATGGCAGATGACTTGAGAGCCAGTAGCACAGCTTGTTTGTAAGAACGTCCCAGTACCACTTGCTTTTAGCATCACTCTGGGGAAAATGAACTCGAGAACCTGCCACCACAGAGCCAGGAGGGGTTTGCAGTTACTTCCATTTGCACAGAAAATGCCTCTGCATTGGAATGGAAGATTTTGATTTAAAACCTTCATTTAACATTTGGGAGAAATTTTTTTCCTGTCCAGTTATAATTGTTAAAATAGGTCAAGGTTGAGATCCAGATCATCATAAATCATTCCCCCTTTAAAAGCAAATGTTTTCCTATGTGGCCTGAGGGACCGAAATCAAGTCTGACAAGGCGCACAGACCTGCATTTTATTCTTGGCTTTTCCACACTGCCTTGGTCGTATTTTTCTCCATCTGGAGAGCAGTGCTTACCTTGCACTGCTGTTGTGGGGATTAATTAATCCCTCTATTTGCACAGCGCTTTGAACATGCCCAAATGAAATGCTGTTACTTTGATTGCCTCGTGGCTCTGCGCAGCCAGCTCCCGTGGCAGCAGGCTCTGAGAGCCAAGCGGACGGGCAGAGCAAGGCCCCTCTACCCGGCCAGCAGCCAGGGCCACCCAGCGTTCTGAGGTCTGCCTGTCCCACCTCCCAGCCAGCCCAAACGGAGGGGGACACCATCCCTGCCGCGGGGTGCGCCCATCCTCTGGGCTGGGCACAGGTTTGCCAAGGCTCGTGCAGGCTCCTGGGCTGTTTTCTGTGCCCCGTGGCTGGAGCAGCCTCTGGAGGAGGAGCTGCCTGCGCTGGTGATGAGGCTGCCATAGGAAAGTCTTCTTCAGCAAGACCAGCTTTCAGGTTGCAGGTTACCATGCATCTAACACTGACTGGTAGAAATTTGGACCTAAATATAACAGCCAAATGGTTATATTATCTATTGGTGTTTGGAACGAAAGAGGAGATTTGGCCTTTGCTTAGAAGATGCCAGACCACCACAGGATGACGTCCTATGTCATATGCAAATTTCTGAGGACAAAATGGTCCCTTAGCCATCTTAAAGCGATTATCAACTTTATCTGTAATCTTCCAGGCATTTAAGGCCGTAAAAGAAATAACTGGTGCTGTCTTTAGAGGGCAACAGGGTTTGTGCATTTTTTTGGCAGAGGGCTGTCTTACCTACTTGTGGTCTCACCTACTTGAATGTTCTTTGTTAAATGGCTGACCATATTGTTTTGGAGGGGACGGTTGGTTCACAGTACAACAGGGGCAGGTTGAAGGCATAACAAGGTTATTAACTAGTTGTAGTTACAGCAATAAGCATTTGCATGCCAGTGATTCATTTTCTTTACATCTCCTCTTACAAAAGAGATGCAGTAGTAAAGCATATAGGGCTTCACAGATGGGCTGTAAAATATCAATAGAAACATTGTGGTGGTGTTTGCTGTTTCATTTCCTTCTGTCTCTTCATTTGCTGTCTTACTTTATCATTCTTCATTTTTTGTCTTGTCAGTCTCTATTATTTCCTCTGTTCCTTCTTGACAAAGTTATTTCCAAGTGGAACTGGCTGCCAGCACGGTGATGCTCGTGCAGTAGTGCCCCCACCTGCCAGCGGCCCATAGTCTTGGCAAGGTTGGCTATATGGGAGCAGCAGAAAATGCAGTCCACAAATGGACAGGGGATGGTAAACCAGAAGACAGAATATACTTTGCTGTCATCATGACGGTTGATCCTTTTCCAGTGATACATTCAGGACACGTGGATGCCAGTAGGAGGAAGTGGAGTATAAGAGAACACAGAGAGGGAAAGGCCTCCGGAAAAACATTTGAGATACTAATCATGTGTCAGGAAACAAATTTAGAATGACAGTGCTGCATGGACAGTGGCGGCTGTGGTCAGCCTGTGGTGACCTGCTGGAGCAGCGGTGTGGGCTTTCCCTTGCAAGGAGGAGGAGGAAAAGGACATCTTTCTTAAGTTACTGAAGAACTGCTGCATAGGTGTAGCCTTCAGACAATTCAGCTCAGACATGAGAGAGGAGCTGTGGGAAAGGCTTGAATTACTCCACTGCTCTGAAGAAGAAAAACAAAACACGATTGTAGCTACAAAAATCCACCCAGGAACACCACTGTGTGTCAGTATGTTTCTTGGTGTGAATGCTAGTCTGGCCATGAACATGCTTACTACACATTGCCTGAAAAGATATATTTTGGTCCCATAAGAAAGAACTGAATTCCACCCATCTTTATTTTGTCAAGTCTGTGCTGCATTAAGCATTCCTGTTAAATGAAAGATTTCTTGGTGACTCACAGCAATGGGAACTGTGGTGCAAGACCTGTATGTTTACTGGAAAATCAGAGTTTGGAGCTGACAGACTCAGCCCGAATCTCACGCTGGAGTGATACCAGTGTGTCGTGAGGTATGGTTTACTGTCATTTCCATCTTTCTCCATGTGCTTTGCCACAACGGAAAGGGCTTATAGATGGCATTTGATACAAAGCAGCATCTGTAAGAGGGTGAAGGATAATGATTGATTAGCAGCACAGCTGACTGCCCATGTATGTGTCACTTCAACATACATTGATCTGCCTTCTTCAGTTAAAGCTGTATGCCTTTTGCTTTCCTCCTGCCGCAGAATGACCCAAAGCCTTCTCCAGGGCACTCCCTTAGTCATCAGGTTCCTCTTGGCCATCCCTGGAGCTATTTTATAACTTCTTGACAGTGTCCACCATGCTAGCTACTCTGATGCGAGCTCCTCCTCCTCAAAAAAAAAAAAAAAAAATTAACAGTTGCCTTGGGTAATGTTCATTCTGCTAATGTGCTTTGCTGCGATAAGAGGAATGACTGTCACTTGAGATAGCTGGAAAAGGAAATGAGGAATTTATTCAGGAGAGTACAAATCATATTGCTTTCTCTTTCAGGGAGCCAGCGGGTACCAGTGGTCAGTGTGAGGGGGAGGATTGCATGGTATTGGAGACATGATTGTGATCCACACCATACACATGCTGCGCCATCGTCATTCATTGCTTGCTCCCGTCTCCCATTTTCCCCCAAAAGCGAGAGGATAGAGGCTGTTGTCTCTTCTTCCCTGGCCGATGGAAGAACAGTCTTAACACTCCTCTTCCTACGCATTGTGTCCTCGCTGTCGAAACCCCATGTAGGGGCCTTTCTTCTGCCTTTCCTGCTCAGCCGAAGAGGGGACCAAGGCTCCTTTCCATCGTCTCTGACCGGGCTGGGTGCCATGTCCCCACTGTGCCAGGGCCTTGTGCTCTGGGTGGTGGGAGGCTCAGCTCCACATTCGGGTTCTGCTGCCTCCACCTGAGGGAAACCAGTACGCATGGGCAGCTGGGGCCTCTGGGGTGGGGAGGCAAGGTGTACATCTTGGCTTTCAGCAGAAATGCTCAGGCACTCCTACATGGCTTTGGCTGCTGGCTCAGCGTTCACTGCCCTGATTTTGTTTTGGTTTGTCTAGGGGTGGGAGGAGTCATCCTCTGTGGCCAGAGGAGTACCCTTCCTCTGGCTTTACTCTTTGATGTGCTGCTTTTCCTTGGCTTCTTCAGCATCTTCTGCCCACGCAGCTGGTGGTGTGGGAGCTGCACAAGCAACGCTTGGCTGGGCAGTCGTGGCACTGCAGCCTTGCTGTGTTACCCAGTGCACCCCGGGACCCAAGCAAGGCTGCAGCCTGAGTTCCTTACCGTCAGCCACCTGGTGTAGCTCCATACCTGCAGGGGTCCATCGTGCACTCGCTCAACCCACCAGAGCCTGATTTAAGTCCCCAGTTCCCAGGATGCAGAGCCTTGGTCAGATCTGTTTGGCCTGGGGACCATGTGTGACCTGAAGAAGGCAACTGGTGACACCTGAAAGTCATGGGTGGGCAGTCTGGGAACTTCCTCTGGCAAGGTGCTATTTTCACCTTGAACAGGGTAGGGGACAAGGCACAGTCTGCTCAAGGCTCCTCCTCACCAAAGGCGACGCTAAATGTTGTCACCCCAAGGGCCCGGCCACTTTTGTTGTGAAGAACGGGACAGGGCAGAGTGAGGGGCGGCTGGGGGAAGGCTGGCTGCTGCTGCCGGAGGAAGGGGTCAGAGCCATTATCGCCCTTCCAGCAGGAGCAGCCCAAACTGCGGCTCTGCAGGGTCTGGCTTGGTGGCCCTGGTCGTTTTGACCTTCACCTGGGTCTCATCTCTCCTCTGCCCTGGGCAACTCTATGCTTTGTTTTGCTGTCCTTCTGGTGGCCATTGGTGTTGGAGATGATGAGATGTGCTGGTGTTGCCTGGTACAGTTGCAGCCTCTCTCCTGCTGCCCCATTTCTGCCTGCCTCCTCATTGTCAAACGAGATGCACACTGTCAAGAAACTAGGCTTGTGCTGCTTTTCCCTTGCTTTCTTCTTCCCAGGAGTCATGAGGGAGAGGAGAGAGAAGAGGCAGAGAGTGGTGAAAGCAGACTGGTGGGCTACCCATGACACTGCTGGGAGGATGGGCAATTTTTGGTGGGGAACGTTTTCTCCCGCTTCCCCCATGCTGCCCGGAGGTGCTGGTGCAACAAATGCAATCCCCTTGGGAGCTGGCCTGGGGACGGAGGATGGGAAGCACCTTCTTGTTTTTCAGAGCTGGGTCCAGAACCGAGGCAGGAGCTTACGCCACTTGAATATACTCATCTGGGGTTTTGCAGGAGAAAGCCATTTGAGCAAAACGTATGAGGTTTAGTTGTGAGTTTGTATGGGGTGTATGGCTTCGTGTTTAGTTTTGATCAAAGCATTTTTAGGAGCAGGTCAAGTGACGTAGACTATTCCTGGGTTTTCATTGCCCTGCTACATGATGCCAGTCAGTCATTAGAAATGTTGCATTTTTGTTGTCTTTCACCTCTAAATTGAAATAAAGGAAATAATTTTCATCAGAACTTCTGCTCAAACGCTTACTGCGCTCTCTCACTACTTCTTAAACACTTACAATTGGCTCAGAACAGAGTACTAATAATGGCATTGTATTAATGTATTTTTAACTTGACTCTAAGCCTGAAAGCAACCAAGCAGAAAAAGTATTTAATAACCAAGAAACTTAGAGGAATGGTACACGTAGCCCAGTGCTGTTAACATCCTTCAGCAAAAAAGATTAAGTGCTGCTCTCGTCATTTAAGCTTTGGGGGTGGGAGGGAGTGGGGGAAGGGAGAAGGGAGATGTCTGATCCACTTAATGCAAAGTATAAATTGATGTCGTTTTAATTTTCTTCTTATAAGATTTACCACTTTACATGTAAATACCAGCGAGCGATGTGGCTATGTTGGATTTCCTATTCATATGGAGAATGTGTTCATCTACTGGAACTTAACTGATCACACTGAGTTAAGGGGAGGATAATAAAAAGCTATGGAGTGAATAATGGAAGGATTTAAAAATGAGGCATGGGGGGCAGAAGATAGAATACAGCGCAATTTTGGAGGTAAAACTACAGTTGAGATTAACTGTATATTTCTGGACATCTGGCTGATCTAAAGTCTGTCTGACGATTGTCTTGTAATTGTTAAACCTGCCACCTTTATGTAGCCAATTAGGTCTGTTTAAATATGTATGCAAAAAGCAGAATGGTTATCGATTCTGTGCAGCCTAATTTCTGTGGATCTTAGTTTGGAGTCGGTTTTATTTCTACTTCAGTTCATGTGTGTTTGGTTCTTGTTTTGCTTTTTCTCAAAAGTCATGTCAAAACAAGAGCGTTTGTGAGAAGCTTAGCGATAGGGACGAGTTGAAGATAAAAAACTTACAATTTTTAGAGGAACTGATTTAGGAAGGAAAATGGGCATCTTACTAGTTACTAAAAATGCATCTTCTGAACAATTGGATGAAAATTAGCAGCTAATAATGCTGCATCTGTATTTAATCCCTTTTACTGTTACAGATTTTTAATTAAAGACTCTCTTTGTCTTTACGCCAATTAGTTTGCGATCTTAGCCTTTGTGCTAAACAAAAATGGTTGCAGGAGCTCTGCTGACATCCTCAGCGCTATTTGTAAAGAAAACTACTAGGAAAAACACATTAATATCAGCTCCCATAGAAACACTCAAGCATTTCATTAGCAGTTGTAAGCTGGAGAGACAATAGGGAAGGCTTTATTAGGCGAGAGGTGGTAACTGGAAAATTGGCAGTAGAAAATCAAAGTTTGATCATGAATAACCCCTCACAACTGCAACATCATCTTACTGTTCATGTGTTTGCATTTCCATCATGCCCTGACCACAAGTGTCTAAAGGCCAAGTAATAAATAAATAGATAACCCAACCTTCACGAGCAAGAAAAACCAATATGATGGCTCAGCGCCAGCAAAAACTGCTCTGCAGCTATCTGCTCAGCATCAGCCCAGCACCAGCCAGCGTGCTGTGAGCGGGAAGTACAGATCATACCTCAAGGCCTGATGGTCAAAATGTCACTGGTTTTATATTCTTTGCAGAGTATATTTAATTTGACCTTTTACTTACGGGAACCATCTTCGCTGGTGTTTCTAGTTACACATCTATATTAAAAATCCACTGTAAATACGTTGTGTCTATATGAAAAGGCTAAGGGTAGGGAGTTGAAATATTGAATATTTTGGTATGTTATTCTAAGATGGCTTAAATGGAAAAAAATGAACACATGCCAAGGGATGTGGGAGAAGGGACAGATTAATGCAGGCACAAGAGTGGTCAGAAAAGGCAATGTTTATGTAGAGACAGGTTTCTCAGGATGTTTAGGTACCTAAAGGTGCAGATGGGTCCTGGGGTTTTCAGATGGTCTGGTTGCTGGACCTCTGTGCGATGAAAGACAGTCTTTGGAAGTTGGGTGTCTACTTTCTCCTGCATTATCCCTTCTGAATATCTTGGTGCTTTTGAAATTTTTCCTACATACATGCTGGGCTTCTTACAACATCTGGTAATCTGGTTTATAGTAGTTATGAAAGCTGCTGCCTCTCTATTTTATCCTCTGCCCTGTGATGCCCATTCTTGGGTGCAATCTTCATGGTTTAGCAGTGTTGACAGCCAAGTGTCAACACTGGGTTTTTGGCCTGACAGACTGACGAAGGGAATAGAGCACATGGGAGCCCGCAGCTCTGGCTTAGTGTTTACATACCTAAAATCTGTTAAAATAAGCGACCTGTAGTCTACCAAGTGCCTCTGTGGATGGAGACTTCTGAGCCTTTATTTCAGGGTTTCTGCAGAGTCAGGCAGGCATTATTATGTGTCTGTGGGTGCTCTTTGTACTTGGGGGAGCTAAACACTCACTTACATGTTAAAAAAAGCAATAGTGTGATCTGTAAATTTTTCAAGTAACACTGGACAGGTTTCCTTAGGAGCCATTTGCTTGCTGCTTCAGAGCAGGGTGTTGAAAGTTTAGAAGACATTGTCAAGTTGGAATATAAAACCAATAAACCAGAAGGAGATCCTCCCCACAAAAATACCTATGTTCTTTTTTCCAGCCAGCTCTAATTTAAACTGGCTGTTTAGCCAGTATTATGCACGACCCAGACAGTCAGATGGGTCATGTGCGCTTGTGAAAAAGGGTTAAGAGCATGACTGGAAACTACCCTTAGACCTTGCACTTGTACAGTCATGAGTGTGGCTCGTGCTGCTGCTGGAGGAAGATGAGGAGCCCACTGGGCAGTTTGGGAAACTGTGGTTTCTGCAGCAGTCATGGTGTTGGTGGAGGCTCCCTGTAGACACCGGTGACCCTGACGTGGAGTCACACGCTGGAGCTTGAGAAGCTTCAGTCTTCTGATGAAGATTTTAAAGAAAAAAGATAAGAGCTTGCTTTCTCATGCTGCCTTTGATCCCTTTCTAGGTTTTGCTGCCAAGAAATATATATGTTAGACTTGGCATCCAAACAGCCTTGTGGGCATTCACTGCTGTGCATCTTGAATGCAGGGTTACCAGCGCTCCTAGGCAGTACGGACCTCTTCAAGCTTTAGTCCTCTTCAGGGCTCAGGTTCTCTGTCCTGAGTGCAGGTCAGGGACAACAGAAATCTCTTGCTGAGAGCTAGGATTTGGGGACGGCCAGCCAGCCAGCCAGGTTAAAACGCTGATTATTGGTGTGTTTTAACACTGAATAAGACCTAATGTGAATATGGATTTTGTGGTGTGTAGATACTTCTAGAACTGTAGAAATGCAGGATGGAAAGCACCTCCTGGAGGAAAGAACCTGGCTCCCTACTACCACTAGTAGCTACATGGTCTGATGCCTTCATGTATTGACCAAACTCTGTCTGAAAGCTAACTGGCTGTTGCCTTCAACAGTCCTGTTGAAAGGCTATTCGGAAACTCATTTGTATGAGGGGTTAAACACCTAGTTTTATCCTGAGACAATACAGTTGTGGTTTTGTAACCATGCGGTTCTCTGGGAAAAAACAAGGGAAGCCAGCTTATGGTGAAAGGCAGTTGGACTCAGTTATTGCTGCGTTCAGCAGAGCAAGCCACGTTCTTCTGTTCTTTCCTCACACAGTAGTAGGCTGATCAGAAGTGGAAGAGCTGAGCATTTCTTCTCTAGATCTTCTGCACTCTCATTTTGTTGTATTTGAACATGGACAGCCAGAATCATACTCTACTCCAGAGGAGATTTCAACGGTGCTTTGTTCTGTAGCACTCATATTTCCACGTGCCTCCTGGAAATAATCATTTGGACAAGCATTTTTCACACCTGCATGACATTGGTAGCTAATACTCACCTTCTGAGCAGCTGGTACAAGTCTTTCATCTATAATTCCCGATGACCGAGACCAGCGTATGGCAGAGATCTGTATTCATATGCTGAGGACATCACACAATTAATCGTATTCCTTGTGTTTTGGTGTGAAACACCTCCATTTCCTCCAGTGTCCTCTGTGTGACAGTGTTGGCCAGTTTCATCACCGACATACTTTCCGTAGGATATTCTAATTTTTTGTGATGCTCGTAAAAATAAGTCAGCTCCAACGCTTGCAGAATTTCTCTAATAACTCCTATCGGCAAAGGCTATTGCAGCTTCATGTTGCCAGCTCCTATGAGAATCACAGAGTCACAGAACAGTAGGGGTTGGAAGGAATCTCTGGAGATCATCTAATCCAACCGCCCTGCTAAAGCATCATCGGATTGTTTCTGTACAGCTTTTTTTGTGTTTTCCACATGGTGCTCAGTCAGCAGGTTTACTGAAGGGAACTCAGATGGTTCCAGAGGTATTTCTGTTGTATATAAAGTGAGTCAGCTTTTCAGAAAGAGTTATTTGGGTTAATTTGCAATAACTAAGCTTCAGTAAGCCATGCTGCATGGCTTTATACCATTTCCTACTCACTCCATGCCTTCGTCTAATAAAGCTATTAAAAAAGGACATCTGTTTAAATTAATAAAACAATTTTTTGGCTTCATTTAGCAGCAGTAATGCAGGCAATGCTGCTAAAGATGTGCACTGGTTATCTTGATTTGAAAATTAATGCTGGTTTTAAGTTTTGAAAGGACCATTTTCATAATATTGTTGCATTTTAATGGGACATTACCAGTTTAAGAAATAGCAGTGAAGATAATACCTTGCTGATGGCTTGCTGCCAGGTACCAGCCATTCCAAAAGGAGGAGGCAATGGTTCATACCCAGTGGTATGCCTGATTGTAACTGCTGCAAGAAATTTTTTTTCCAATAGTTGGGGCTTGGTTTTCCATTTCTGTTGGCACTTTATCAGCTTGAACAAGGAAAATGCTATCAACAATTTCCAATAGGTTTGAGTTTCTTCTTATATTTGCTTTCTTAAACAGTGTAATCCTGTAATGATGCAGCAGGGGAGTATTTACTTGTGTTGACTTTAAATTACCATTTGAACGAGAAAGTTTTTTTGTTCAACACATGTAATGTGTTTCAGAAACCCTTTCAGATCTGTATTTTTCAGCCAGTTTGATCAAAGTAAGTTCAACTTACTTTGTCAGGTTAGAACAAAGGGGAACTTGGCTGTGTCTGAGCAGTCATGTTGGCGGAGAGAGCAAAGTATGTAGAAAGGACATTTTTTCATTATAGTTTAAGCATCGCTTTGCTTTGAAAGATACTCTTAAGTATTCTTTATACAATCTAAGAAACTAAGTAATACAGCATAGTGGACAGCCATAGTGCTCTATCCTTCTGTAACCAACAGATCACAAGTGGCTTTTGAATAGACCTCCATGGAGGGAGGAGATCTAGAGCCATGGAAATGTTTGACAGCTTCCCCGTGGTTTCTGTGGGCTTCCCTTTGTGCTGGGCTGGCATTTAGAACAGAGCAAAGCTACCTCTGGGCTGCAGACCCCCAGTGCCTGGCAGGCGTGCCTAGGAGGGGACATTCAGGCACCTGTGAGGAGTATAAAACACAGACATGGAGCAAAATAGCAGCCAAAGATGAAAAAGGATGAGAGAAAGATGGCAGAGCTTCCTTAAAAGAATTTTGTTTATTTTTCATTGGTGAAGAGAAAACTGTTCCTGATAGCAAACTTCAGCTCATTTTCTTCAGAACACATTTTTGCTTTTGAAGATTTGCTTTGTTTGCACGTATTTATGCTTTTTTCTCTGTTTATGTTTTCCTGTATTCTTTCTTTCTTTATCTTCTTTCCATTCTTGCTCTCTCGGTAACAGGGTGTTCTGCTGTGCTGCCAACTGTAGCACAAAATAGCTAAGGTGAAACTTCTCCCAAGACTTAAGTATTGTAGAGCCAGGCCTTGAATTGTTCTGGCAATAATATTCATGTATAATGGGGACAACATACTTGTATTGTGGGAACATTATCACTTTCTGACTGCCCAATCTAAATTGGTCATTTTAGTGAAAGGAAAATTAACTTTTCAGAACTTGACATCCTTTTATTGTATGTTTGGTGTACTCAGTGAGCAGGTAGCAAGAACAGACCAAATACATCATAACTATTCCAGACTTACCAGGCTTCCTTCAGGTTTGTTTTCAGCCTTGTCTAGGATGTGCTGATGAGTTTTTCCCAGTGAGTGCGAAGGGGACACCCACACTAGCTGCATCCAACTCCCCAGTGCTGCCCTGTGTGCAGTAATGCGACATGTATTGCGTGGTGCTTGCTTGTTCTGGCTCCCATGAGTAGTGTCTCCGGTTTCGCAGAGCTGTGACCCTTGCACTCAGTCAGAGAAAATAATTTTCTGACTAAAGGGGAGGCACCTTTTGGGGCGTGCACTTGCCTAAGCTTTGTTTTGTAGGCAGCTTCATCTCGCAGCGGCATCATTTATCCAATGTGAAGTATTCTTGTGATGTGTTCTTATCTGGAGACTCATTTATCCGTTTGTGCCTTAGCATCCAGCCATAGTTTTTTTGGCTTTATGAATGGCACGCATCTTAATGTTTAAATAAGTCCGGGATGTTTTACTTCTAACTAAAGTGTGCTCCTCTCCCCAAGCCAGAGAGAGCATCCAGAGTTCCCAACCCTCTGTCTTCTGTTGCTGATTACTGAACAATACCACACTGCTCTAGGAAGAGATGCATCGAGTCCCTTCCCAGTGTCTCGGGCATGGAAATGGTTGTTTCTTTGTTTCTCCTGTAGTTTCTCTAGTAAGATCTAAACTAGGAACCTGGAACCTGGAGCCTAGGAACCTGGTGGCCTGAGAGTCAAATCTTGTTGCCTGGTCTGTTGGGATGGTGTAATGGTAGAAGGGGTTAGTTGTAAGCGATTTGCATTGTGCAAAGAACTCTGTAAGTCAGATTCTTTTTCCTTCTTGCTATATTACAGAATGGTACATTTTTTCTTTTAATTGAGAAGGGATATTTCATTCATGTCATGGATGTTATTTGAGTAACCTACAGGTCAGAGTTTCAGCCTTTCTGTGCTTAATTCACAGTGTATCTGAAATATCTTTTTGAAAGTCTGGCCCTTTTGACACAAACAAAAAAGATTCATTCCTGTTAAGTCTAGATTTTCATGTTTCTTGATGTGGCATGTTTTGGGATGCTTTGTACTGATAATGAAGGCATCTCTGCAGCTGCAGTGCAGCAAAATGCACTGCAAAATGCATCAAGTCTTTGCAGTGTAGAAACTTGTAACTGAAGTACCAAGATCAATGTAAGTGAAGCATGAATGGAAATGTCTATGGGTGAAACCTCCATAAGAAACAGCAGAACAAGGGTTAAGGGAACAGCACGTTTTGCTGTGGAGCACCCTTTGTATGAGTTCAATCAAGGAACCAAATGGCAAGAAGAGGAAGAAAAAACTGACCTAAAGGCAGAGTAAGACAAAGAACAAGTCTGGAGCCGTAAGATGCCCAGATAAAGAAAGCAAAACAGCTGTGAAATTCAGGAATTTTTGTCTAAGACTTCTGAGAGGAGTAAAGCAAAATAATGAGGGAGAAGTTTCTGAACAATATTCACTCCTAAATGATACGGAAGATGAGCCTCAAATCAGTTTTTTATGTCCCATTGAGAAGAACTCAGAAGATGTTGTGAGGACTATGTAGCCAGCATCTCCTGACCTCTGTGGAGTGTGTGGGCAGGTGGTCCTGGGCAGACTGCTTGGTTGGACATGTGTGTCTTGGTGCTGACGGGTATTTGAATATGACTGTGTCAGTAAGTAAAATTAGCTTTGGAGTTTCATAACATAAAATCACCTTCCACTTCCATGAAGTCTTACACTGAGTTCTGTTACACTAATCTCCTACACCTGCAGGCAGAGTCTTGAAGTCCAAGAGAGACTTACAGGCTGAGGAAGCCAAGGATGATGTAGACTGTCTCAGAGAAGGTCCTGTGAGTTGTTGGGCTGTGTCTTCTTCTCCAGACGCTGATCTTGGAGCACTCCTTGTTGGTAACACTTAGATGGGAACAACATGTTTTTGAAGAAGCAGAACATACTGGAGCTGTTTGTCAGGGCTTTCACAGCTGGAAGCAGCCTTTGTTGTGTATTTTCTCCCTGTGAATCCTAGGAAAGTACACAATTCCCTAGCTTTGTCCTCAGCAATGTTCAGGCAGGAGAGCTCCCCAACAGCCTGGCATGCTTTGAAGCCATGAGGTCCACCTGTTAATATAATCCATATTAAAATGCAGGTCTTTATATTTTTATATGTTAATTAAGTAGGAGGATGTGCTCCTTTTGTACATGCCTGGAGTTTGGAAGTGAAAAGCACTGTAATGTGCATTAACAACATGGTTGGCAACATGAAATGGAAAAGGTATGTCTGGTCTTTTCCCATAGTGTTTTGTGCCAGGGCTTTTATTTTATTTTATTTTTTCCCTACCTGGAGCCAGTCACAGTAAAGTCTTAGTGACAGCTGCTGGCAGTGTGTAGTAAGAGCTGGTGAAGTAAAATAGGAAAGCTTGGTAAATGCGTGTAAGAGAGTAGTCAACTAGGAATTTGTATGGCTCATGCTCAACCTTTTAACGCCTTCTATTTTATCTCATTAGTAGGTGGCTCCCCAAACTGGAGCCTTTAGAGATCATAGATGAGGCTTGAACAAGACTGACTGGCAACAGCACAAATACGAATTTTACAACAACCAGTCAAATGAAATAAAACAGAATGATGTGTATAATGATGGTAGCATTAACTTGCCTTACTGCTAATATGAATGCTAGTAAGATAAATATTGAATATCTGTAAATAAACTATCATTATACTAGCATGAAACCTCCCTTCAAACTGTAATTCTTCTTGAAAAAGAGACGATGGTTTTCTTTAATCTCTTCAACAGGCGCTCTACACTGAATCATTTCCTTTAATTGCTGTTCTAAAACATATAACAGGTTTTTTAATGCCTACTTTTTATATTTATCTTTTTGCTTTCCATTAATTGCAGTACTTCCATTCAAGCTTGAAAATTAAATTGCTTCCTCAACATATTTCTTCTCTGCTGTATGTAAACATGGGCTTTTTTTATTAGCCCTATTTCCCGTGAAGCTGAGAGTGCACTAGCACCGAACGCACGGAGAGGCTTTCGCCAGTTGTCTTAGTTACAGGCGCTTTAAAGGAAACTCGGAAGAGCTGCCACGCAGAACAAACCTCATCTCTTTCTCTTACTGTGGGGCATTTATCTCGTGTTTGGGGGACTGAAGAGCAGAACCAAGAGCCAGAGGGATGGCTGCTCACCTCTGCCTTTCCAGTGGCTGCTCTGGGCAGGGCAGCAAGGCTTTGCAAGTCTGAAACTGTGTGTGCCAGAGCTAGGGATCGTGATAAAGTCCCCCTCTCTCCCTTCGTTTCAACAATCCACCTACTTCATATATTTGTTTTGATTGTGGATTTGGTTAGTATGTTAATGGTCTATCAAAACCTGATTAGAGCTGATGAGATGAATAGGAATAAAGTCTTAAAGTATTTAAAAATGAATCATCTTTCATATGCAAAGTCCAGTACAATTTGGTCCGGCTGTCATTTAGGACATCATTGTAGCTGTTTCAAGAAAAGAACACTTGAAGGAGGGAGGAGCAAGTGAGTCACCTTCTGAAATCTTTCACTGCATCTCAAATAGCAGGAGCATCCCTGCTCAAAAATTTTTAGGTATTTCATTGGTTTTGATAAAGGACATTTTAGAGGCCAGGTGGAGGTACGTCAGCAGGGATGAGCGGTCTGCAGATGAAAGCAGCAGCTGTTGCCTCCTGAAGTTCTTCTGAAGGGACTCACAGGAACTCAGCTACGAACAATGAGGGCGTTAGTCCCCGTGCTCCCAAGGAGTTGTGGCAAAGCTTCAGGGTGGGATGAGGGAATCCTGCATGTGTCCCACAGCTTCTGGACCCACACCAAAACATAAGCTCAGTTTAAGTGGTGGGAGACCTATGGTTACAAGGCTCTTCTGGTGGCCTGACCGTCCTGATGGAGAATAGAGTTGCAGGTTGGTTCGTGTCTCAAACGAGCACTAAAGTACAAGCAGTACAGTTACATGTGTGTTATCAGCAAGCTGGTAGTGTCACCTGGTATTATGATTATCTGATATTTTCTACTGTCTGTTTTGGGGTTTTTTTTTGATAACACCACACAACTTCACAACTGGGTTGAAATTTTTAAGGTTTTGCTCCTGCTCTGGCTGACTTCTTTTGGTTTTTTTTCAGCTGGAATTTAGCAGTTGGAGTGCAGGGCTAGATAAAAAAGCGCAGGGGTTTTTCTGACATGAGAACACACAGAGTCACACACACACTCAGAAATGTCAGTATTTTCATTAAGTAACTCTAACATGCAGCAAAACACAACTTATATGTGAGAGTGTGTTGGGTTTGTGTGGCAAGGTTTTGGTAGCGGGGGGGGCTACAGGGGTGGCTTCTGTGAGAAGCTGCTAGAAGCTCCCCCTGTGTCTGACAGAGCCAATGCCAGCCGGCTCTAAGACGGGCCCGCCGCTGGCCAAGGCCAAGCCAATCAGCGCCTCTGTGATAACATATTTAAGAAGAAGAAAAACACTTAGAGAGGGAGAGAGCTTTTGCAGCCGGAGGGAGGAGTGAGAAGATGTAAGAAACTCTGCAGACACCAAGGTCAGTGCAGAAGGAGGGGCAGGAGGAGCTCCAGGCGCCGGAGCAGAGATCCCCCTGCAGCCCATGGTGAAGACCATGGTGAAGCAGGCTGTCCCCTGCAGCCCATGGAGGAAGGATGAGGGGGTGTAGAGATTCCACCTGCAGCCCGTGGAGGACCCCACGCCGGAGCAGGTGGAGGCACCTGAAGGAGGCTGTGGCCCGTGGGAAGCCCATGCTGGAGCAAGCTCCTGGCAGGACCTGTGGCCCCGTGGAGAGGGGAGCCCACGCCAGGGCAGGTTTGCTGGCAGGACTTGTGACCCCGTGGGGGACCCACGCTGGAGCAGTCTGCTCCTGAAGGGCTGCACCCCGTGGAAGAGGCCCACGCTGGAGCAGTTCGTGAAGGACTGTAGCCGATGGGAGAGACTCCATGTTGGAGAAGTTCATGAAGGACTGTCTCCCATGAGAGGGACTCCATGCTGGAGCAGGGGAACGATGAGAGGAGTCCTCTCCCTGAGGATGAAGAAGTGGCAGAAACACCGCGTGATGAACTGACCATAACCCCCATTCCCCGTCCCCCTGTGCCGCTGCAGGGGGAGGAGGTTGAAGCCGGGAGTGAAGTTGAGCCCGGGAAGATGGGAGGGGTGGGGGGAGGTGTTTTAAGATTTGATTTTATTTCTCATTCCTCTACTCTGTTTTGCTTGGTAATAAATTAGATGAATTCCCTCTCTAAGTTCAGTCTGTTTTGCTCGTGACGATAATTAGTGAGTGATCTCTCCCTGTCCTTATCTCGACCTACAAGCGTTTCGTTATACCTTTTCTCCCCTGTCTGGTGAATGAGGGGAGTGAGAGAGCGGCTCTGGTGGGCACCTGGCCCCCAGCCAGGGTCAACCCACCACAGAGGGATATGCCTTTATTTTCAGACCCATACAGATGTGCAATACCCACAAACACAGGCACTCCTACATCTCAACTATTTAAGCAACAGTATGTGTATATGTATAGAAATGCAAAACACAATTCAGTTGTTTTTTTTAATGTAATCCAGGGACTTTTGGTGAATGATTACAGGTCACAAACTATTTTGAAATAATATTTGTAAACTATGGTGTGTCGGCTGTGGGGGACGATCATTTTGAATTTTGATTCTTGGAAATATTTTTCTATTAATAAGATGCTGTACTATAGTACAGTAGTACTACAGCAGTTGTCGGCCAGTTCACTGCAGTCTTGTGCTAAATGCTAGGAGCATGCTAAGGAACCGTAGCTTCTCTTCTGCAGTCCTTCAAAGCTGCCTTGTTGTCACTTGCCCCTTTCTACCAGTCTGGCTTGTGGAGCAGTCATCTTTTTTTCTGCTGAGGAGAAGGATATTCTGATGGCATAGCTTCACACGCACAGCTGAGCATCACCTCACTGAATATCCAACTTGCTTGCAGATAAAGAGATTGTATCCCAGATAAACCTGCAAAGAAGGAGCTCGATGGTCACTCTCACTGGCAGCTGGTCTCACCCAGAAGGCTGCTGACATCCACAGAATTGTTTCAGGGGGCTGTGTGTCTGATGTATCTGTAGGCAGTTGCTGATTTTAAGGATTGTGCGTTCTAAAAAGGCACACCTGCACATTTCACAAAACTTTTAGGAGTTAGGAACTGGCTGCACATGGTGTCTGTTTACCGTGTGGGCTCTGGAGGAACTGACAAATTTTAATTTCTTCTTCCTTCTTTTAGCTGTTAGGAAGATAAGAGTTCAGAGAACAACCGTGGTTATTAAATCCATCTCCCAGCAGTGCAGGAGAGCACACAGAGCATCTGCACACCACGGTCCATGGGAATGCCTTCCTGTTGGGGTCTGGGGCAGATATTTCCTTCCTCTCTCTAAAAAAACATTTGAGTATTAAAAATGACTTCTGGCATTGACTTTGGCTTCTTTAGTAGGAGCAGCACATGAAAAACAGCCGCACACAAATGAAAAACAGAGCAGCATGAAAACCCGTCGCGTAGATGCAGAGCCAGAGGGCTGGACCTTGACCGGGACAAAACTGGGTTATTTTAGAGTGGAACAAACCATACTTTGGCCCTCGTTAGCCTTGTTTTGTTACTTTTTTCGCCTCTTTGGCAGCATTGCTACTTGTGTTTGGGAGGAAGGGCAGTAGCCAAGATGTAGGTAAGAGCAAATACAGATGGTTATAGAGAACATCATTGGTTTTGAAGGACTGACTTGGGTACACTGAAACGAGAATGCTTGCTTTCTCATGATGGCCCACGTGTGCCGTACGGCAACGTAGTGGGGAGCCGCCATATGTACACTGCCTGCCGAAAGCAGACCTGTATCCACTGGAGGATTCAGTGCAGCATGCTGCCTGGAAGAGCTGGAGAGGAAAACATGGCTCCCGTGAAGCAGAAAAGGAAAGAACCAGACATTTCAATTATGAAAGAACCGTATTATTTCTAGAAAAAAGCAGTGGGAATGGCAGCTCTTCAGCTCCTTCTGAGTATGATTAGGAGAATGTAAATAACCGATGATTTTCCATAAAATGGGATCAGTACATTAGGGGTTTAGTTGCAGTAATAAAATCCTTTTTAAACTTTAAACAAAGCCCTTAGCAGATGATTGCACGTGCTCCCGAGCTGATTTTTGCATGGATTGAACGGATATGAACGCTGCAGCTGACGATCTTCTTGGCAGAGGTGGCCTGGCACTGCACGGGTGGAGGCTGTGAGCCTCCCCGGCCCCCCGCTTCCTCTTCACAGGCTCCAACCAATTAGTGGTTTTAGTGGAGCCCTGCTGCTCTCCACTTGTGCCGCTGCCCAGCAGTCCCTTCCCGTGGGTGAAGGGATGAAAGCTGCCCAGCTGTCATCTTTGCAGGCAGCGGTCGTGTTTGCGGCTTCACCTCCTTCCCTCTCACCTCACTGTTCCGCGAGGAGGGGGCTGCTCCTAACCTCATTACTCTCATTTCCACCCTAAACGCACTCGTGGCCAGCGTGTGCCCCGCTTTGCTCCCAGTGCAGTTGTCCTTTGCCTTAAATAGCTCTGTCTCGTCCTCTGTGTGTAATCCCCTTGCAGGCAGGTTCACATCCCCTTACCCCTCTTTATCCCACTCCACGCGAGGCTTTGAAAGCCACGTGTCCTGCCTCCTGCTAGAGAGACTCTCCATTGCCTCACCATCCTGGGAGCTTTTCTTCGTACCTGTTGCAGTACCTCCTCACCTTTCTTGAATGGGGATAACTGGACTTAGGCCCATTACAGATTGCGTTACAGCATTGCGGATGGGGCTCACCGGTGCCTTGTGCAGCGGCAGCCCATGCGCAGCCTCGTCTGGAAACACCTTGCCTGTGGAAATGCACCGCTGGGTTGCACCTGCCTTTTTCTCTACGTGTCTGCCATGAGCGGTTCCTCATAAACACTGCGGTCAGCTGGCATTCAGAAATCCTTTTCCTCCACTATTATTTGAAAATTTAGGACCTTGAAACTTCTGGCATTGGTCCTAGCAGCATGACCTTGAATTTGGTACTATTGAATTTCATTGCATATCTGTTATCGCACATTTCAATGCCATATTCTGTTATTTCTGAAGGTTATTAGGAGCATAGACGCTTGAATACAGTGTGGTTCAGAGAGAGTTTCACACCACTGCTGTTGTGTGCAGTGACTAATGAGCTTGTAAATCACTTTTTAATTCTTTTCAAGTTTTCTTACTGCTAAATCCTACAAAGACCAGCAGATAAACAATCTGATAGCTCTGTTTCTCCTCCAGTTCCCACAGCCAGCAAAGTGAGGAATCACCCTGGGTCTCATGCTGCGGTGGATGTCATTACTGCCTCTCATTATATTCAGAAGGAAGCTGTGAAAGATCAGCGAAGTCATAATTACAGAAATATAATAGCCACATGGACGGTAGCAGACTAGTGCCTAGTTAAGGATGGAATTGGACTGATACTGCTCTGCATCTGCCCAAGAGTTTTTGCCCACCCAACAGGCCTGGTTGCTACCTTTGCCCTGCCGGCACATGGCTGGTGATGGTGCAATGGAGAATCCTTTTTCCACACTCTAACTATGCGCGTGTGTTAGATGGGAGCAACAATTCCTCTCCCAAACTGCATCGCAGGAACTCCCGTTCAGAGTTGTTTTGCAGAGTCTTTGCTGACTGCATCTATTCTGACAATTTTTATGGTGTCTGCTGTCATCCAGCACATGTGCTAGTGCAAAAGAGTGCATTTTTTTCTGTGCATTTGACTCAGGATGCACACATTATATTTTCTTTCTGTCCAGAGCTGGATGAACTGCACCATAAGGTCACTATATGCTCACTACATGTTCTGTTTTTTGTTTTATTCCTGTTGAGAGATGAAGAAGTTTTGTTGATTCACTTGGGTTTAAGATGGTGTAGTATGATGCTGTAGTCTGTTGCTACATGTCTGAAGACTGTTACACGTGCAGGGAGGAATTCCTCTGCTGGCTCATCTGCTGAGACTACCAAAACTCCATCATCAGAGACTCTCTCAAAGTCTCTTCCCTACCCTGGTCAGTCCTGAGGTACAAGAGAGTCTTTCTACTGAAGTCTAGATCATTCTTGTGCCAGCATGGGCTCTGAATGTACTGCTAGCCTGATGGCCATGGATAGCCCTAGAGGCTGTTTTTGAGGGTGTTTCATTTTCTTGCTTTACTTTCTTCACATAGGGATTATAGAAGTTTAGATTTTGCATGGATTTATTAGGAGGCAAGCAATCAACAAGAGTGTTTAAGAAACAGTAAAGGATTTAAATAGGGGATATTCCTGTTTCAAAACATCTAGTCTTGATTATTGTACATTTTTTATCTTTTGAAGTCTCGTATCTCAGTAAAATTGGAGAACTGTTTTAAAGTTTGAGGTCAAACTATATTATGCTATGCAAACCACGTTTCTGTCATCTTTGTGTATTACTACTGCAGGGATTTCAAAGTGTGAATATGTGGGACAGCTGCTGCATTTAAGCTTCCAAAAACTTTCAGGTCCCACAGGTAAATATTCTTTGGGTATATCAGTTTGCTGATGATCAGTTAGTTCCTTCTATTGCGCTGTATATAGTACTAGACCTTCAAAACAACCACTGTTTCTTTGGTTGGGAGTGTGCTTTCTCATCAATAGTGAACAGAGTACACACGTGTTGTGTTTAAAGTTATACTTGTTGAAGACTTGGCAATTTTCAGTATCACGTTAATCACTCCAAAATAGGTTTTGACATTTTTAAAAGCAGGGAAGTTCAGCAAAGAGGGAATGACATCTCTAAAAGAGAGGGACATCTGGAAGAAAGTAAGCCTAGCCTGCCCTAAATATTTGTTAAACAAGCAAGTAAACAAAAAAAAGTCACGTGGTGGCCACAAATTTCGGACATGCAAGGAAACTCATAACTTTGAGGAGGACCTGCTGGTTTGTTTAGCCAAGCAAACATGGAGGTTTAAATCATCTGAAAGCGTATGGGTTGGTCTGTGTCCACCTTGACAAGCTGTTGACTTGCAGTGCTGCACCAGCA